>NC_086446.1:15540596-15886596 GCF_028390025.1 Pseudophryne corroboree
TGAGTCCTGCTGGCAACAGGCTCACTGCAACGCGGGACTAAGGGGAGAAGAAGCGAACTCACCTGCGTGCAGGATGGATTGGCTTCTTAGGCTACTGGACACTAGCTCCAGAGGGACGATCACAGGTACAGCCTGGATGGGTCACCGGAGCCGCGCCGCCGGCCCCCTTACAGATGCTGAAGCAAGAAGAGGTCCATAAATCGGCGGCAGAAGACTTTCCTGTCTTCATAAGGTAGCGCACAGCACTGCAGCTGTGCGCCATTGCTCTCAGCACACTTCACACCAACGGTCACTGAGGGTGCAGGGCGCTGGGGGGGGGCGCCCTGGGCAGCAATGTAATTACCTTTACTGGCTAAAAATACATCACATATAGCCCCTGGGCTATATGGATGTATTTAACCCCTGCCAGGATTACAGAAAAAAACGGGAGACGAGCCCGCCGAGAAGGGGGCGGGGCCTATCTCCTCAGCACACAGCGCCATTTTTCCCACACAGATCCGCTGGTGGGAAGGCTCCCAGGCTCTCCCCTGCACTGCACTACAGAAACAGGGTTAAAACAGAGAGGGGGGGCATATTTTGGCGATACAGGTTGAGTCTCCCTTATCCAAAATGCTTGGGACCAGAGGTATTTTGGATATGGGATTTTTCCGTATTTTGGAATAATTGCATACCATAATGGGATATCATGGTGATGAGACCTAAATCTAAGCACAGAATGCATTTGTGTTACATATACACCTTATACACACAGCCTGAAGGTCAATTTAGACAATATTTTTTATAACTTTGTGCATTAAACAAAGTGTGTGTACATTCACACAATTCATTTATGTTTCATATACACCTTATACACACAGCCTGAAGGTCATTTAATACAATATTTTTAATAACTTTGTGTATTAAACAAAGTTTGGGTACATTGAGCCATCAAAAAACAAAGGTTTCACAATCTCACTCTCGCTCAAAAAAGTCCGTATTTCGGAATATTCCGTATTTCGGAATATTTGGATATGGGATACTCAACCTGTATTAATATATATTAAGCTGCTATAAGGGAAAACACTTACTATAAGGTTGTCCCTGTATAATTATAGCGCCTTGGTGTGTGCTGGCAAACTCTCCCTCTGTCTCCCCAAAGGGCTAGTGGGGTCCTGTCCTCTATCAGAGCATTCCCTGTGTGTGTGCTGTGTGTCGGTACGTGTGTGTCGACAGGTAGGACGATGTTGGTGTGGAGGCGGAGCAATTGCCTGTAATGGGATGTCACCCCCTAGGGAGTCGACACCGGAATGGATGGCTTTATTTATGGAATTACGTGATAGTGTCAACACGCTACAAGGTCGGTTGACGATATGAGACGGCCGGCAAACCAATTAGTACCTGTCCAGGCGTCTCAAACACCGTCAGGGGCTTTAAAACGCCCATTACCTCGGTCGGTCGACACAGACACAGACACGGACACTGACTCCAGTGTCGACGGTGAAGAAACAAACGTATTTTCCAGTAGGGCCACACGTTACATAATCACGGCAATGAAGGAGGCGTTACATATTTCTGATACTACAAGTACCACAAAAATGGGTATTATGTGGGGTGTGAAAAAACTACCTGTAGTTTTTCCTGAATCAGATAAATTGATTGAAGTGTGTGATGAAGCGTGGGTTACCCCCGATAGGAAGTTGCTAATTTCAAAGAAGTTATTGGCATTATACCCTTTCCCGCCAGAGGTTAGGGCGCGCTGGGAAACACCCCCTAGGGTAGATAAGGCGCTCACACGCTTATCAAAACAAGTGGCGTTACCGTCTCCTGATACGGCCGCCCTCAAAGATCCAGCTGATAGGAGGCTGGAAAATACTCTAAAAAGTATATACACACATACTGATGTTATACTGCGACCAGCAATCGCCCCAGCATGGATGTGCAGTGCTGGGGGGGTTTGGTCGGAATCTCTGACTGGAAATATTGATACCCTGAATAGCGACAATATTTTATTGACTATAGAGCATTTAAAGGATGCATTTTCTTTATATGCGAGATGCACAGAGGGATATTTGCACTCTGGCATCAAGGGTAAGTGCGCTGTCCATTTCTGCCAGAAAAAGTTTATGGACGCGACAGTGGTCAGGTGATGCGGATTCCAAGCGGCATATGGAAGTTTGCCGTATAAAGGGGAGGAATTATTTGGGGTCGGTCTATCGGACTTGGTGGCCACGGCAACAGCCGGAAAATCCACCTTTTTTACCTCAGGTCACCTCCCAACAGAAAAAGACACCGTCTTTTCAGCCTCAGTCCTTTCGTTCTCATAAGAACAAGCGGGCAAAAGGCCATTCATATCTGCCCGAGGCAAAGGAAAGGGTAAGAGACTGCAGCAAGCAGCTCCTTCCCAGGAGCAGAAGCCCTCCCCCGCTTCTGAAAAGTCCTCAGCATGTCGCTGGGGCCTTACAAGCGGACTCAGGTCCGGTGGGGGGGTCGTCTCAAGAATTTCAGCGCGCAGTGGGCTCACTCGCAAGTCGACCCCTGGATCCTGCAGGTAGTATCACAGGGGTACAGATTGGAATTCGAGACGTCTCTTCCTCACAGATTCCTGAAGTCTGCTTTACCAACATCTCCCTCCGACAGGGAGACGGTGTTGGAAGCTATTCACAAGCTGTATTCCCAGCAAGTAATAGTCAAGGTACCCCTACTACAACAAGGAAAGGGGTATTATTCCACGCTGTTTGTGGTACCGAAGCCGGACGGCTCGGTGAGACCTATTCTAAGTCTGAATTATTTTGAACACTTACATACAAAGGTTCAAGTTCAAGATGAAATCACTCAGAGCAGTGATAGCGAATCTGGAAGAAGGGGACTTTATGGTGTCCTGGGACATCAAGGATGCTTACCTCCATGTCCCAATTTGCCCTTCACACCAAGGGTACCTCAGGTTCGTGGTACAAAACTGTCACTATCAGTTTCAGACGTTGCCGTTTGGATTGTCCACGGCACCCTGGGTCTTTACCAAGGTAATGGCTGAAATGATGATTCTACTTCAAAGAAAAGGCGTATTAATTATCCCTTACTTGAACGTTCTCCTGATAAGGGCAAGATCCAGAGAACAGTTAGAGGTCGCAGTAGCACTATACCAAGTAGTGCTACAACAGCACGGGTGGATTCTAAATATTCCAAAATCCCAGCTGATCCCGACAACACGTCTGCTGTTCCTAGGGATGATTCTGGACACAGTTCAGAAATAGTTTTTTCTCCCGGAGGAGAAAGCCAGGGAGTTATCCGAGCTAGTCAGGAACCTCCTAAAACCAAGAAAAGTGTCAGTGCATCAATGCACAAGAGTCCTGGGTAAATGATGGCTTCTTACGAAGCGATTCCATTCGGCAGATTCCACGCAAGAACCTTTCAGTGGGATCTGCTGGACAAATGGTCCGGATCGCATCTTCAGATGCATCAGCGGATAGCCCCGTCTCCAAGGACAATGGGGTCTCTTCTGTGGTGGTTGCAGAGTGCTCACCTTTTTGGAGGGCCGTAGATTCGGCATTCAGGACTGGGTCCTGGTGACCACGAATGCCAGCCTGAGAGGCTGGGGAGCAGTCACACAGGGAAGAAATTTCCAGGGAGTGTGGTCAAGCCTGGAGACTTCACTTCACATAAATATACTGGAGCTAAGGGCAATTTACAATGCTCTAAGCCTGGCAAGACCTCTGCTTCAGGGTTAGCCGGTGTTGATCCAGTAGGGCAACACCACGGCAGTCGCCCACGTAAACAGACAGGGCGACACAAGAAGCAGGAGGGCAATGGCAGAAGCTGCAAGGATTTTTCGCTGGGCAGAAAATCATGTGATAGCACTGTCAGCAGTGTTCATTCCGGGAGTGGACAACTGGGAAGCAGACTTCCTCAGCAGACACGATCACCACCCGGGAGAGTGGGGACTTCACCTAGAAGTCTTCCACATGATTGTGAACCGTTGGGAAAAACCAAAAGGTGGACATGATGGCGTCCCGCCTCAACAAAAAACTGGACAGGTATTGCGCCAGGTCAAGAGACCCTCAGGCAATAGCTGTGAACGCGTTGGTAACACCATGGGTGTACCAGTCAATGTATGTGTTCCCCCCTCTGCCTCTCATACCCAAGGTACTGAGAATTATAAGGCGAAGGGGAGTAAGAACGATACTCGTGGCTCCGGATTGGCCAAGAAGGACTTGGTACCCGGAACTTCAAGAGATGCGCACTGAGGATCCGTGCACTCTACCTCTAGACTTACCGCGGCTGCGTTTGACGGCATGGCGGTTGAACGCCGGATCCTGAAGGAGAGGGCTCCGACGGAGGAATTTCAACTGGGTCGATTCCTACATTTCCTGCAAACAGGATTGTCTATGGGCCTCAAATTGGGGTCCATTAAGGTTCAAATTTCGGCCCTGTCGATTTTCTTCCAGAAAGAATTGGCTTCAGTTCCTGAAGTCCAAGCTTTTGTCAAAGGAGTACTACATATACAGCCCCGGTTGTGCCTCCAGTGGCACCGTGGGATCTCAATGTAGTTTTGGGATTTCTCAAATCCCATTGGTTTGAGCCACTCAAATCGGTGGATTTGAAATATCTTACATGGAAAGTGACCATGCTACCGGCCCTGGCTTCGGCCAGGAGAGTGTCAGAATTGGCGGCTTTATCGTACAAAAGCCCATATCTGATTTTCCATTGGGACAGGGCAGAACTGCGGACGCGTCCTCAGTTTCTCCCTAAGGTGGTATCAGCGTTTCACCTGAACCAACCTATTGTGGTGCCTGCGGCTTCTAGCGACTTGGAGGACTCCAAGTTGTTCGACGTTGTCAGAGCCTTAAAAATATATATATATTTAAAGGACGGCTGGAGTCAGAAAGTCTGACTCGCTGTTTATACTGTATGCACCCAACAAGCTGGGTGTTCCTGCGTCTAAGCAGACGATTGCTCGTTGGATTTGTAGCACAATTCAACTTGCGCATTCTGTGGCAGGCCTGCCACAGCCAAAATCTGTAAATGCCCACTCCACAAGGAAGGTGGGCTCACCTTGGGCGGCTGCCCGAGGGGTCTCGGCATTACAACGCTGCCGAGCAGCTAAGTGGTCAGGGGAGAACACGTTTGTAAAATTCTACAAATTTGATACCCTGGCTAAGGAGGACCTGGAGTTCTCTCATTCGGTGCTGCAGAGTCATCCGCACTCTCCCGCCCGTTTGGGAGCTTTGGTATAATCCCCATGGTCCTGACGGAGTCCCCAGCATCCACTTAGGATGTCAGAGAAAATAAGAATTTACTTACCGATAATTCTATTTCTCGTAGTCCGTAGTGGATGCTGGGCGCCCATCCCAAGTGCGGATTGTCTGCAATACTTGTACATAGTTATTGTTACAAAAATCGGGTTATTATTGTTGGAAGCCATCTTTTCAGAGGCTCCTCTGTTATCATGCTGTTAACTGGGTTCAGATCTCAAGTTGTACAGTGTGATTGGTGTGGCTGGTATGAGTCTTACCCGGGATTCAAAATCCTTCCTTATTGTGTACGCTCGTCCGGGCACAGTATCCTAACTGAGGCTTGGAGGAGGGTCATAGGGGGAGGAGCCAGTGCACACCACCTAGTGGTCAATCTTTTAATTTTGTGCCCTGTCTCCTGCGGAGCCGCTATCCCCCATGGTCCTGACGGAGTCCCCAGCATCCACTACGGACTACGAGAAATAGAATTATCGGTAAGTAAATTCTTATTATTACACACTGTAATGCCCATTACACATTATTATACACCGTTATGCTCATTACACATTATTACACACTGTAATGCCCATTACACATTATTATACACCGTAATGCCCATTGCACATAATTACACATCCGTAATGCCCATTACACATAATTACACACCGTAATGCCCATTACATATTATTACACACCGTTATGCTCATTACACATTATTACACACTGTAATGCCCATTACACATTATTACACACCGTGATGCTCATTACACATTATTACACATCCGTAATGCCCATTTCTCTGACGTCCTAAGTGGATGCTGGGGACTCCGTCAGGACCATGGGGAATAGCGGCTCCGCAGGAGACAGGGCACAAAATTAAAAGTTTGACCACTACGTGGTGTGCACTGGCTCCTCCCCCTATGACCCTCCTCCAAGCCTCAGTTAGGTTTTTGTGCCCGGCCGAGAAGGGTGCAATCTAGGTGGCTCTCCTAAAGAGCTGCTTAGAATAAAAGTTTGTTAGGTTTTTTATTTTCAGTGAGTCCTGCTGGCAACAGGCTCACTGCAACGCGGGACTAAGGGGAGAAGAAGCGAACTCACCTGCGTGCAGGATGGATTGGCTTCTTAGGCTACTGGACACTAGCTCCAGAGGGACGATCACAGGTACAGCCTGGATGGGTCACCGGAGCCGCGCTGCCGGCCCCCTTACAGATGCTGAAGAGAGAAGAGGTCCAGAAATCGGCGGCTGAAGACTTCCCAGTCTTCTTAAGGTAGCGCACAGCACGGCAGCTGTGCGCCATTGCTCTCAGCACACTTCACACCGCGGTCACTGAGGGTGCAGGGCGCTGGGGGGGGCGCCCTGGGCAGCAATGAAATTACCTTTACTGGCTAAAAATACATCACATATAGCCCCTGGGCTATATGGATGTATTTAACCCCTGCCAGGATTACAGAAAAAAACGGGAGAAGAGCCCGCCGAGAAGGAGGCGGGGCCTATCTCCTCAGCACACAGCGCCATTTTTCCCACACAGATCCGCTGGTGGGAAGGCCCCCATGCTCTCCCCTGCACTGCACTACAGAAACAGGGTTAAAACAGAGAGGGGGGGCATTTTTTGGCGATATTAATATATATTTCTCTAACGTCCTAAGTGGATGCTGGGACTCCGTAAGGACCATGGGGAATAGCGGCTCCGCAGGAGACAGGGCACAAAATAAAAGCTTGAGATATCAGGTGGTGTGCACTGGCTCCTCCCCCTATGACCCTCCTCCAAGCCAGTTAGATTTTTGTGCCCGGCCGAGAAGGGTGCAAACTAGGTAGCTCTCCAGAGCTGCTTAGAATAAAAGTTTACGGTGAAAGCGGCGGCAGAAGACATCCTGTCTTCAAGACTAAGGTAGCGCACAGCACCGCAGCTGTGCGCCATTGCTCTCAGCACACTTCACACTCCGGTCACTGAGGGTGCAGGGCGCTGGGGGGGAGCGCCCTGAGACGCAATATAACACACATATACCTTAGCTGGCAAAAGGAATACATCACATATAGCTCCAGGGCTATATGGATGTATTTTTCCCCCTGCCATTTTACACAAAAAAGCGGGAGTTAAGGACGTCGTGAAGGGGCGGGGCCTATCTCCTCAGCACACTGGCGCCATTATTCCCTCACAGCTCCGCTGGAAGGACGGCTCCCTGATTCTCCCCTGCAGTACTGCATCTGATTCAGGGTAAAAAAGAGAAGGGGGGGCATTTTGGCAGCAAATAACTAGATTAACAGCAGCTATAAGGGATTAACACTAATATAAGGTTATCCCTGTATATATATAGCGCTGGGTGTGTGCTGGCAGACTCTCCCTCTGTCTCTCCAAAGGGCTAAGTAGGGTCCTGTCCTCTATCAGAGCATTCCCGTTGTGTGTGCTGTGTGTCGGTACGCGTGTGTCGACATGTATGAGGAGGAAAATGAGGTGGAGGCGGAGCAGTTGCCTGTGTTAGTGATGTCACCCCCTAGGGAGTCGACACCTGACTGGATGATTGTGTTTAAGCAATTAAGTGATAATGTCAGCAATTTACAAAAAACTGTTGACGACATGAGAAAGCCGGCAAATCAATTAGTGCCTGTTCAGGCGTCTCAGACACCCTCAGGGGCCCTAAAACGGCCGCTACCTCAGTGTGTCGACACGGATCCAGATACAGATACTGAATCTAGTGTCGACGGTGACGAGACAAACGTAATGTCCAGTAGGGCCACACGTTACATGATCACGGCAATGAAAGAGGCATTGAACCTTTCTGACACTACAAATACCTCAAAGGCGGGTATTATGTGGGGTGTGAAAAAACTGCCAATAGTTTTTCCTGAGTCTGAGGAAATAAATGAGGTGTGTGATAAAGCGTGGGTTTCCCCCGATAAAAAACAGCTAATTTCTAATAAGTTATTAGCACTATACCCTTTCCCGCCAGAGGTTAGGGCACGGTGGGAAACACCCCCTAGGGTAGATAAGGCGCTCACACGTTTATCTAAACAAGTAGCGTTACCGTCCCCTGATACGGCCACCCTCAAAGAACCAGCTGATTGGAGGCTGGAAAATATCCTGAAAAGTATATACACACATACTGGTGTTATACTGCGACCAGCAATCGCATCAGCCTGGATGTGCAGTGCTGGAGTCGCATGGGCAGATTCCCTGACTAAGAATATTGATACCCTGGATAGGGACAATATTCTGTTAACTATAGAACATTTAAAGGATGCATTGCTATATATGCGTGATGCGCAGAGGGATATTTGTACCCTGGCATCAAGAGTAAGCGCAATGTCCATCTCTGCCAGAAGAGCATTATGGACCAGACAGTGGTCAGGGGACGCAGATTCCAAACGGCACATGGAAGTATTGCCGTATAAGGGGGAGGAGTTATTTGGGGCTGGTCTAACAGACCTGGTGGCCACGGCAACGGCTGGAAAATCCACCTTTTTACCCCAGGTTACTTCACATCAACAGAAAAAGACACAGTCTTTTCAAACTCAGTGCTTTCGTTCCCATAAGTACAAGCGAGCAAAAGGTCACTCTTTTCTGCCCAAGGGCAGAGGAAGAGGAAAAAGGCAGCACCATGCAGCCGCTTCCCAGGAGCAGAAGCCCTCCCCTGCTTCTGCCAAGTCTTCAGCATGACGCTGGGGCTTTACAAGCAGACTCAGACACGGTGGGGGCCCGTCTCAAGAATTTCAACGCGCAGTGGGCTCACTCGCAAGTGGATCCCTGGATTCTACAGGTAGTATCACAGGGGTACAAACTGGAATTCGAGGCGTTTCCTCCTCATCGGTTCCTGAAGTCTGCTTTACCAAAGTCTCCCTCCGACAGGGAGGCAGTTCTGGAAGCCATTTACAAGCTGTACTCCCAGCAGGTGATAATCAAGGTACCCCTCTTACAACAGGGGAAGGGGTATTATTCCACACTATTTGTGGTACCGAAGCCGGACGGCTCGGTGAGACCAATATTAAATCTAAAATCTTTGAACACTTACATAAAAAGGTTCAAATTCAAGATGGAGTCACTCAGAGCGGTGATAGCGAACCTGGAAGAGGGGGACTATATGGTGTCGCTGGACATCAAGGATGCTTATCTCCACGTTCCAATATATCCTTCTCACCAAGGGTACCTCAGGTTTGTAGTACACAACTGTCATTATCAGTTTCAGACGCTGCCGTTTGGATTGTCCACGGCGCCTCGGGTCTTTACCAAGGTAATGGCCGAAATGATGATTCTTCTACGAAGAAAAGGCATCTTAATTATCCCTTACTTGGACGATCTCCTGATAAGGGCAAGAACCAAGGAACAGTTAGAAGTCGGAGTGGCACTATCTCAGGTAGTGCTAAGTCAGCACGGATGGATTCTAAATATTCCAAAATCGCAGCTGATTCCAACGACACGTCTACTGTTCTTAGGAATGATTCTGGACACAGTCCAGAAGAAGGTGTTTCTCCCGGAGGAGAAGGCCAGGGAGTTATCCGAGCTAGTCAGGAACCTCCTAAAACCAGGACAGGTCTCAGTGCATCAGTGCACAAGGGTCCTGGGAAAAATGGTGGCTTCTTACGAAGCGATTCCATTCGGAAGATTCCATGCAAGAACTTTTCAGTGGGATCTACTGGGAAAATGGTCCGGATCGCATCTTCAGATGCATCAACGGATAACCCTGTCGCCAAGGACAAGGGTGTCTCTCCTGTGGTGGCTTCAGAGGGCTCATCTACTAGAGGGCCGCAGATTTGGCATTCAGGATTGGATCCTGGTAACCACGGATGCCAGCCTGAGAGGCTGGGGAGCAGTCACACAGAGAAGGAATTTCCAGGGCTTGTGGTCAAGCATGGAAACATCTCTTCATATAAACATTCTAGAACTAAGGGCCATTTACAATGCCTTAATTCAAGCAAAACCTCTGCTTCAGGGTCAGGCGGTGTTGATCCAGTCGGACAACATCACGTCAGTCGCCCACATAAACAGACAGGGCGGCACGAGAAGCAGGAGGGCAATGGCAGAAACTGCAAGGATTCTTCGCTGGGCGGAAAATCATGTGATAGCACTGTCAGCAGTGTTCATTCCGGGAGTGGACAACTGGGAAGCAGACTTCCTCAGCAGACACGACCTTTCACCCGGGAGAGTGGGGACTTCACCCAGAAGTCTTCCACCAAATTGTAAACTGTTGGGAAAGACCAAAGGTGGACATGATGGCGTCACGTCTAAACAAAAAACTGGACAGATATTGCGCCAGGTCAAGGGACCCTCAGGCAATAGCAGTGGACGCTCTGGTAACGCCGTGGGTGTACCAGTCAGTGTATGTATTCCCTCCTCTGCCCCTCATACCGAAAGTATTGAGAATCATAAGAAGGAGAGGAGTAAGAACTATACTCGTGGTTCCGGATTGGCCAAGAAGGTCTTGGTACCCGGAACTTCAAGAGATGCTCACGGACGAACCGTGGCCTCTACCTCTAAGACAGGACCTGCTACTGCAGGGGCCTTGTCTGTTCCAAGACTTACCGCGGCTGCGTTTGACGGCATGGCGGTTGAACGCCGGATCCTGAAGGACAAGGGCATTCCAGAAGAAGTCATCCCTACTCTGGTAAAAGCCAGAAAGGAAGTAACCGCAAAACATTATCACCGCATTTGGCGTAAATATGTTGCGTGGTGTGAGGCCAAGAAGGCCCCTACACAGGAATTTCAACTGGGTCGTTTCTTGCATTTCCTGCAAACAGGACTGTCTATGGGCCTAAAATTAGGGTCCATTAAGGTTCAAATTTCGGCCCTGTCGATATTCTTCCAGAAAGAACTGGCTTCAGTACCTGAAGTTCAGACATTGTGAAAGGGGTGCTGCACATACAGCCTCCTTTTGTGCCTCCAGTGGCACCTTGGGATCTCAATGTTGTGTTGAGATTTCTAAAATCACACTGGTTTGAACCATTGTCTACGGTAGATTTAAAATATCTCACGTGGAAGGTGTCGATGCTGTTGGCCTTGGCTTCAGCTAGGCGTGTGTCAGAATTGGCGGCTTTATCATGTAAAAGCCCTTACCTAAATTTTCATTCTGACAGGGCGGAATTGAGGACTCGTCCTCAATTTCTACCTAAGGTGGTTTCTGCATTTCACATGAACCAACCTATTGTGGTACCTGCGGCTACTAGGGACTTAGAGGACTCTAAGTTGCTGGACGTTGTCAGGGCCTTGAAAATATATGTTTCCAGGACGGCTGGAGTCAGGAAAACTGACTCGCTGTTTATCCTGTATGCACCCAACAAGCTGGGTGCTCCTGCTTCAAAGCAGACGATTGCTCGTTGGATTTGTAGTACAATTCAGCTTGCACATTCCGTGGCAGGATTGCCACAGCCAAAATCAGTAAAAGCCCATTCCACAAGGAAAGTGGGCTCATCTTGGGCGGCTGCCCGAGGGGTCTCGGCTTTACAACTTTGCCGAGCAGCTACTTGGTCAGGGGCAAACACGTTTGCTAAATTCTACAAATTTGATACCCTGGCTGAGGAGGACCTGGAGTTCTCTCATTCGGTGCTGCAGAGTCAACCGCACTCTCCCGCCCGTTTGGGAGCTTTGGTATAATCCCCATGGTCCTTACGGAGTCCCAGCATCCACTTAGGACGTTAGAGAAAATAAGATTTTACTTACCGATAAATCTATTTCTCGTAGTCCGTAGTGGATGCTGGGCGCCCATCCCTAGTGCGGATTGTCTGCAATACTTGTATATAGTTATTGTTACAAAAAATTCGGGTTATTATTGTTGAGCCATCTTTTCAGAGGCTCCTTTAAATTTATCATACTGTTAACTGGGTTCAGATCACGAGTTGTACGGTGTGATTGGTGTGGCTGGTATGAGTCTTACCCGGGATTCAATATCCTTCCTTATTATGTACGCTCGTCCGGGCACAGTATCCTAACTGGCTTGGAGGAGGGTCATAGGGGGAGGAGCCAGTGCACACCACCTGATATCTCAAGCTTTTATTTTGTGCCCTGTCTCCTGCGGAGCCGCTATTCCCCATGGTCCTTACGGAGTCCCAGCATCCACTACGGACTACGAGAAATAGATTTATCGGTAAGTAAAATCTTATTTAAGCTGCTATAAGGGAAAACACTTACTATAAGGTTGTCCCTGTATAATATAGCGCTTTGGTGTGTGCTGGCAAACTCTCCCTCTGTCTCCCCAAAGGGCTAGTGGGGTCCTGTCCTCTATCGGAGCATTCCCTGTGTGTGTGCTGTGTGTCGGTACGTGTGTGTCGACAGGTATGAGGACGATGTTGGTGTGGAGGCGGAGCAATTGCCTGTAATGGGATGTCACCCCCTAGGGAGTCGACACCGGAATGGATGGCTTTATTTATGGAATTACGTGATAGTGTCAACACGCTACAAGGTCGGTTGACGATATGAGACGGCCGGCAAACCAATTAGTACCTTTCCAGGCGTCTCAAACACCGTCAGGGGCTTTAAAACGCCCATTCCCTCAGTCGGTCGACACAGACACGGACACTGGGGTATATTTACTAAGCTCCCGATTTTGACCGAGATGCCGTTTTTTCATCAAAGTGTCATCTCGGTAAATCTCGGTCATTTACTAAACACTAATCACGGCAGTGATGAGGGCATTCGTAATTTTTTGCTAGTTCAGGTAAAAAATTACGAATGAATACACCATCGGTCAAAACGCGGCTGTTTAAGTATGAATCTCGGTCATTTACTAAGAAGTGCAAAGCAAAAAAACACAAAACACTGCCGTGAAAAATTACAACTCGTAAAAAAGTCCTAAAAAAAAACAGACCTGCTTTTTTTATCCGTGATTTGAGATGCATGCAGGGATCCATGAGATCCGTGCATGTATATCAGTGGGAAGGGGTGTGAAAGTGCTTATTTTTGCTAAAAAAATTGCGTGGGGTCCCCCCTCCTAAGCATAACCAGCCTCGGGCTCTTTGAGCCGATCCTGGTTGCAGAAATATGGGGGAAAAAATGACAGGGGTTCCCCCATATTTAAGCAACCAGGATCGGGCTCTGCGCCTGGTCCTGGTCCCAAAAATACGGGGGACAAAAAGAGTAGGGGTCCCCCGTATTTTTAAAACCAGCACCGGGCTCCACTAGCTGGACAGATAATGCCACAGCCGGGGGTCACTTTTATACAGCGCCCTGCGGCCGTGGCATCAAAAATCCAACTAGTCACCCCTGGCCGGGGTACCCTGGGGGAGTGGGGACCCCTTCAATCAAGGGGTCCCCCCCCCCCCAGCCACCCAAGGGCCAGGGGTGAAGCCCGAGGCTGTCCCCCCCCATCCAATGGGCTGCGGATGGGAGGGCTGATAGCCTTTGTTGTAAAATAAAAGATATTGTTTTTAGTAGCAGTACTACAAGTCCCAGCAAGCCTCCCCCGCATGCTGGTACTTGGAGAACCACAAGTACCAGCATGCGGCGGAAAAACGGGCCCGCTGGTACCTGTAGTACTACCACTAAAAAAATACCCAAAAAAAGACAAGACACACACACCGTGAAAGTATAATTTTATTACTTACATACACACATACATACATACTTACCTATGGCCCCGCGCAGGTCGGTCCTCTCGTCCAGTAGAATCCAAGGGTACCTGTTGAATAAATTATACTCACGAGATCCAGGGGTCCAGGCTCCTCGGCAAATCCAGGGTTAATCCACGTACTTGCCAAAAATAAAAAAACGGTGTCCCGACCACGAACTGAAAGGGGACCCATGTTTGCACATGGGTCACCTTTCCCCGAATGCAAGAAACCCACTTTGCCTTCTGGCTAAGTGGGTTTCTTCAGCCAATCAGGGAGCGCCACGTTGTAGCACTCTCCTAATCAGCTGTGTGCTCCTGTCTTCACTGACAGGCAGCACACGGCAGTGTTACAATGTAGCGCCTATGCGCTACATTGTAACCAATGATGGGAACTTTCTGCCCTGCGGTTGACCTAAAGTGACGTCACCGCAGGGCAGAAAGTTCCCATCATTGGTTACAATGTAGCGCATAGGCGCTACATTGTAACACTGCCGTGTGCTGCCTGTCAGTGAGGACAGGACCACACAGCTGATCAGGAGAGTGCTACAACGTGGCACTCCCTGATTGGCTGAAGAAACCCACTTAGACAGAAGTCAAAGTGGCTTTCTGGCATTCGTGGAAAGGTGACCCATGTGCAAACATGGGTCCCCTTTCAGTTCGTGGTCGGGACACCGTTTTGTTTTTTTTGTCAAGTACGTGGATTACCCCTGGATTTCCCGAGGAGCCTGGACCCCTGGATCTCGTGAGTATAATTTCTTCAACAGGTACCCCTTGGATTCTACTGGAGAAGAGGACCGACCTGCGTGGGAACTTAAGGTAAGTATGTATGTGTGTATGTATGTAATAAAATTATACTTTCACGGTGTGTGTGTCTTGTCTTTTTTTGGGTATTTTTTTAGTAGTAGTACTACAGGTACCAGCGGGCCCGTTTTTCCGTTGCATGCTGGTACTTGTGGTTCTCCAAGTACCAGCATGCGGGGGAGGCTTGCTGGGCCTTGTAGTACTGCTACTAAAAACAATATCTTTTCTTTTACAACAAAGGCTATCAGCCTCCCCATCCGCAGCCCATTGGATGGGGGGGGACAGCCTCGGGCTTCACCCCTGGCCCTTGGGTGGCTGGGGGGGGGGGACCCCTTGATTGAAGGGGTCCCCACTCCCCCAGGGTACCCCGGCCAGGGGTGACTAGTTGGATTTTTGATGCCACGGCCGCAGGGCACTATATAAAAGTGACCCCCGGCTGTGGCATTATCTGTCCAGCTAGTGGAGCCCGGTGCTGGTTTTAAAAATACGGGGGACCCCTACTCTTTTTGTCCCCCGTATTTTTGGGACCAGGACCAGGCGCAGAGCCCGATGCTGGTTGCTTAAATATGGGGGAACCCCTGTCATTTTTTCCCCCATATTTCTGCAACCAGGATCGGCTCAAAGAGCCCGAGGCTGGTTATGCTTAGGAGGGGGGACCCCACGCATTTTTTTGGGGGATTTTACATTGTTTAATTAAAAAAAAAAAAAATAAGAACCCCAGCACGGATCACACAGATCCGGCCGAGATTGATTGTAAAAAAAAACGGCAGTGTTTTGCTAATCACTGCCGTAAAAATAGGTAAAAAAAAACGAATGACATCGACATCGGAAGAAAAGAAAAACCCGAATACGACAGCTTAGTAAATCCATCGTAATCAATTCAAAAAGTTGCAGTTTTACACTGTCGATGTCATTCGTGATTGAACTTTGACCTTTTTTCGGAAATTACGAATCTTAGTAAATTTACCCCACTGACTCCAGTGTCGACGGTGAAGAAACAAACGTATTTTCCAGTAGGGCCACACGTTACATAATCACGGCAATGAAGGAGGCGTTACATATTTCTGATACTACAAGTACCACAAAAATGGGTATTATGTGGGGTGTGAAAAAACTACCTGTAGTTTTTCCTGAATCAGATGAATTGATTGAAGTGTGTGATGAAGCGTGGGTTACCCCCGATAGGAAGTTGCTAATTTCAAAGAAGTTATTGGCATTATACCCTTTCCCGCCAGAGGTTAGGGCGCGCTGGGAAAAACCCCCTAGGGTAGATAAGGCGCTCACACGCTTATCAAAACAAGTGGCGTTACCGTCTCCTGATACGGCCGCCCTCAAAGATCCAGCTGATAGGAGGCTGGAAAATACTCTAAAAAGTATATACACACATACTGATGTTATACTGCGACCAGCAATCGCCCCAGCATGGATGTGCAGTGCTGGGGGGGTTTGGTCGGAATCTCTGACTGGAAATATTGATACCCTGAATAGCGACAATATTTTATTGACTATAGAGCATTTAAAGGATGCATTTCTTTATATGCGAGATGCACAGAGGGATATTTGCACTCTGGCATCAAGGGTAAGTGCGCTGTCCATTTCTGCCAGAAGAAGTTATGGACGCGACAGTGGTCAGGTGATGCGGATTCCAAGCGGCATATGGAAGTTTGCCGTATAAAGGGGAGGAATTATTTGGGGTCGGTCTATCGGACTTGGTGGCCACGGCAACAGCCGGAAAATCCACCTTTTTTACCTCAGGTCACCTCCCAACAGAAACACCGTCTTTTCAGCCTCAGTCCTTTCGTTCTCATAAGAACAAGTGGGCAAAAGGCCATTCATATCTGCCCGAGGCAAAGGAAAGGGTAAGAGACTGCAGCAAGCAGCTCCTTCCCAGGAGCAGAAGCCCTCCCCCGCTTCTGAAAAGTCCTCAGCATGTCGCTGGGGCCTTACAAGCGGACTCAGGTCCGGTGGGGGGGGGGGGGTCGTCTCAAGAATTTCAGCGCGCAGTGGGCTTACTCGCAAGTCGACCCCTGGATCCTGCAGGTAGTATCACAGGGGTACAGATTGGAATTCGAGACGTCTCTTCCTCGCAGATTCCTGAAGTCTGCTTTACCAACATCTCCCTCCGACAGGGAGACGGTGTTGGAAGCTATTCACAAGCTGTATTCCCAGCAAGTAATAGTCAAGGTACCCCTCCTACAACAAGGAAAGGGGTATTATTCCACGCTGTTTGTGGTGCCGAAGCCGGACGACTCGGTGAGACCTATTCTAAGTCTGAAATCTTTGAACACTTACATACAAAGGTTCAAGTTCAAGATGGAATCACTCAGAGCAGTGATAGCGAATCTGGAAGAAGGGGACTTTATGGTGTCCTTGGACATCAAGGATGCTTACCTCCATGTCCCAATTTGCCCTTCACACCAAGGGTACCTCAGGTTCGTGGTACAAAACTGTCACTATCAGTTTCAGACGTTGCCGTTAGGATGGTCCACGGCACCCCGGGTCTTTACCAAGGTAATGGCTGAAATGATGATTCTTCTTCAAAGAAAAGGCGTATTAATTATTCCTTACTTGAACGATCTCCTGATAAGGGCAAGATCCAGAGAACAGTTAGAGGTCGCAGTAGCACTATACCAAGTAGTGCTACAACAGCACGGGTGGATTCTAAATATTCCAAAATCCCAGCTGATCCCGACAACACGTCTGCTGTTCCTAGGGATGATTCTGGACACAGTTCAGAAATAGTTTTTTCTCCCGGAGGAGAAAGCCAGGGAGTTATCCGAGCTAGTCAGGAACCTCCTAAAACCAAGAAAAGTGTCAGTGCATCAATGCACAAGAGTCCTGGGTAAATGATGGCTTCTTACGAAGCGATTCCATTCGGCAGATTCCACGCAAGAACCTTTCAGTGGGATCTGCTGGACAAATGGTCCGGATCGCATCTTCAGATGCATCAGCGGATAGCCCCGTCTCCAAGAACAAGGGGGTCTCTTCTGTGGTGGTTGCAGAGTGCTCACCTTTTTGGAGGGCCGCAGATTCGGCATTCAGGACTGGGTCCTGGTGACCACGAATGCCAGCCTGAGAGGCTGGGGAGCAGTCACACAGGGAAGAAATTTCCAGGGAGTGTGGTCAAGCCTGGAGACTTCACTTCACATAAATATACTGGAGCTAAGGGCAATTTACAATGCTCTAAGCCTGGCAAGACCTCTGCTTCAGGGTCAGCCGGTGTTGATCCAGTAGGGCAACAACACGGCAGTCGCCCACGTAAACAGACAGGGCGACACAAGAAACAGGAGGGCAATGGCAGAAGCTGCAAGGATTCTTCGCTGGGCAAAAAATCATGTGATAGCACTGTCAGCAGTGTTCATTCCGGGAGTGGACAACTGGGAAGCAGACTTCCTCAGCAGACACGATCACCACCCGGGAGAGTGGGGACTTCATACAGAAGTCTTCCACATGATTGTGAACCGTTGGAAAAAAAACCAAAGGTGGACATGATGGCGTCCCGCCTCAACAAAAAACTGGACAGGTATTGCGCCAGGTCAAGAGACCCTCAGCCAATAGCTGTGGACGCGTTGGTAACACCATCGGTGTACCAGTCAATGTATGTGTTCCCCCCTCTGCCTCTCATACCCAAGGTACTGAGAATTATAAGGCGAAGGGGAGTAAGAACGATACTCGTGGCTCCGGATTGGCCAAGAAGGACTTGGTACCCGGAACTTCAAGAGATGCGCACGGAGGATCCGTGCACTCTACCTCTAGACTTACCGCGGCTGCGTTTGACGGCATGGCGGTTGAACGCCGGATCCTGAAGGAGAGGGCTCCGATGGAGGAATTTCAACTGGGTCGATTCCTACATTTCCTGCAAACAGGATTGTCTATGGGCCTCAAATTGGGGTCCATTAAGGTTCAAATTTCGGCCCTGTCGATTTTCTTCCAGAAAGAATTGGCTTCAGTTCCTGAAGTCCAAGCTTTTGTCAAAGGAGTATTACATATACAGCCCCGGTTGTGCCTCCAGTGGCACCGTGGGATCTCAATGTAGTGTTGGGATTCCTCAAATCCCATTGGTTTGAGCCACTCAAATCGGTGGATTTGAAATATCTTACATGGAAAGTGACCATGCTACTGGCCCTGGCTTCGGCCAGGAGAGTGTCAGAATTGGCGGCTTTATCGTACAAAAGCCCATATCTGATTTTCCATTGGGACAGGGCAGAACTGCGGACGCGTCCTCAGTTTCTCCCTAAGGTGGTATCAGCGTTTCACCTGAACCAACCTATTGTGGTGCCTGCGGCTTCTAGCGACTTGGAGGACTCCAGGTTGTTCGACGTTGTCAGAGCCTTAAAAAAAATATATATTTCAAGGAAGGCTGCAGTCAGAAAGTCTGACTCGCTGTTTATCCGATATGCACCCAACAAGCTGGGTGTTCCTGCGTCTAAGCAGACGATTGCTCGTTGGATTTGTAGCACAATTCAACTTGCGCATTTTGTGGCAGGCCTGCCACAGCCAAAATCTGTAAATGCCCACTCCACAAGGAAGGTGGGCTCATCTTGGGCGGCTGCCCGAGGGGTCTCGGCATTACAACTCTACCGAGCAGCTACGTGGTCAGGGGAGAACACGTTTGTAAAATTCTACAAATTTGATACCCTGGCTAAGGAGGACCTGGAGTTCTCTCATTCGGTGCTGCAGAGTCATCCGCACTCTCCCGCCCATTTGGGAGCTTTGGTATAATCCCCATGGTCCTGACGGAGTCCCCAGCATCCACTTAGGACGTCAGAGAAAATAAGAATTTACTTACCGATAATTCTATTTCTCGTAGTCCGTAGTGGATGCTGGGCGCCCATCCCAAGTGCGGATTGTCTGCAATACTTGTACATAGTTATTGTTACAAAAATCGGGTTATTATTGTTGGAAGCCATCTTTTCAGAGGCTCCTCTGTTATCATGCTGTTAACTGGGTTCAGATCTCAAGTTGTACAGTGTGATTGGTGTGGCTGGTATGAGTCTTACCCGGGATTCAAAATCCTTCCTTATTGTGTACGCTCGTCCGGGCACAGTATCCTAACTGAGGCTTGGAGGAGGGTCATAGGGGGAGGAGCCAGTGCACACCACCTAGTGGACAAACTTTTAATTTTGTGCCCTGTCTCCTGCGGAGCCGCTATTCCCCATGGTCCTGACGGAGTCCCCAGCATCCACTACGGACTACGAGAAATAGAATTATCGGTAAGTAAATTCTTATTTACACATCCATAATGCTCATTACACATTATTACACACCGTGATGCCCATTACACATAATTACACATCCGTAATGCCCTTTACACATAATTACACATCCGTAATGCCCTTTACACATTATTACACATCCGTAATGCTCATTACACATTATTACACATCCGTAATGCCCATTACACATAATTACACATCCGTAATGCTCATTACACACCGTGATACCCATTACATATTATTACACACTGTTATGCTCATTACACACCATAATGCCCAATACACATAATTACACATCCGTAATGCCCATTATACATAATTACACATCCGTATTGTCCATTACACATTATCACAATGCCCAGTGTTTGTTCCCATGTGCCTTCCATAATCATTGGTGGTGTACAGTGGCACTTGTGTATGCAGCACTCTTCATGCCCCCACCTGGACCCATGTGCCCCCTATTGGTGGTGTACAGTGGCACTTGTGTATGCAGCACTATTCATGCCCCCACCTGGACCCATGTGCCTCCCCATTGGTGGTGTACAGTGGCAGTATACTAACCGCAGTTTGTATTGCTTCCTCCTGCACACTGCCGATGCTTGCTTGTCCGCATCCGCACAGAAAATAAACAATATGGGTGGTGGGGAGTGGCTGTGATGATGTAGATCGGTATCACACGTGTTCATCGGTCTCTACTGGAAACACGTGCAATGTGCATTAGATAGTACACAATATAGTGAACATTGCCATGCCTGCACAGTCTATTTTTTTTTAGATACCGACCCCACTGGACCACGCATCAGTATCACAAGCTGTGTACACACGGTGCGATATGTGATAACTTTTCTTACCATTGTGACTATATAGTCATCGCAACGTGTGTATACAGCTTTATTCCTTCTACACGAAGAGGGAAAGAAAGGTTGTACAGAATATCTGCCTATGGGGGTTATTTAGAGTAGTTCGCAAAACAAAAAAAGTTAGCAATTGGACAAAACCATGTGCACTGCAGGTGGGGCAGATGTAACATGTGCAGAGAGAGATTTGGGTGGGGTGAGTTCAATCTGCATTCTAATTTGCAGTGTAAAAATAAAGCAGCCAGTATTTACCCTGCACAGAAACAAAATAACCCACCCAAATCTAACTCTTTCTGCAAATGTTATATCTGCCCCCCCCCCCCCCCCCACCTGCAGTGCACATGGTTTTGCCCAACTGCTTAAAGATTTCCTGCAGCGATCAACTTGGAATTACCCCCCATGTGCACTGCAGGTGGGGCAGATGTAACATGTGTAGAGAGAGATTGGGTGGGTTATATTGTTTCTGTGCAGGGTAAATACTGTCTGCTTTATTTTTACACTGCAATTTAGATTTCTGTTTGAACACACCCCACCCAAATCTAACTCTCTCTTGGGAGTATGGAGGGGGTGGTGGGTTACTAATTTAAATATTTACATGTGCCTATCCCTGCTAACGCCCCATCTATATCCCAAGAGTACTCCAGTGACCCCTAGTGGATGAAAAATAAATACTTTTGATGGGGAAATAAGGCTGGTACTTTCTTGGCCAATATGACTAAAACCTACAACCGTTGCAATCATATTGCGACCATTCAAGATCCCATATCCAACATTCTCCACTAAGACTATTGATATTGCTAGGGTATTCCAGACTTATAATGAATCCCTTTACCAGGCCTCTTCCCCGGACCCTGACCTGATGGCTAAATTGCTTGATGAGGCAGACCTTCCTTGTCACACGCGAGAGCAGAGGGAGACCCTGGAGGCCATCATTACAAAGGAAGAGATAGAATGGAGAGATGAAATAGCAGATGCTAACAAATCTTCTGGTCCGGATGGGTACTCAGCCAAATATTATAAAATGTTGAAACATGATATCATTCCGGTCCTCTGTGAACTTTTTCATTGTATTCAAACATAAACATCTTTATTTCCTAATTTTTTTTTTTTTTTAATTCTTTATTTTCATTTTGCAATATAGAACATTTTCCAAATATGTCAACAAACATATCAAAAATAGAACGTAGACATCAGTCTCATATCTTATCAACTGTAGTTATAAAACATCAATAAATGGTTGCGAAAAGGAACGATTAACAGATTCATATATATTATCTCAAACTGCGTAACGGTCAGCAGAAATCACAAAATCTGAAATAGAGAGCAACCCCGTAACAATATCGCTTAGTAACACAGTATTTAAACAAAGTGTGAGGTAGTAAACATTTGGAAACATACAAGAGAGAGGAGGACAAGGGGAAGAAGGGAAAAGGGAGAAGAGAGATGGGGGGGGATAGTATATAGGCCACAAACATAAAACAGTTAGAGGGCACCGTGGGGGCCCCAACACCCTCCATCATTAGTGTGTATTCAGGGTGCATAGTCAGCATAGGTCTTAGTGGTTTTAAAGTCAATCCAAAGAAACCAGGTAGCTATATAGTCTGAGTGTTTGTCTAAGGCGGCAGAATAGACATCTTCCATGTGCATGTAAAAATCAATGCGTTGGAACCATTCCCATATTGTCGGTGGGTTGGTGGATCTCCAGTGCACCGGGAGTACAGCTCTTGCCGCGTTATTTAAGTGCTTAAGGAGGGACTTCTTGTAGCGGGACAGGGGTATATCTGAATGTGACAATAGCCAAAAGTCCGGGCCCGGTGGAACTGGGCTTCCCAAAATCTTTGTTGATAGATCCATAATTGTATTCCAAAATGGGGCAATTGACGGGCAGTCCCACCATATGTGGATCAGTGTACCAGTATCCCTACTACATCGCCAGCACAGAGGGGAAACTGAGGGGTAGAATTTATGTAGAAGAGACGGGCATCTATACCATCTCGTCAGTAATTTGTATTGTGTTTCCACAACGTCTAGGCTAGTGGAGCATTGTGCCATAACCCTGCAGTGTGAGTCCCAGTGGATCTTGATTCCCCGATGTATTAAATCTTTATCCCAGGCATCACAAAAAGAAGGGGCCGTAGGAAAGGAACCCTGTTGAAGAATCCTGTAGGTACCCGACACTACATGTGAGGGGGCCATCTCTTGACTGCACATGGATTCAAAGGGAGTGAGAGCCTTATAAAGGTCTATCACCTCCCGCTGTGAGGTAACAAAATGGTGTACCTGAAGGTAGAACCAATAATCTTTAGCGGGTATATCGCCCATCTCCTGTATTTCAGAGAACGTTTTGAGTTTGCCATGTGCAAGCAAGTGAATTACCCTAGTTATACCCACCTCCTCCCATCTAGAAGCCATCTTAGAAGACCTTCATGGGGGAAATACCGGGTTGTCGAATATAGGCATAAGGGATGTTCGTTTAGATGAGATTCCAGTCTTGTAGCGAAGCGTCCGCCATAAAGCTAAGGTGGGCCCCACAGTGGGATGCGATGAGCGACCAACTCTAGGGGACCAAGGCACTGCCTGTAGGTTAAGATTGGTGGAGGAAGACTCTAGGTCGACCCACTGTTTCCTATGGGTAGTGGGGCGGGACCAGTCCACAACTCTATGTAGTAGTGTGGCATGGTAGTATGTAGTAATCATAGGTAATTGTTGTCCGCCTTGAGATTTCAGCCTAGATAAATGGCTATGCTTAAACCTAGGCTTCCGACCTCCCCAAACGAAATGGCTTATCGCCTTGTGTGCTTCAGCTAAGAATTGCGGGGGAAGTTTCAAAGGAACAGTTTGAAAAAGGTATAACTACCTGGGGAGAATGTTCATCTTTACTATATTTATACGGCCTAGCCATGAGAACCTCTGCGTGAGCCAGTGCCTCATCTCCTGTCTCAGTTTGCGAAGTAGAGGAGTATGGTTAATATTAACTATAGTGTTAAGTGCCGATGGAATTTGAATTCCTAAATATGTGATATGGGATTTTTGCCATGTGAATTGGAATGATTGCGACAAGAGGGATACCGTGGCAGGTGGGAGCGTGACATTCATTGCCATGGATTTTGAATAATTAATTTTAAAGTTCGACATGTCTCCGAACCGTGCAAACTCTTTCATAAGGTAGGGTAGGGAAATCAAAGGATTTGTTATGACCGCCAATAAGTCATCTGCAAAGAGGGCCAGACAATGGTCAGTTTTGCCCACCTGCAGGCCCGCAATGTTAGGGTGGCATCTAATCGCACGAGCCAGGGCCTCCATGCATAGAACAAAAATTAGGGGTAATAGCGGGCATCCCTGGTGTGTGCCGTTGGAGATTGATATGGGTTCAGAAAGGACGCCATTCACCCTAACCCGAGCTGACGGGGCTCTATATAATGAGAGAATCCTCTGCAGGAAAACATCTCCCAGACCCAAGCGCCGAAGCATTACCTCCATAAAATCCCAATCCACCCGATCAAAGGCCTTTTCTGCGTCTGTTGAAAGGAGTATGAGGGGGGTATCAGTTATCTGCGCGTGCGCTATCAGATCAATGACTCTAATTGTATTATCTCTGGCCTCTCTACCCATAACAAAGTCGACCTGGTCAGGGTGTAGTATATCTGGCAGTAATGGCTTAAGGCGATTAGCCATGAGTTTTGCAAATAATTTAACATCTATATTTAATAGCGATATCGGCCTATAACTGGAAGGGAGCGTCGGGTCTTTCGAGTCCTTTGGGATGACAGTATTATGGGCGCTCAAGGACTGGCTCGATAAAGGAGCCGCCGATGATATGGCATTGCAGGCCTGCGGGAGAAGGGGACCGAGTTTATCCTTGAAAGGCCTTATAATATGTGACTGGGAAACCATCCGGCCCTGGGCTTTTACCGTTAGGAGACGACTTTAGAGCAGCCTGCAATTCTTCCCCAGTAAAAGGGTCATCTAGGTCCTGAGCAATATCCGATGGAAGAGTCGAGAAAGTGACCTCCTCCAAAAACTTCTGTATATTATATTTGTGCTCCTGGCCGCGTAGAGGTCAGGTTGTATAAGGCTGAGTAATAGTTATGGAAAATCTCCGCTATCTCTGTATCAGAGTTCCGGGATACCCCGTCAGCACCCGTGAGTTTAGGAATGTACGTTAGAGATCTCTGAGCTCTAAGAGCACGTGCCAGCAGTCTACCGGGTTTGTTTCCCCATCTATGATATTTATGTCGACATTTACGGAACGCCCTGCGGGTTCCGTCGCTGAGTAAATGTCACGATCCGGGTATCTGGACGCCATTTCTTACCTATCAGATGCCTCCTAAGGCTGGCTCAGCGCTCCAGGACCGGATCCCATCTGTTATCCTGATGTGCACATTCCCGCATCCTCTCCTGTCTCTCTGGACGCAGTCACAGTAACGCCTTATACATCTGGCATGGCGTCTCCCGCGGCCTCCGCCGCCATCCCTGAGCTTCTGCATTCAGAGTGGCGATTACGTCAGCCGCGGCCTCTGCTGTGTCCGCGTGGTCGGATGTGCATCTGTCAGCCTGGCGTCTCCTGTCTCCGGTGGCCGGCGCCGCCATTACTGTTTTCCAGACCACATGGATTACAATCCAAACTTCCCTCCAAGTGTCTGCATGGGCGCAGCCATCTTGGATTCTGTCAGCTGATCATTCCTACTGATAAAGCTAAATATTTATCTTATATAATACCCTTTATGAGGTCTAAGAACACTGTACGCTATCTACGTATGAAGTACCGTAAGGGTACGCTCGTTGCGTAACAATCGCTTAGCCGTAGTCGAGACGCTCAAGCGTCACGTTCGCTCACGGCCAAGAGATCACAGGCAGGCACGCTATCGGCTGCTGACTAACGTAATGATTCGCTATGGCGTAGCGGACGCTCGGGACCACGAGGAGATCACCAGCGGCGCTGACGCTCACAATGTTAAACCTTTGTATCTAAACCATAAACAGTGTATTGTGCAGTAAAACCTTAGTGTAATGATAGAGTGTAAATGCAACACAGTGTAACCTTATTAACTCAAAAGCTGTATGAGCGTCACCGACGCTCTGAGAATACTTAACACTATAAGAAATACACAGATACCTGGGCTTAGGGTCCAACGCCTAATATATATATATATTATGAATGATATACTTGCAAAAGAATTAATACAAATACAAATCATACACTACAATATAACATAGACTACCTAACCAGATAACTACACAGGAAATATAATACAATTACTATTCAAGAGAAAATAAGAGAGAAAGAGGAGAAGAGAGAGAGAGAGAGAAATTGGCCCACAATAACAAGAAGATCAATATAGTTGCGGAGAAAAACTTACGCACAAGGGGAAACGATCGCATGCGCCTCGATATCCAGCTCCCGATTATCAGCAATGAGAACCGTTGAAGAGAGTGAACTGGATATGGTCGGCCTGCCTATTTATGCCCCACACACAATACAATTCAATGGTCCCTACAATCTCATTGTTCATTGGACACAGGAATTCGGCTTCGCATTATAACAAAAGGTCATAGGTTGATTCATACAGGTGGGCTGTGACTGCTTCCAACTGTTCAGGTGGGTGGGATACTGGGTTTCCCGCCGCATGACTAAATAAGAACAAATAATCGTAAATGGACATAAACTTCTTATGTCCATAACTATTCGCACGAGCGATTAATCCGCTCCAAACCAACACCGGAATATTGCTATTTAAATACTCTTCCGATGGGTACCAAACACCACTGTATGACCCCTGTTAGACCCTTCGTACAATACAAAGAGGGATCTCTCCGTTCAGGAACATGCTATGTTAACTAAACTTTCAGAATCTATCAAAGGGACCATGATCTACAAAATACATTATATAGTGAAAATATGTAATGATTGAGTCGCACGCTACGATCACATAAACTCTACCATAAATACGCATACCGTGCGCCTGCGGGTGCCCGCGACTGTGAGTATGCGCACGTACGGGAGAGCGTACGCATGCGCAGCACGGACCTGTGTGAGGTGCAAATATGGTAGTGTGCATAGAGATATTTTTCTGACTTTGACAGTCCACCCTTTGGCAGTCAACAATAACTGCCACCTTCTAAAACATTTCAAAAGGAGAAAAATATATGTCAGGGGTTAATACATTTACATGGTTGGGTAGGGGAGGAGAGGAGAAGGTAGGAAAAGGGTATGACCTAGTGAGATAGCAGAAGCATGTGTGTATGAATCCGTGCTTGGGGGTCATGTATCATCGTGCCGTACGTGTTTTAAATCAAGCTTCGAGGTATTGCGAAGTATACATTTGAATTCCTTCTTATCCCGTGGTACGGGTCTGTGGATGGGCTGTCAAACTTTACCGAGCTCTTTTCGGCTTTGGTTGTAACAAAATGGGGGAGCACATTTTAGTTGATGATAAAAGAATGGGGGAGATATGTGATTGCTGATATCTGTGCCTGTATTCCCTATCGACTATGTGTGTCATTACCTGAGGGTTGTAGAAATGAAGAAAAGACATAATTACGGTAAATGCGGTGGTATTCTATGTCAGGTAAATGTACATTCGTCGATTGAGGTCTTGTTTGGTGTCTGTTGAATGCAGTCTTCTTTGTGCTTTTGCCCATAAGGTGCGAGCAAAAGCTGTCAATGTCCATAGATTTACAAAAGTGTTGGGCTAGCGTAATTTTAAATTTTCTAGGGAAACTGGGGATCCATGGCATAGTTCATCAAAAATCTGTGTATCAGGTTGTCAAAACTTCTTCTTTAATCCCTCTGTTGTCTGTATATCGGCTCATCAAATTCCTCGTCCAAGTGGGTCTTTTTACCTTGGAGGAAACGGAAAAACAGGTGAAAGAAACGGACCGTAGAAATCGCATTTTCATCACATCATCGTTTCTACATTTGGGTCATAAATCAAGTCCATTGGAATTACAGTGTCCTCACTCCTTAAACTCATTACCCTAGTACGACGATTGCACCTCATTAAAGCCTGACCGCATCTAAATATCAAACCAATCGTTATGATAACACCTAAGATACATAGGAGAAACTTCCCAACATCCATTATGACTCCTTGAGCCCAGTCTCCTAAACCAGAGAACCAATTTCGCGGGTTCAACCATGACACCCAACCAGTCAGCTCATTACCTACAGCAGCAAGAGTGAGATTGTGTCTCCTGCGAAATTCCCACTTCAGTTGGAGAATATCGTCCATCTTTTGGTCTATGACCTCGACCGGGTCCTCGGTGCTATTCGTAATATATGTGCAACATTTCACGCCGTATTGTGTTGCCAGTGTGACACAATATCCGCCTGTCACTGCTGTGAGGTAATTAAGAACCATTCTATGCTGTACCAGTTCTGTTTTATAAGCCTGAAGTTCTCTTCCAGTATACCTAAACGTGTCATCATACATTTCAGTGATATTATCTAACAAATTGGCGAGCGCAGATATGTATTTATAATTCAACACTCCTCTAGCGGTGCGAGTGATATCTAACGCGATTAGAAACTGAATCCCGGTGGATTCATGGATCATGTCAGAGGCCGGATGCTCTGTTCTTTCTATCAGGTGCCGTTTAACTACGTGCTCGTAATGGGTGTGAGTATAAGGAGTTTGGGCAACACGGTGTATGTCTTTCATTTTGTCATGTGATACAGTCATTACTTCAGGCAGTACTTTTCCAATATAACACAATCCTTCAGAGTTTGGGGCAAGCCACTTATACGCCTTCCTCCCACATATGAAATATGCATCATCGGGGAGAACATATGGGACGGAGTAGGACATAACCATATTACACACCTTCCACGTGAAATCTCCTAACCCTAATTCTTCCATCTGCTTAGTACACGTATCAGGTTGTACGATATGTGCACAGTATCCTGGTGATACCTCTCCAACTCTCGTAATCCTATTTCCTAAGGTATACCTATACCGGAAAGATTTTCCTCTACTGGCTATGTGGCGTATAAGCTCTGTATCTGTAGGCATTCTATCTGCTTTATGCGAAAAGGTCATGGTTTGATTACTCCATGACACTTCCCAATTTCCCGGCTTTCGGGGATTGGAGATGTTAAAGCATAATAGGGACCTATCCACATGGTATTGGTGGAGCTTCAAACTAGGAGGGCTGGAGATATTAAACCTCCTGTCCACCGGTCTCCCACCACTTAACTCAAGTACCTCCCCTAACGTTAAAGGAAATGGTACTAGCCCTGATTTGCTATGACCTTGAGGTACTTGAGAGCATACCCAACAATCTGTTTTATTTAACACACTACCCACTAAGGAGTGATAGTCACTCAATGGATGCCGGTCCATATGGATATTAAAACTGGATTGGCATTTCTTTATGCACCCATCCTCAATGACATTGTTACAGAGCCGACAGATACAGTTTTCTTCAGCTAACAATCCTTCACAATTCCTTCTATGGTCAATGCTATCGGATCGTTTTCTGATACTCGCCTTTGCTTGTTGATTATGTTGTTCTTGGAAAACTACGCCTCCATCTCTGTCATCAGAACCCATTCCAGAACCTCTCTCGACCTCCATGGTACTCTCGCCGGAACAGACTGCTCTGGTCAACATCATGGTCAACAGGAAAATCCGGATCACAGTCTCTTGGGGCAAGTCCATCTTGTAGGAGGAAACGGAGAAGAATGAGAAGGGGGGAAAAATAATTTGAGGGAGAGGGGATGGGAAGTTGGAGAAAAACAATAAAAGGGAACAGGGGATCGACAACTGCTTTTGGTCTTGTGATTTTCAATGCTCAGGTGCCGCCTCAATCCTCCTGGAACAGACACTCCAGTGATACAACCTCTACCGTCTGTTCCTTATCACGGGGCCTCTCTGGATCAGCAACCTTTTTACAGTGGGACGAATGAACCCAAGTCTCTCTCTCAGCAACCTTCAATGCTGTAGTGCTAGTCAATAAGACCTGGTATGGTCCTTCCCATCTGTCAATAAGGCAACCTGAGCGTAGAAAATTCCGTATCATTACATAATCCCCAGGTTCAATGTCATGACAATTACTATCTGGTAAATCAGGAATCACTAACTTCAAATTATCATTTTGATTCCTTAGCTGTTTACTCATGTTAATCAAGTATTTTACAGTCACTTCATTGTTACACTTCAAATCATCCTGAGGGTTAATCATAACATGCGGTTGTCGACCAAACAAGATTTCAAAGGGAGACAGATTAAGAGGGGACCTGGGAGTGGTTCTGATGCTGTACAGTACAATGGGTAAAGCTTCTGGCCATGTCAATCCTGTCTCTGCCATCACTTTACTCAGTTTATTTTTAATAGTGCTGTTCACTCTTTCCACTTTCGCACTCGCCTGTGGACGGTATGGAGTGTGCAGCTTGCTATCAATTCCCATCAATTTACACATTCCTTGAAAGACATCACCTGTAAAATGGGTACCCCTATCACTTTCGATAATTCTAGGGATACCATATCTACATACAAATTCCTGCACAATTTTCTTAGCAGTAAACATAGCGGTATTTGTGGCTGCTGGAAATGCTTCGACCCAATTTGAGAAAACATCTATACAAACAAGTACATATTTCAAATTTCGACAAGGGGGTAATTGAATAAAGTCAATCTGTATTACCTGGAAAGGGCCGCCGGCAGGTGGGATATGAGATGGTTCTGTAGGTATTGCCTTTCCGATGTTCTTTCTCAGACAGGTAAGGCATGACATTGCCCTTTTACTCGCATGAGATGAAAATCCTGGGGCACACCAATATGCTCTTACCAACTTGCACATCCCTTCCTTGCCCAGATGAGTCAGCCCGTGAGCTGCCTCAGCTAAACATGGAAGGTATGCTCTGGGGGCCACTGGTTTACCGTGTCCATCCGTCCAGAGTCCTGAGGACTCCTGGCCATATCCTTTTGCCTTCCAGACTGCCTTTTCCTGTGTGGAACACAAATTTTGCATCTCACACAACTTCTGTGTGTTGATGGTATTAAATACCATCAGTTGTGTGGTGTCTGTCTGTCTGGGGGTAGCAGCTGCTAATTTAGCAGCTTCGTCTGCTAGGCTGTTACCAAGTGATACTGGGTCTTGGCTATATGTGTGTGCTTTACATTTGATAACAGCCACTCTGTCGGGTTCCTGTATCGCTGTTAGAAGCCTTTTTATGTGAGCTGCATGCGCTACCGGTGTACCAGCTGCCGTCGTGAAATTTCTGAGGCGCCATAGGGCTCCGAAATCATGGACTACCCCGAATGCGTATCTAGAATCGGTGTAGATATTGGCTGATTTGCCCTTAGCCAATTCACATGCTCTGGTTAGGGCGACCAGTTCAGCAACCTGGGCTGAGTGAGGTGGGCCTATCGGTTCCGCTTCTATGGTGCCTTGGTCATCTACGACTGCGTATCCAGTACACAAGTCTCCCGAGTCTGACTGTCTATGACAACTACCGTCCGTGTAGAACGTAAGTTCTACATCTTCCAGTGGGTTGTCACTGATGTCAGGCCTTGCGGTAAAATTTTGGGTCAAATATTCCATACAATCATGTGTGTCTTCCTTTGTATTAAATTCTCCTTCCCCACCACTCTCATCCTCCACCCTTTGTGCCTGTCCAGGCACACCTGGGAGATATGTTGCAGGATTTAATGCACTGCATCTCCTTATGGTGATGTTTACGGGGGCCATTAGTGCCAATTCCCATCTTGTAAACCGCGCTGATGAGACGTGTCTGGTTTGGGCAGAATTTAACAAGGCTGACACTGCATGTGGTGTATGAATTGTGAGGTTGTGACCTAGCACGACATCTTCGCTTTTCGTTACTAGCAATGCTATCGCAGCAACGCTTCGCAAGCATGTGGGGAGGGATCGCGCTACCGTATCTAGCTGAGCGCTGTAATATGCTACTGGCCTGCTGGCATCACCGTGCTTTTGGGTTAGTACGCCTGCCGCGCAACCAGCACTTTCTGTTCCGTATAGTTCAAAGGGTTTCCCATAGTCTGGCATACCTAATGCTGGTGCCTGCGTTAGGCACTGTTTAAGTCTCTCAAATGCTGTCTCAGACTCGTCTGTATGCGAAATCCGATCAGGTTTGTTTGAGGAGACCATCTCCTGCAAGGGTAACGCTAGAATGGAAAACCCTGGGATCCAGTTACGGCAATACCCACACATTCCTAAAAATGTTCTGATCTGTTGCTGGGTTTGTGGCAGAGCCATGTCTCTAATTGCTTGAATTCTATCAGCGGTCAGGTGTCTCAGTCCTTGTGTTAGACAGTGTCCCAAATATTTTACCTTAGTTTGGCATAATTGCAACTTGTCTTTGGAAACCTTGTGTCCTGTGTCTGAAAGATGAAACAGGAGCTGTTTCGTATCCTTCAGGGATGCTTCCAATGAATCAGAACAGAGTAGTAGATCATCCACGTACTGTATTAATACTGATCCACTCACTGGTTGGAAAGACTGTAAACAATCATGCAAAGCCTGAGAAAATATACTTGGGCTATCTATGAATCCTTGTGGTAATCGAGTCCATGTGTATTGGACTCCTCTGTATGTAAATGCAAACAAATATTGACTGTCAGGGTGCAGAGGTACCGAAAAGAAAGCGGAGCAGAGGTCAATAACAGTGAAAAATTTTGCAGTGGGAGGGATTTGCATTAGGATGACAGCTGGATTTGGCACTACGGGGAACTGACTCTCAACTATTTTGTTAATCCCCCTTAGATCCTGCACTAGCCGGTAACCCCTCCCCCCACTCTTTTTAACAGGGAAGATGGGACTATTGGCAGTGCTGGACGTTCTTACCAGAATGCCCTGTTGTAGCAAGCGCTCTATTACGGGATACACTCCTAACTCCACCTCTGGCTTCAGAGGGTACTGTGGGATTTTTGGAGCTATCCTACCATCTTTTACTTGTACAACTACCGGAGCTACGTTTGCCATTAATCCAGTGTCCTGTCCATCTTTAGTCCAAAGTGACTCTGGTATCTGAGATGTCATTTCTTCTACTTGGGAGGGAGTCCTATTTGTCATAATGGTATGTGACATTAATTTTGACGGGGAGTCTAACATGTCTCGCACTTCCTGAGCGTGATTCTCAGGTATGTCCAAGAATACACCTTCAGGAGTACAATAAATGATGCACCCCATTTTACACAGTAAGTCTCTTCCCAGGAGATTAGTCGGTGCCGATGCAGCCAGCAAAAAGGAATGCTTGGTATGTAAAGGCCCTACTGTAATCTCGGCTGGTTTGCTAACAGGGTAGTGCTGGACTACTCCCGTTACCCCTATGGCTGGAATTGTCTTACCAGTGGTTCTCATGCCCACTGTCGAATTTATCACTGATTTGGCCGCCCCTGTGTCTACAAGAAAGTTTAATGATTTACCAGCTACATTGATTGCAATTTCTGGTTCACTTCCAAGGCTTGCAATCAATTTTACTGGCTGCAGATTACAGGTATGGCCACACCCCTATTGGGTATGGTGACCTCCCTGAATCCCGCTGGCAGCAACTACTTGTGATGGAGTTAATTGGGAGCTACCAGAGGCTTGCCAGTCTCTGTTCGGGGGATATCTTTTTGTTTCCCCTGCATGTGGCTCATAACTCCGTTTCTGCGGACCCTGATCCCAATGTCGTGTGTCGTGTCGTTGTCTAGGGGGTTGGTATGAGTTTCGTGAATTCTTCACTCTACAATCTCGTGCCATGTGTCCCTGTTTATGACAAGAATAACAAGTAACCACATTTGACTTACCCACAGGGTTTGGTGATATAAACAAAGGCTGCCTTGTGGTCAGGGCCTGTATACTTACTGCCATTAACTTATCACCTTGTTGTTCCCTGTGTCTGGTGATGTTCCTATCGTGATCAATAGCAGCCTCTCTCAAAGTAGCCACAGACAGACCTCGCCAACATGGTTGTGTGGTCTGTACCCTAGTCTTCAATGACTCTTTTAAACCATCCATCAGTACCGATACTGCTACTTCTCGATGGTTTATGTTTGTTTTAATGTCCTCTATGCCTGTGTATTTTGCCATTTCTGATAATGCTCTGTGAAAATACTCTGCAGCTGTTTCTGACTCCTTCTGTTTAATGGAGAATATTTTGTTTCATTTAACTACGGCTGGGAAATACTCCTTTAACTGTAAACTTATTCTTTTTACATTGTCTTTGTTGTATACTTCTGTAAGAGGTACATCCTGATCTAATCCACAGTCAGCTAAAAATTGAGCTGCGTCGACATTGGAGGGTAAACATGCTCTCAGCAATATCTGCCAGTCTTTATTGTTGGGCTCTACAGTGTTACCTAGGTCTCTGAGGTATTTTTGGCTGGCAACTAAGTCTTTTCTAGGGTCAGGGAATTCCGACACTATGGTCCTTAATTCCATTCGGGAAAATGGGCTATACATGGCAATGTTCCTAACAGGAGTGACTCCTGAAGTGTCTGTTTTCCCATTTGGAACTACTATTACCTTAACAGGATTAACTCTAACAACCTCATTCTGTGTAGATTCTACAGGCTGTGGTGAGATAGTTTCAGCATAGTGTATGGTGCCGTACTTACCCGTTGATACGACCTCACCTATCCCTCCGCTAGGGGCCTTTGTTACTAATCTCGGGGGTGGAGCTGTGCCTACTGTGGTCTCTGCTATGGTGGCTGCTAGAGAGAGCGCTGAAATTGTTGCCGATTCGTCCTCTTGATCACACTCCTGAGGAAAGTTCAAAACAGGGTACAACTTGCACGGGTTAATATTTGCATTGGTTAATTGGTTAACATTATCTTTAACATTTACACAGTTGCTAAGTGTTTGTTTGTTACACCTTAATGCGTCATTCTCCGCAACCAATTTCTCTCCTGATATGTATGGTGGCGGTGGGGCCGTGGCTATCAGTTTTCTGATCGAGCCAGATCCCGCCGCCTGAGCCAATCCTCTCTGTATGTCACCCTCCTGTTGCCACGACTGTAAATAATCATAATGCTTGATTCGTCTCTTTGCTGATTTAATGAGACATATCCTTCTCCTTAAATTCGTTAACACTTCTGTGCTGAAGCTACCTACTCTTGGGAATTTCTCCCCGTCATGTACCGTCATTCTCTCCCATTCATCACATAAAGCTTCTGTGTGACTTCCGTATTTCTCACACATTACGTACCTTGCCGACCCGACTGGTCGGTTCACTGAATCAACCCGAACCGAGGTTGATCGCCCCCTACCTGAACAAGTGGCCCCCATAGTTCGAAGGTGTTGCTTTATTCAGCCAACCCTTACGCAAACCAAAATGTTCAAAATAGGCTGACGGTGGCGGTTTACCGAGTACCCCACTCACTCGCCCACGCCGACCAATACGACCTGACCACACCGATATGGTGCTGGCGTACTCGACCCAGGGCCCCTGCGACCTGAACCTCTATTTACTGGAACCTGTGAGGGTGATCCGAAGAACACTTACTCTTTCCAGTAACTATTGGTTGTTGGATAGTTCCTGAGTGAGCAGCGAACCTCCCTTAAAATAAAAAAAATTACACAAATCACGTTAGAATGTACAAATAGCGTTTATGACCTTCGTACACAAATAGTACCGGTCAGGTTTACTAATGTACACAATTACGTGCGGTACAATCGTTCAGCACATAAGCAACTAATCTTATGTACGGAGCGACCAGTGGAATCGAAAATTACGGCTGCGAATTCCTTCAGCCAGAGCTTGTATGGCCTATATGGGTGTTGCACCAACCCTTTCTTGGTGTTGTGCCTGTGGACTGTATAGCGGACTTCCTTGTCTGCTGTACCTGAACCTGCTGGTCTGCTATGACCTCCTGGTCTGTTACAGTATGACCTCCTGGTCTGCTACACTCTAATGCTCAAATTGTATGTTTTAACCAGGGATGCCTCCCTAGCCACCATGTACGTCACTTACACGCATGTACCTCACGAGAACTCGACTTTTCTTGTGGTTCAACCTCAAAAATTGTAAAAACAAACACTCACTCACCACATATACACTTTTGTTTCTATTTCTATTTCTGCGCAGAAATTTTCTTTAGACCAGATGTGTTACTAATTAGGAGAAGGATCTGTTAATTTAAATTTCGAATGTTAAAATAGATTTGCGCGATTTATCGCCTTGCGTTATTTACCGCGTTGCGCTATTTATCGAGTTGAAAAAATTTAACACTTGTGATTTGAGTTACGTGGGCGTACCCGTACGCTCCGTTGCGTAATATACGCTGCGTGCGTCGGCCCTTGGGTTGCGTACGCAAGTCTCAGTCCTTTGTTAGAGACACGTGTACGCAAAGCAAAGATCCACCGTAACACAATTTATACGTTTATCAATGTAGATGATCCTTTATCATCTACCGCGCACCACACTGACTTCGCCTGGTCTCTCAGGCACAGCTGTGTGTTTGTCTATACTTTAACTATATTACCTTTACTCTTAAACTATGAAATAGCGGCAAATCTCTCTTAGCACGTTTATCAACTATAAAACTGGCAAACAGGAGAGTGATATATGAAAATACACGAATGAAAAGAAATGCAGATATGCGTGCGTGTATACGCAAGACAGAAAAATAAACCGTTTTAAAAGAGACTAGCGTGTTGTTCTTACCTCCGGTTCCCGGATTCCTTCAGCACCCTTTACTAAGAGAAGCAGACGCTTATCCAAACAGCACTACGAGGAATATGATCTCCCGCCCTTTGCTGCTGGATAATGTCTGCTGAAATTACCTAGTGCAGATATGTGAAGGACGGGCGAGCCCGCAATTGATAAAGCTAAATATTTATCTTATATAATACCCTTTATGAGGTCTAAGAACACTGTACGCTATCTACGTATGAAGTACCGTAAGGGTACGCTCGTTGCGTAACAATCGCTTAGCCGTAGTCGAGACGCTCAAGCGTAACGTTCGCTCACGGCCAAGAGATCACAGGCAGGCACGCTATCGGCTGCTGACTAACGTAATGATTCGCTATGGCGTAGCGGACGCTCGGGACCACGAGGAGATCACCAGCGGCGCTGACGCTCACAATGTTAAACCTTTGTATCTAAACCATAAACAGTGTATTGTGCAGTAAAACCTTAGTGTAATGATAGAGTGTAAATGCAACACAGTGTAACCTTATTAACTCAAAAGCTGTATGAGCGTCACCGACGCTCTGAGAATACTTAACACTATAAGAAATACACAGATACCTGGGCTTAGGGTCCAACGCCTAATATATATATATTATGAATGATATACTTGCAAAAGAATTAATACAAATACAAATCATACACTACAATATAACATAGACTACCTAACCAGATAACTACACAGGAAATATAATACAATTACTATTCAAGAGAAAATAAGAGAGAAAGAGGAGAAGAGAGAGAGAGAGAGAAATTGGCCCACAATAACAAGAAGATCAATATAGTTGCGGAGAAAAACTTACGCACAAGGGGAAACGATCGCATGCGCCTCGATATCCAGCTCCCGATTATCAGCAATGAGAACCGTTGAAGAGAGTGAACTGGATATGGTCGGCCTGCCTATTTATGCCCCACACACAATACAATTCAATGGTCCCTACAATCTCATTGTTCATTGGACACAGGAATTCGGCTTCGCATTATAACAAAAGGTCATAGGTTGATTCATACAGGTGGGCTGTGACTGCTTCCAACTGTTCAGGTGGGTGGGATACTGGGTTTCCCGCCGCATGACTAAATAAGAACAAATAATAGTAAATGGACATAAACTTCTTATGTCCATAACTATTCGCACGAGCGATTAATCCGCTCCAAACCAACACCGGAATATTGCTATTTAAATACTCTTCCGATGGGTACCAAACACCACTGTATGACCCCTGTTAGACCCTTCGTACAATACAAAGAGGGATCTCTCCGTTCAGGAACATGCTATGTTAACTAAACTTTCAGAATCTATCAAAGGGACCATCGTCTACAAAATACATTATATAGTGAAAATATGTAACGATTGAGTCGCACGCTACGATCACATAAACTCTACCATAAATACGCATACCGTGCGCCTGCGGGTGCCCGCGACTGTGAGTATGCGCACGTACGGGAGAGCGTACGCATGCGCAGCACGGACCTGTGTGAGGTGCAAATATGGTAGTGTGCATAGAGATATTTTTCTGACTTTGACACTACCAATCCGTTGTCAGTATTATTAATTTGCATAATTGCCTAGCCAATGCCTTCCTTGCTGCAGGTATAAATAGGTTGTGCCTGAGCAAGGAAGGCGTCAGTGCTTTGGTTGTCAAACCTAGTTCCAGTTTGTCTCTCTCCTGTGATTGTCTTCCAGGTTCCAGCTCCTGTCTCCAGACTTCTGCTATAGAGACCCGCACCAGCATTCCATCTGCGGTGTAGCCTGACTCTCCGATCCATTCTGGACTCACCTGTTTCCAGCTACAACATCACCTGCTTCCAGCTCAGCTTCCAGCAGTGTACAGCTTCTCTTAAAGGGCCGGTGTCCTTTCTGCAGTTTACCACTCTCCACCGGTATTATTATTTCTCCGCTCTCAAATTCTACATTTCATCTATATTGCATCGCTCTCAAGCTTTATTTATTATTTAACTGGTTCCAGCCAGTATCCACTCCGTGCCAACACCTGTCTGGTTCTAACCAGTACCCACAGCAGCATTTTATCTACAGCAGTCCAGCTTTCCCTGGAACACCAGCTGGTACGACCCTGGGCTTTCCTCATTGCTACAGTTGAGCCTGGTAAGGACTTTCCAGCTTGCAGATAATAAGAACTGTCTCATACCACCAGAGCTCTGTGGCCCCTGCCACCCTGTAGTACCCAGGAACTGTATTATTATTTCTCTGCTGATTTTTATGTTTCTTTTTACTGCTACTGTGATGCATGGAGTTTGTCATAAATAAATATCATTGACTTTTACTCAAGTTGTCGTGGTCACGCCTTCGGGCGGTTTCTCTTCATGTTACTTACATGTCCAGGGGTCTGATACAACCTCCCAGGTTCCGGTACATCTCAGCCCCTACAACTGAGGCTGCCTTCCGTCAGCTCAGGCCCTCAGTTGTGACAGTAAGCACTGACCAAATGAATCCAGCCGGAGACCAGGATCAAGCGGCCAGGCCGATGCAAGAACTGGCAGCCCGACTTGAACATCAGGAGGCTGCACAGGGCCACATCATCCGCTGTCTCCAGGATCTCTCTACTCGGCTGGATGGGATTCAGACAACTCTCCGTGGATCAGGCGCATCTGGGGCGTCAACCACAGTGACTCCAACTATAACCCCACCCACCTTACCCGTTTCTGCTCCACGTCTTCATCTTCCAACGCCAGCAAAATTTGACGGATCTCCAAGATTCTGCAGGGGATTTCTCAACCAGTGTGAGATTCAGTTTGAGCTACAACCTGGCAATTTTCCCAGTGACCGTACAAAAATTGCCTACATCATCTCTCTTCTCAGTGGCTCAGCCCTTGATTGGGCATCACCGTTATGGGAGAGGTCCGACACCCTGCTATCTTCTTACACTGCATTCGTGTCATCATTCAGGCGCATCTTCGACGAGCCAGGCCGGGTAACTTCAGCTTCGTCTGAGATTCTCCATTTACGCCAGGGATCATGTACTGTAGGACAATATCTTATACAGTTCCAGATCCTGGCATCTGAACTGGCATGGAACGACGAGGCCCTGTATGCTGCATTCTGGCATGGTTTATCTGAGCATATTAAAGATGAGTTAGCTACCAGAGACTTACCCTCCAAGTTAGATGAGCTAATCTCACTTTGTACGAAAGTTGACTTACGTTTCAGAGAGAGAGCAACTGAGCGTGGAAGATCATCTGCTCCAAAATCTTCTGCTCCTCCTCCTCGCCAACTGTCACCAACTAAAGATGAACCTATGCAAATTGGCCGTTCCCGTTTAACTCCTGCTGAGCGCCGAAGACGTCTCTCTGTCTGTATTGTGCAGCTCCGTCTCACACTATTAATGCCTGTCCCAAACGTCCGGGAAACTCCAAATCCTAGCTCGCCAAGGAGAGGGCCGGTTAGGAGTAATGATCTCCTCTCCATCTCCTCAAGATTGTAATCTCCCAGTCTCACTTCAAGTTGCTCAACGTTATCAGAACGTCATTGCCCTCCTGGATTCCGGAGCAGCTGGGAACTTTATTACCGAAGCCTATGTAAAACGGTGGTCCCTACCCACCGAGAGACTTCCTTCCTCCTTTTCCTTAACTGCCGTGGATGGCAGTAAAATTTTTGATACAGTTATTGCTCTAAGGACTCTACCAGTTCGTCTGAGAGTGGGAGTTCTTCATTCCGAACTAATTTCACTTTTAGTGATTCCAAGAGCCACACATCCTGTGGTCCTGGGCCTTCCATGGCTCCGTCTTCACAATCCTACAATTGATTGGACGACTATGCAAATCCTGGCATGGGGTCCCTCCTGTGCTGAGACATGTTTGTTTAAAGTGTTGCCTGTCTGTTCTTCCTCCCCCAGGTCGTCTGATGTTCCACCTCCTCCATATCAAGATTTCACGGATGTGTTCAGTAAAGCTTCTGCTGATATCCTTCCTCCTCATAGAGAATGGGACTGCCCGATTGATCTCGTTCCAGGGAAGGTTCCACCTTGAGGCCGAACTTATCCGTTGTCTCTGCCCGAGACACATTCTATGGAGGAATACATTAAAGAGAACCTAGCAAAGGGGTTCATTCGACCTTCTTCTTCTCCAGCCGGCGCAGGCTTCTTTTTTGTAAAAAAGAAAGATGGTGGTCTGCGGCCGTGCATCGACTACAGAGGTTTGAACGACATTACCATCAAGAACCGCTATCCTTTACCCCTGATTACTGAGCTCTTTGACAGAGTTAGCGGAGCTACCATCTTTACAAAGCTGGACTTGAGAGGTGCATACAATCTCATCCGGATCCGTGAGGGTGACGAGTGGAAGACCGCATTTAACACCCGTGACGGACATTATGAGTACCTCGTCATGCCCTTCGGATTGAGCAATGCTCCAGCTGTCTTCCACCATTTCGTCAATGAGATCTTCAGAGACATTCTATACTGTCATGTCGTGGTCTATCTAGATGATATCCTCATTTTTGCCAACAATTTAGAGGAACATCGTTTTTGGGTAAAGGAGGTTCTGTCCCGTCTCCGTGTCAATCATCTCTATTGCAAATTAGAGAAATGCGTCTTTGAAGTCAAGTCCATTCCGTTTCTAGGGTACATTGTGTCCGGTTCCGGACTAGAGATGGATCCTGAGAAACTACAAGCAATCCAGAATTGGCCGGTACCCTTAACCCTCAAAGGGGTCCAGAGGTTCTTAGGGTTCGCCAATTATTACCGAAAGTTTATACGAGACTTTTCCACCATTGTGGCGCCTATTACTGCTTTCACCAAGAAGGGTGCTAACCCGTCCAAGTGGTCTGAAGAAGCCATGCAAGCTTTTCATCTTTTAAAACAGAGGTTCATCTCTGCGCCTGTCCTGAAACAGCCTGACATCGACTCTCCTTTCATCTTAGAGGTGGATGCCTCCTCCGTTGGAGTAGGAGCGGTGTTATCTCAGAGGGCTAAAGATGGCCATTTACATCCTTGCAGTTTCTTCTCACGGAAGTTCTCCCCAGCGGAGCGCAACTATGCCATTGGCGACCAGGAGTTGCTAGCCATCAAGCTCGCTCTAGAGGAGTGGAGATATCTGTTGGAGGGAGCTTCTCATTCAATCACCATCCTTACAGACCACAAGAACCTTCTATATCTGAAAGGCGCACAATGTCTCAACCCTCGTCAGGCCAGATGGGCACTTTTCTTTTCCAGGTTCGACTTTAAACTCCAGTTCTGTCCGGGCTCTCAGAATCGCAAGGCCGATGCCCTTTCCCGCTCATGGGAGCAAGAAAATGAGTCAGAGTCTTCAGACAAGCATCCTATTATAAATCCGTTGGCATTCTCCATGGTAGGGATGGACTCTACGCCCCCATCAGGGAAAAGTTTTGTGAAGCCGACACTAAGGAAGAAGCTCATGCATTGGGCCCATGCTTCCCGCTTTGCCGGACATACAGGTATCCAAAAAACCCTGGAGTTTATCTCTAGGTCCTATTGGTGGCCAACTCTGAAAAAGGAAGTTTTGGAGTTTATTGCATCTTGCCCAAAGTGTGCTCAACATAAAGTATCCCGCCAGTCGCCTGCGGGGCAACTGGTTCCACTATCTGTTCCCCGTCGACCATGGACCCATTTGTCGATGGATTTTATTACAGATTTGCCCATGTGCAACAAGTTTAATACCATCTGGGTGGTAGTTGACCGGTTCACCAAGATGGCACACTTCATTCCTCTCACCGGTCTTCCGTCAGCTTCCAAGTTGGCTCAAGTATTCATACAAGAGATCTTTCGACTCCACGGTCTTCCAGAAGAAATTATCTCAGATCGAGGAGTTCAATTCACAGCCAAATTCTGGCGAAGTTTATGTCAAGTCCTCCAAGTCAAGCTAAAGTTTTCCACGGCTTACCATCCTCAGACCAATGGTCAAACTGAGAGGGTGAATCAGGACTTGGAGTCCTTCCTCCGCATCTATGTGTCCTCCTCTCAAGATGACTGGGTTCAATTACTTCCCTGGGCCGAGTTCTGTCATAACAACCAGTATCATTCTTCATCTTCTTCAACACCATTCTTCACCAACTTTGGATTCCACCCTAAAGTCCCTGAGTTCCAACCGCTTCCAGCAACTTCTGTTCCCGCAGTGGATATCACCTTGCATCAGTTTGCCAATATCTGGAAGAGCGTACGATCAGCTCTGCTCAAGGCATCGTTCAGGTACAAGAAGTTTGCGGATAAGAAGCGTCGAGCAGTTCCTGCTCTCAAGGTGGGTGATCGGGTATAGTTATCCACGAAGAATTTGAGGTTGAGTTCCCAGTATGAAGTTTGCACCTCACTACATCGGTCCTTTTAAAATTGATCAAGTCATCAATCCTGTTGCTTACAGACTCCAGTTGCCTCCCTTCTTAAAAATACCCAGGACATTCCATGTTTCCCTGTTGAAACCGCTAATCTTGAATCGGTTTCATTCCTCACTTCCTCCAACTCCGAAAGTCCAAACTCAACGAGGCGTTGAGTATGAAGTAGCCAAGATCCTGGACTCACGTCATCGTTACGGTCAACTTCAGTATCTTATTGACTGGAAGGGTTATGGCCCTGAGGAACGTTCATGGACCAATGCTTCTGATGTCCATGCTCCTGCCTTGGTCCGGAGATTCCATTCCAAGTTTCCTCAAAAGCCAAAGAAGTGTCCTGGGGCCACTCCTAAAGGGGGGGGTGCTGTCACGATCCGGGTATCTGGACGCCATTTCTTACCTATCAGATGCCTCCTAAGGCTGGCTCAGCGCTCCAGGACTGGATCCCATCTGTTATCCTGATGTGCACATTCCCGCATCCTCTCCTGTCTCTCTGAACGCAGTCACAGTAACGCCTTATACATCTGGCATGGCGTCTCCCGCGGCCTCCGCCGCCGTCCCTGAGCTTCTGCATTCAGAGTGGCGATTACGTCAGCCGCGGCCTCCGCTGTGTCCGCGTGGTCGGATGTGCATCTGTCAGCCTGGCGTCTCCTGTCTCCGGTGGCCGGCGCCGCCATTACTGTTTTCCAGACCACGTGGATTACAATCCAAACTTCCCTCCAAGTGTCTGCATGGGCGCAGCCATCTTGGATTCTGTCAGCTGATCATTCCTACCAATCCGTTGTCAGTATTATTAATTTGCATAATTGCCTAGCCAATGCCTTCCTTGCTGCAGGTATAAATAGGTTGTGCCTGAGCAAGGAAGGCGTCAGTGCTTTGGTTGTCAAACCTAGTTCCAGTTTGTCTCTCTCCTGTGATTGTCTTCCAGGTTCCAGCTCCTGTCTCCAGACTTCTGCTATAGAGACCCGCACCAGCATTCCATCTGCGGTGTAGCCTGACTCTCCGATCCATTCTGGACTCACCTGTTTCCAGCTACAACATCACCTGCTTCCAGCTCAGCTTCCAGCAGTGTACAGCTTCTCTTAAAGGGCCGGTGTCCTTTCTGCAGTTTACCACTCTCCACCGGTATTATTATTTCTCCGCTCTCAAATTCTACATTTCATCTATATTGCATCGCTCTCAAGCTTTATTTATTATTTAACTGGTTCCAGCCAGTATCCACTCCGTGCCAACACCTGTCTGGTTCTAACCAGTACCCACAGCAGCATTTTATCTACAGCAGTCCAGCTTTCCCTGGAACACCAGCTGGTACGACCCTGGGCTTTCCTCATTGCTACAGTTGAGCCTGGTAAGGACTTTCCAGCTTGCAGATAATAAGAACTGTCTCATACCACCAGAGCTCTGTGGCCCCTGCCACCCTGTAGTACCCAGGAACTGTATTATTATTTCTCTGCTGATTTTTATGTTTCTTTTTACTGCTACTGTGATGCATGGAGTTTGTCATAAATAAATATCATTGACTTTTACTCAAGTTGTCGTGGTCACGCCTTCGGGCGGTTTCTCTTCATGTTACTTACATGTCCAGGGGTCTGATACAACCTCCCAGGTTCCGGTACATCTCAGCCCCTACAACTGAGGCTGCCTTCCGTCAGCTCAGGCCCTCAGTTGTGACAGTAAAGTAGCAAGAGCTTGCCTCGCTGTTTGGAGTTCAGCAAATATGTCTGACGCCAACGTGGACTTATGAGTCATTTCCAGTTTTTTTATTTTTTCTAGTAAGGCGTTTCTACACTCAACCTTCTGTTTTTTCAGGCGCGAGCCTAGTTGTATGCACTGGCCCCTAATCACACATTTATGGGCCTCCCATAATGTAACCGGGGATACATCATCAGTCGTATTCAAAGAGATGTAGTCGTCTATTGCTGTCTCAATTTGGGCTCGGTAAACAGGGTCTCGAAGGAGTTGTTCATTGAACCGCCAGCACCAGTGTTTGGGGGGGGATGGCGGAGAGAAAGTGTGAGTGTAATTGGGGCATGATCTGATATTGTTATTTGGCCGATAGTTGCATCAATCAATAGATCCAGACGGGCATGGCTCACGCAGAGGCAATCTATTCGTGAATATGAGTTATGTGGGGGTGAGTAAAAAGTAAAGTCTCTATCTGAAGGGTGCAGAAGACACCAAGCGTCAACCAATTAAAAATCATGCAGAACAGCTCTAAATCGTCTGGACTCTCTAAGAGTATTCCGTGGGGAGCCAGAGGAGGAATCCAAGCGGGGTTCAAGGACCCAATTAAGATCACCTCCCACTACCAAGGTACCCATCAGGTTTTGCTCTACTAGTTCTAATGATTCCCTAAGAAACCGAGTTTGTCCTCGGTTAGGAAGGTAGAGATTCACAAAGGTGAATGTCTGATGGGCTATGGAAGCTCTAACCAGAATCCCCCTCCCATCACCTATCAACATTTCGGAGACATCTAGCAGTCTCAGATGCTTGGCAAAAAGAATGGCAACACCCTTAGCCTTCGCTCCAGAATAATCATTAAAGTAAGCATTGGGAAAATGACGCGAGCGAATACCCGGGGAGGCCCCCTGCTTGAAATGTGTTTCCTGTAAGAAAACAACCTCGGCTCCATCAGTATGTAAGGTGTGTAGTAGGCCTGATCTCTTTTTGGGATATTTAAACCTTTCACATTGTATGAAACAATTTTTAACTAGCCATATGGAAAAGAAAGCATGGATTAACTGGCTGAACGTTATACCTTGACTACAATACCGACAGATTGCCGCACCATAAATAACCTGGAATTGGTAGTGGCACGGGAGGGGGTGGGTAGGTGGGTAAACACATGAGGAAAGAAAGGGAGACATAGCTATTTTAACATAGAAAAAGAAATGGAGAAACCAAAAAAGAAATATAGACAACATATAATAGCAGTCTCTGCATTGATAGCCATAGGTATAAATTGCGCATCCCATGGTCTAAGAAATGTACAGCAGAGAGGGGGGTCCAAAGGGTGATACCGGGTTCAACATTTTTAGACAGTTAAGTAAAAGGGTATTTTAAAGGGATACATCATGATCAGGGAGGAAATGGACGGAGGGAAACCAATCAACCACTTCCTCCCATCTCGCCACCTAATCCCACTCAGCCCACAAGAAGCCTCCCAGGTTAGGTACCTAATTAGCTTATAACATTAAGACACTAGTAGGCAATCTCTGGGCAGTTGAAGCTCATATAGTCAATAACCAGTAAAAAGATCTATGTGAGCCTTCAGTGAGGTAACCTAAAAAAGGATATCACAATAAACGCAGTCATGAAGTCTCAGATGTTTCATCAGTTCTGCCAGTCCGATTGCGTAGTCTGGAGGCACCCACTCTTTTCCAAGGTTCCCTGCGAGGAAGTGCCGCAGTGGGAAGCTGCAGGGGGTCCATCCAGTTTGGCAGTGAGATTAACGGTAGACCCAACGCGGTGCAGAATGACGGGACATCTTCATAGTCCTCGAGAACATATCGGTTCCCATCTCGGGTGACTTGGATGCTTAAAGGAAAGCCCCAGCGGAATCTAATATCCTTTTTCCGAAGAGCTTCCGTAATGGGGTGGAGACCCAGGAAAGGTCCTGGAAAATCTGTATGTGGTGGCCTTCAAAATCTATGGTCGAGGCCTGTCTGGATTTTTGTAGAATAGTCTCTTTCACCTGAAAGTAATGAAGTCGGCAAATGACATCTCTAGGTCGCTCCGTGGGCGCTCCTCTCGGTCGTAGTGCCCGATGTGCTCTGTCAAACACTATTTGAGAGCTGGGGTCGGCCCCAAGAAGGCCGTTGAATATTGTGGTCAGCGCCGCAACCAAGCCCTGGGGCTGCACTTCTTCGGGTAGACCTTTGACCCTCAAGTTATTCCGCCTACCTCTGTTATCTATATCGTCCAGTCTACGTCTCATTTCAGTGGTAGTACGGGAGTATCGAGATACAAGATCGTGGAGGTCGGCGAGTTTAGAGTCCGTCTCATCTCTGTGATCTTCCAGGTCGACCACTCTGTTTGCTACTTGCGTGAGATCAGACTGGATGGTGGAGAGACTCGCTTGTAGGGAGTCGTGAATTCTTTTTTCCATGTTGGACAGATCTTGTTGGATGTCTTGGCAAGTCGGAAGAGAGCGTAGCTGTAGGAGAACCGCCGCCATATCGGCAGTGTCTTTACTGACAGACCCAGTTTGGCGATGTTTTAGAGAGGGTGGGGCCTCGGTATCCTCCATGATGGTTGACGACAAGGAGGCAGTGAGAGGGGCGGAGGTGGTGGGGTCAGGAACTGGGGTGCCAAATAGAGTATTAAAGGCTGCAGCTTGTGTGGTTGCGGACTTGGCTCTTGATGCATTGCCAGAGCGGCGCCGTCTTGTCATTTGTCTGAGTGAAGAGAACAGAGTCCAGAACAGGGCCTCGAGGAAGAAAACATTAGGACATATCCCAATTAAAAGTATAACCCGCTATCCCCTCTGCGTGGCTTGGTCATATTATAGCATAGTATACGTCAGGCGAGCGCCTGTAAGCATTGGAGTCAGCAGTGTGGCAGCGTATAGAACCCAGTTGGTCACGTTCCACTTTTGGTGTTCACATAGCCTCGGTGAGAAGGCCGCGTTGGCACCAGCGGCCGTTAGGAAGATGACCGCCGCAGAGTAGCAAGGGAGGCAGTTCATATAATGTGCCTCAGCTAGGCTTTTCAAATAGGTCGCGGCTTTGGGGGAGGTCCTCAGGAGGTAATAGAGGAATTCAGGGTGGCTTGGGGTCCGCAGGGGGTCGCAGCAGTTAGTTGGAGGACTGGGGTCACAGGATCCATGATTCAGCCGAACGGTGTGCGACCCGGCCAAAGGTCACGGACGCCTGCATAGCTGTTTCCCGCTGACAGCCCGCAGGGTGTATTTTCAGTCGTGTAGGGCCTTAGTGGGGTAGGTTCCCAGTCACTTTGGGGGGGATGAGGGGAGAGATATATGAAGGAGATGGGGATCGTGAGCTGCACACCAGGAGTGGATGTATATCAGTTCCACTTACACTGTAGCTGTAGGATCCAAGATGGCCGCCGGCATACAGACAGGCTGAAGATCTCCCACAGTATTTGCGGTTCCAGGGGACAGGAGTCTTCCCTGCCCCAATTGTGCCCAAGGGTCTAAGGCAGGCTGGAGGAGGTATGAGGGGGCTCTCAGGCGAGAGGATGGGCAGCCACGGGTCCCGTTTCGGCCGCGCTCCGGTCCCGGAGCTCGGCGCCGGGAAGGTTCTAAAATCGAGGCCCCGGCTTCCGGCTAAGTGGTAGGCCTCACCCGCATAACACGCCGGAGGGGGCGCCCGATGGTGTCCCTGAGCACAGGATACTGGCCACAGTGTTTAGTAGATCTGAGGAGGGCTGATTTGCTGCAGGGGCCAGCAGCAATAAGCGAGTTTAACCCCCAATTAGCTGGAGCTCAGCCACAGCACGGCTCTGCAGGTTAACGTTCAGGCCATGCCCCCCTATTTCCTAATTTTAATCAGGCATTTACCACCCTTATTCCCAAACCAAATAAAGACCTAACGCCCTGTAACCCTACTCAATGTGGATTATAAATTAATGGACAAAATAATGGCTGATCTTACAGTCCCTTTCATCCTCTTTAATAACTGACCATCAACTTTGGTTTGTTGGGGTAGACACTCGGTAAAAGGTATACGAACTGCCAGTGCGGCAGTTATGGCTACTACACTCAAATCAGATTATCCTAGTCTCCTTTTATACTTTGACGCGACCAAAGTGTTTTACATGGTTTCATGGACATACCTTAATGATATATCAGTCAGGAGAGGATTCAGACTGACTTTCACCAACATGATAACATTTTTCTATAACCAACCTACTACCGCTTTATTACTAAATGGTCTGCTGGGGGATCCATTAGTCATGCACAGGGGCACAAGACAGGGGTGTCCTTTATCACCCATACTGTTCAATTTGACTCTAGATCCAATGCTTAGGGTACTACAAAATTGACCCTTTTTTCAGGAGATCAAGAGACACTCTAGAGATTGGGGGCATGATTAGAACATTTATTTGGCATAGTAAGAAGGCGAGAATAAGCCTTGTGACAGTTCAGCAGACCAAGGATAATGGAGGCATTTACCTACCTAACTTCACTACTTACAGTCATTCAGCTAATTTACCCTATAAGAGATTGGCTACACAATACAGATATATACACCAGCATAGCTTTACAATCAGCCTTTTTGGAAGGGATTAGTTTGACCACATTTTTACATCTACATGACTGTGAAATACCCCCCTCTGCCCAAAACAATCCTTTATTATCAACCAGAAGACTGTGGCATATTCTCTAACATAAAAATCTTTTGAACCCAGCTGTATCTCTTTTTCTGCCCTTAACTAATCATCCTGGTTTTCAGCATGGAGAAGCAAGACACCCCTTCACTTTATAGTCACGTTCAGACCTCACGTGTTCATCAATTCACCGATCCATCCACTAGACCAGGCATTCCCAACCACGGTCCTCAAGGCACACTAGCAGTGCAGGTTTTAGTGATATCCAACCTTCAGCACAGGTGACTTAAGTGGTAGCTGAGCTATTTTGATTTAACCATCTGTGCTGCAGCCCGGATATTACTAAAACCTGCACTGTTGGTGTGCCTTGAGGACCGTGGTTGGGAATGCCTGCACTAGACAACCATTATTTTCCCAAGCTGCCACCTGTTGTCGGTTGAAAAACTCAAGCGACTAGGTTCTGGGATACATTGTGTTAAATATGGAGACTGTCAAAGTCAGAAAAATATCGCGCTGCACGTTGCCATATATTCACTTCATGCGCGTGCCCGCTGCACATGCACTTTCACTGGCGTGCGTGCACATACTCGCAAATGCGTGACGACGCTTCTATGAGCGTACGCTCGAGCGCATGGTATGTGCACTTACGGTAGAGTTTGTGCGCGTCTAGCGAGCGACTCAATCGCTCGTAAATAAATTCATATAGCAGGTTTTGTTGGTAATGTTCCCTTTAGTGATAAATGTAAGTTTGGTTAATGTAACTTGTTCACGGACTTGGGAATCCCTCTTTACGTGGTACAAAGGGTCTGATTAAGGTAGAACAGTTGTGTCTGGTACCTAACCGAAGAGTATTTTAATAGCAATAATCCGGTGTTGGTTAGGTACAGATTAAACGCTCCTGCATATAGTTATGGCCATTAGTAGTTTCTGGACATTTCATATATTTGCAGTTCATTACCCATGCGACGGGAATCCTGAGCTGATTGTAATAGCCACAGCCCACATGTTCAAACTAACCTATGACCTTTTGTTATGATGCGAGGAGACATTCCTGTGTCCAATGAATAATAAGATTATAGGTCCCTTTGTAGTATACTGTATGCAGTGAATATAAGGACAAGCCGACCTGGGCCAGCTCCCACTCTCTACTCTTTCAACGGTTCTCATCACTGATAATCGAGAGCTGGATATCCGGGAAGGCGCATGCGATTGTTCCCCTTTGTGCGTAAGTTTCTCTGCAATCATCTCGCTCTATGTTTTGTATTGACCATTCTCTCTCTCTCTCACTCTATAGTATATGACTGTAACGTTATTGTATATTTCTGTCTAGATAATCTGTTAGAATTATATGTTAGTTTGTAGTGTATGACTTGTGAACTGTTTCTCTTTTCGATATAACTTAAGACGCTTGTTAGTAAAGGTGTTGGATCCTTAGCACGGCATTGTGTGTTCATTATATTGCAAAGGGTAATATGAGCATCTCGATCGCTCAAACAGCTTTAGTATTATTAAGGTTAAGCAGCGTTATATCGCTACAGTGTTACAGAACAAGGTTTACAGCATAAGAGTGTCCTTTCTGTGTGTTACATTCAAGGTTTACTGATTGTCATAGTGTGAGCGTCTGCGCCGCTAGTGATCTCCTCGTGGTCTCGAGCGTCCGCTACGCTGGTAGCGTATCATTACGTCAGTCAGCAGCCTATAGCGTGCTTGACTCTACGCATTAAGCCGTGAGCGAACGTGACGCTCGTGCGTCTCATCCACGGCTAAGCGTCTACTACGCTAAGTGCGTACCCTTACGGTATATCATACGCCAATTGCGTATTAGTCTCTTACCCATATAGTAAAGGTTATAAGGTAATCAATATCAGCATTATCAATTGGAAGCTCGTCCGTCCTCCACACATCCATCCGTACTAGCGAACACAGACTGTATCTGTCAGCAAAGGGTGGGAATGCAGTATCCTTTCGTATCCGTATTGGTGGTGAGGGATACAGTGGTCCTGACTAGATAAGCGTCTGTTTCGCTACGCCGTAGGAGTGCTGGGGTGGAATCCGGAACCGGAGGTAAGAACAATACGCTATTGTCTTTTTTAAACCTGTTTCATTTCTGTCTTGCGTACGCACGCACGCACGCATACATCTGCATTTCTTTTCATTCGTGTATTTTCACATCTCACTCTCCTGGTTGCCATTTCACAATTGATAACGTGCTAAGAAAGATTTGTTGCTATTGGTAGTTAAAGAGTAAAAATAATACATTAAGGGGTAATTTGTAAAACACGCACACAGCTTTGCCTAAAGACATAAGGAAAGACCTGTGTGGTGCTCGGTAGATGATTACATTTAAAAGATCATCTACATTGATATAAACGTGTTAATTGTATTTCTGTGAACATATCCGGCTGGCATACACGTGTCTCTAACAAAAGGGTGAGACTAGTGTACGCAACACAAGGGCCGACGCACGGAGCGTATATTACGCAACGGAGCGTCTGGGTACGCCCACATAATACAAATCACACGATAGTATTATTTTAAATAGGCGAAAAGGAGGTAACGCGAGAATAGCGCAAGTCAATTTTAGTGTCCAAAATGTTAAGCTAATAGATCCTTCTCCAATTTGCGACTCATCTGGTCTAGACTGTGTTACTGAATGAAAGGGATTTCTGCGCAGAAATAAAAGTAAAGTGTACATGTGGTGAGAGTGTGTATATATATATATATATATATATATAAAAGTTTCTACAATTTTTGGGTTGAACCACAGGAAATCGAGTTCTCGTGAGGTACATACATGTAAGTGACATGCATGGTGGCTTGGGAGGCATCCCTTGTTAAACATACAAAGAGCATTAGAGTATAGCAGACCAGGAGGTCTACTGTAGAACAGACCAGGAGGTCCAGACAGACCAGGAGGTCCAGGTACAGCAGACTAAGAAGTCCGCTATAGATAAAAGTAGCACAACACCAGAAAGGGTTGGTGCGGAACCCATATAGGCCATTAAAGCTCAGGCTGAAGGAATTCGCAGCCGCAATTTTCGATTCCACTGGTCGCTCCGCACATAAGATTATTTGCTTATGTGCAGAACGATTGTACCGCACGTAATTGTGTGCATTAGTTAGTAATTCGACCCAGTACCATTTGCGTACGCTAGAGGGGTCATAAACGCTATTTGTACATTCTAACGTGATTTGTGTACTTTTTTTTATTTTAAGGGAGGTTCGCTGGTCACTCGGGAACTATCCAACAACCAATAGTTACTGGAAAGGGTTAAGTGCTCTTCGGATCACACCCACATGTTCCAGTAAATAGAGGTTCAGGTCGCAGGGGCCCTAGGTCGAGTACGCCAGCGCTAAGGCAGTGTGTGGGCGTATTGGTCGACGTGGGCGAGTGAGTGGAGTACTCGGTAAACTTCGCCGCCGGCCTACCTCGGACATCTTGGTTTTTGTAAGGTTTAGCTGAAAACCCTGATTTGAAGGTCAGAGGTAGTGAAAGCAACACCTGCAGAGATGGGGGCCAGTTGTTCAGGTAGGGGGCGATCAACCTCGGTTCGGGTTGATTTAGTAAACCGACCAATCGGGTCGGCAAGGTATGTAATGTGTGAGAAATACGGTCCACACACAGAGGTTTTATGCGATGAATGGGAAAGAATGACTGTGCATGACGGGGAGAAGTTCCCAAGAGTGGGCAGTTTTAGCCCAGATGTGTTACAAAATCTAAGGAGTAGGATATGTCTTATTAAATCAGCAAAGAGACGGATCAAACATTATGACTATTTACAGTTATGGCAACAGGAGGGTGAAATACAGAGAGGATTGGCTCAGGCGGTCGGATCTAACCCTATCAGGAAACTGATAGCCACTGCGCCACCGCCACCATACATAACGGGGGAGAGAGTGGTTGCAGAGAAAGACACACTGGGGTATGATAAACAGGCACTTAGTAACTGTGTAAATGTTAAGAATAATGTGACTAAGATTATAGATGCAAATACTAACCCGTGCAAGCTGTACCCGGTTTTAAACTTTCCCCAGGAGTGTGATCAAGAGGACGAGTCAACAACAATATCGTCACTCTCTCTAGCAGCCACCATAGCAGAAACAACAGTGGGCACGGCCCAACCCGTAAGATTAGCATCAAAGGCCCCTAGCGGAGGGACAGGTGAGGTCGTATCAACTGGTGAGTACGGCACCATACACTGTGCTGAAACCATTTCACCACATGCTGTAGAATCTACTCAGAATGATGTTATTGGACTTAATCCCGTTAGGGTAATAGCAGTGCCAAATGGGAAAACTGACACTTCAGGAGCCACTCCTGTCAGAAACATCGCCATGCACTGTCCTTTTTCCCGAATGGATTTAAGAGCAATAGTGTCTGAATTCCCTGATCCTGGAAAAGATCTAGTTGCTAGCCAGAAATACATTAGAGAACTAGGAAATACTGTAGTGCCCAATAACAAAGACTGGCAGATATTGCTGAGGGCATGTTTACCTTCCAATGTCGACTCAGCAAGATTTTTAGCCGACTGTAAATTAGATGAAGATGTACCCCTTACGGATGTGTACAACCAAGACAATGTAAAGAGAATAAATTTACAGTTAAAAGAGTATTTTCCAACTGTTGCCAAATGGAACAAAATTTTCTCCATTAAACAAAAAGAAGCAGAAACCGCTGCTGAGTATTTCCATCGGGCACTACAGGAAATGGCTAAATATACAGGTATAGAAGACATTAAGACAAATGTAAACCATAGAGAAGTGGCAGTATCTGTGTTAATGGATGGTTTAAAAGAAGTATTGAGGACAAGGGTACAGACCACGCAACCATGTTGGCGAGGTCTGTCGGTGGCTACTTTGAGAGAGGCTGCTATTGATCATGATCGGAATATCACCAGACACAGGGAGTCACAAAGTGATAAGTTAATGGCCGTAAGTATACAGGCCCTGACCACAAGACAACCTCTGTATAAATCTCCGACCCCTGTGGGTAAGTCAAATGTGGGAACTTGTTATTTCTGTCATAAAGAGGGACATTTTGCACGAGACTGTAGAGTGAAAAATGCACAAAAATCATATCAACCCCCTAGACAACGACATGACACACGAAATTGGGATCAGGGACCGCAGAAACGGAGTTATGAGCCACACGCAGGGGAAACAAGAAGGTATCCCCCAAAACGAGACTGGCAAGTCTCCTCTGGTATTTCCCATTTACCCCCTTCACAGGTAATAGCGGCCACTGCAATACAGGGAGGTAACCACACACCATAGGGGTGTGGCCATACCTGTAATCTGCAGCCAGTGAAATTAATTGCGAATCTTGGAAGTGAACCCGAGGTTACAATTGATGTAGCTGGAAAATCTTTAAATTTCCTTGTAGATACGGGGGCGGCCAAGTCAGTGATAAATTCAACCGTGGGCATGAGAACCACTGGTAAAACAATTCCAGCCATGGGAGTAACAGGATTAGTACGACAATACTCTTTAAGCAAACCAACAGAGGTTACGATAGGGCCTTTGCATACCAAGCATTCTTTCCTGCTGGCTGCATCGGCTCCGACTAATCTCTTAGGGAGAGATTTACTGTGCAAAATGGGATGCGTCATATACTGTACTCCTGAAGGTGTGTTCTTGGACATACCCGAAAACCACGCTCAAGAAGCACAAGATATGCTAGACTCCCCAACAAGATTAATGTCACACACTGTTATTGTAAATAGGTGTCCGTCCAAGATTAAAGAAATGATGTCCCAGATACCAGATTCACTGTGGACCAAGGACGGACAAGACACTGGATTGATGGCAAATGTAGCCCCAGTAGTTGTGCAAGTAAAAGAGGGTAGGATAGCTCCAAAAATCCCACAGTACCCTCTGAAGCCAGAGGTGGAGTTAGGAGTTTACCCTGTAATAGAGCGCTTGCTACAACAGGGCATTCTGGTAAGGACGTCCAGCACTGCCAATAGCCCCATCTTCCCTGTTAAAAAGAGTGGGGGGAGGGGTTATAGATTAGTGCAGGATCTAAGAGGGGTCAACAAAATAGTTGAGAGTCAATTCCCCGTAGTGCCAAATCCAGCTGTTATCCTAATACAAATCCCTCCCACTGCCAAATTTTTCACTGTGATTGACCTCTGCTCCGCTTTCTTTTCGGTACCCCTGCACCCTGACAGTCAATACTTATTTGCATTCACATACAGAGGAGTCCAATATACATGGACTCGCTTACCACAAGGTTTCATAGACAGTCCAAGTATATTTTCACAGGCTTTGCATGATTGTTTACAGTCTTTCCAACCAGAGAGTGGATCAGTATTGATACAGTATGTGGATGATTTACTACTGTGTTCAGATTCACTGGAGGCGTCCCTGAAGGATACGAAACAGCTCCTGTTTCATCTTTCAGACACAGGACACAAGGTTTCCAAAGACAAGTTACAATTATGCCAGGACCGGGTAAACTATTTGGGACACTGTCTGACACAAGACTGAGACACCTGACCGCTGATAGAATTCAGCTAGATACAGTAGCGCGATCCCTCCCCACATGCTTGCGAAGTGTTGCAGCAATAGCATTGCTAGTTACAAAAAGCGAAGATGTAGTGCTAGGACACAACCTCACAATTCATACGCCACATGCAGTGTCAGCCTTGTTAAATTCTGCCCAAACCAGGCACGTCTCATCAGCGCGGTTTACAAGATGGGAATTGGCATTAATGGCCCCCGTAAACATCACCATAAAGAGATGCAGCACATTAAATCCTGCAACGTATCTCCCAGGTGTGCCTGGACAGGCACAAAGGGTGGAGGATGAGAGTGATGGTGAAGGAGGATTTAATACAGGGGATGACATGCATGATTGTATGGAATATTTGACCCAAAATTTCACGGCAAGGCCTGACATCAGTGACAACCCACTGGAAGATGTAGATTTTACTTTCTACACTGACGGTAGTTGTCACAGACAGACGGACTAGGGAGACTTGTGTACTGGATACGCAGTCGTAGATGACCAAGGTACCATAGAAGCAGAACCGCTAGGCCCACCTCACTCAGCACAAGTTGCTGAACTGGTTGCCCTAACCAGAGCATGTGAATTGGCTAAGGGCAAGTCAGCCAATATCTACACAGATTCTAGGTACGACTTCGGAGTAGTCCATGATTTCGGAGCCCTATGGCGCCTCAGAAATTTCATGACGGCAGCTGGCACACCCGTAGCGCATGCAGCCCACATCAAAAGGCTTCTAACAGCGATACAGGAACCCGACAGAGTGGCTGTTATCAAGTGTAAAGCACACACATATAGCCAAGACCCGGTATCACTTGGTAACAGCCGAGCAGACGAAGCTGCTAAAATAGCAGCCGGTACCCCCAGACAGACAGACATCACACAACTGATGGTATTTAATACTGTAAACACACAGAAATTGTGTGAAATGCTAAACTTGTGTTCCCCACAGGAAAAGGCAGTCTGGAGGTCAAAAGGATATAGCCAGGAGTCCTCAGGACTCTGAACAGATGGACAAGGTAAACCAGTGTCACCAAGAGCATACCTTCCAAGTCTAGCAGAAGCAGCACACGGGCTGACTCATCTGGGCAAAGAAGGAATGTGTAAGCTAGTAAGAGCTTATTGGTGCGCCCCAGGTTTTTCTTCCCATGCAGGAAAAAGGGCAATGACATGCCTCACCTGCTTGAGGAAGAATATCGGGAAGACAATACCAACAGAGCCATCTCATATCCCTCCAACAGATGGCCCTTTCCAAGTAATACAAATTGATTTCATACAATTGCCACCTTGTAGGAATTTGAAGTATGTTTTGGTCTGTATTGATGTGTTCTCAAATTGGGTTGAAACATTTCCCGCGGCCACAAATACCGCTATGTTTACTGCAAAGAAAATTGTGCAGGAATTTGTGTGTAGGTACGGTATCCCTAGAATAATTGAAAGTGATATGGGTACCCACTTTACAGGTGAAGTTTTTCAAACAATGTGTAAGTTAATGGGAATTAATAGTAAGCTGCATACTCCGTATCGCCCCCAGGCGAGTGCGAAGGTGGAGAGAGTGAACAGCACTATTAAAAATAAACTGAGCAAAGTTATGGCAGAAACAGGACTGACATGGCCAGAAGCTTTACCCATTGTATTATACAGCATCAGAACCACTCCCAGGTCCCCTCTTAATCTGTCCCCCTTTGAAATTCTGTTTGGTCGACAACCGCATGTTATGATTAACCCTCAGGAAGATTTGAAGTGTAACAATGAAGTGACTGTAAAGTATTTGGTTAAGATGAGTAAACAGCTAAGGAATCAGAATGACAATTTTAAGTTGGTGATTCCTGATATGCCAGATAGTAATTGTCATGACATTGAACCTGGGGATACGGAATTTTCTACGCTCAGGTTGCCTTATTGACAGATGGGAAGGACCATATCAAGTCTTATTGACCAGCACAACTGCTTTGAAGGTTGCCGAGAGAGAGACTTGGGTCCATACGTCTCATTGTAAAAAGGTTGCGGATCCAGAGAGGTCCCGTGACAAAGAATAGACGGTAGAGGTTGTATCACTAGAGTGTCTGTTCAGGGAAAATTGAGACGACACCTGAGCGTTGAGGATAATAAGACCAGAAGCTTGTCGAGCCAGATTTCTTTCTCCCATTTGTTATTTTCTCCAGTTCCCACCTCCCTCATATTTCCCTTCCCCCTTCTTATTTTCTCCTTTTACTCCTCTAAGATGGACTTGCCCCAAGAGACTGTGATACGGATTTTCCTGTTGACCATGATGTTGACCAGAGCAGTCTGTTTCGGTGAGAGTACCATGGAAGTCGAGAAAGGATCTGGAATGGGTTCCGATGACAGAGATGGAGGCGTAGTTTTCCAAGAACAACATAATCACGAGTATCAGAAAACGATCCGATAGCATTGACAATAGAAGGAATTGTGAAGGATTGTTAGCTGAAGAGAACTGTATCTGTAGACACTGTGACAGTATAGTTGAGGATGGGTGCATCAAGAAATGTCAGTCCAGTTTTAATATCCACATGGACCGGCATCCATTGAGTAACTATCACTCCTTAGTGGGTAAAGTGTTAAACCAGACAGATTGTTGGGTATGCTCTCAAGTACCTCAAGGCCATAGCAAATCAGGATTAGTACCATTCCCTTTAACTATAGGAGAGGTACTTGAGCTAAGTGGTGGGAGGCCGGTGGACAGGAGGTTTAATATCTCCAGTCCTCCTAGTTTGAAGCTCCACCAATATCATGTGGATAGATCCCTAGTATGCTTTAACATTTCCAATCCCCGAAAGCCGGGAAATTGGGAAGTGTCATGGAGTAATCAAACCATGACATTCTCACATAGAGCCGACAGATTGCCCATAGACACAGAACTTATACGCCAGATAGCCGACCATAGGAAATTCTTTCGGTATAGGTACACCTTGGGAAGTAGGATCATGCGAGTTGGAGAAGTATCACGAGGATACTGTGCACATGTCGTACAAACAGATACGTGTACTAAGCAGATGGGAGAATTAGGGTTAGGAGATTTCACATGGAAAATTTGTAATATGGTTATGTCATACTCCATCCCATATGTTCTCCCCGATGATGCATATTTCATATGCGGGAGTGTTAGGGTCTCCTGCCCTGTGCTGCCACGTCGTCATGGCAACCGGGAGACAAGTGCTAGCGGAGTAACCTGAGCGCAGCTAATACTCCGGTTCGGGTCTTTTGCTGTGCAGTGGTTATAGGCTCTGTGCACGGCAGGGGATCCGGTGCTGGTTTTGTGCTCACAGTCTGTGAGGTCTGAGTGGGGCGTGGACAGCACCTGCTTTATAAGGCCTCTTCTCAGTTTATGCAGATGCTGCTGAATCTTTGTTGGTTAGTCAGTTCCTGAAAGTTAGCCAGTACTGTGTAGCTTTGTATTTGTTTGTTGCTTACTGCAAATAGGCCTGGGGATTTGGTATTACACTCTGTCAATCCAGACCTAGCAGTAAGACTGGAGTCAGTCGTTTAGCTTGCTGGGGTTCTGTTACTACTCTTTGAACTTAGCAAGTTTGCGGCTGTATTCTAAGACTTGCCTGTCTAATCCTGTCTCACTGTGCTAGGTGTCAGGAGTCAGTTTAGTGGCAGTAAGCTGAACCTGTGCACTGCAAGTGAGAATTAGGATTGTGGAGACTCTCCTTGTGTCTATCATTCCATCTCTGACCAAGGAGTTTACTGCCACACCCGTTGGTAACCCTTTAGGGTTTTGCTGTTGCCCTTAGCAACAGCATTTCGGGTTCTCTACGTATTAAAACACAACATCTTTGCTTTTCCCATCTGAGCATTACTAATACAAGGGAGACACCCAGTTCCTTAGCCTCTGGGCTTCTCTGTTCACTTTGTGTGTATTTTGTTACCCTATCACCTTCTCTGTACGTAATGTCATATTCCCCAGTCTGTCTGAGTCCATTTGTTTTGCATACCTATCCGTTCAGACACCAGTACATTCCTGCAGGCACTGGTGTGCATAACATATTCAGCAGCCTAATACTCCTGTTGAAATTTTGTGGGAATATGGAGCATACCCCTCAAAATACGTTGCAACAGGTGGTCGATCAGGTGCAGGTCCTGACTCGACAATTTAATGATTTGTCCATTAAAATGCACACCTCCCAGGCCGCTGGCGGAGCTCCCGCAGCAGCAGCACCTGCAGGGGTTAAGGAGCCGAAAGTAAATCTCCCGGATCGTTTTTCTGGAGATCGCTCGCAGTTCTTTTGTTTCAAGGAGAGCTGCAAGCTATACTTCCGGCTTAGGCCTCAGTCTTCTGGGTCGGAGATTCAGCGGGTGGGCATAGTGATTTCCTTGCTACAAGGAGACCCACAGGTCTGGGCATATGGGTTGCAGCCTGACTGTCCGTCGCTTAAAAGTGTTGATGCTTTTTTTACGGCACTGGGCATGTTGTATGATGACCCTGACAAGACGGCCTCAGCCGAGGCTCAGATTTCGATCCTTAAGCAAGGGCGAAGGCCAGTTGAGGTTTACTGTACGGAGTTTCGGAGGTTGGCCCATGATACCCAGTGGAATGACCCAGCCCTGAGACACCAGTACCGAAGAGGTCTTTCTAACCAGATAAAGGACCAACTGGTACAATATCCCTTGCCTGATAGCTTGGATCAGCTCATGCAGTTATCCATCCGGGTGGATAGACGGCTGAGAGAGCGTAGGCTTGAAAGGGAGACTGAGATTTCCTTCTTTCCCAAGGGAACCTCAGACTCTGAGGAATTTTCCGTGGAGCCTATGCAGATTGGGGCTACCCGCCTCTCCTCGCGTGAGAAGACGCGGAGGAGACAGCAGGGGTTGTGTTTGTACTGTGGGAATAAAGGTCATGTGGTAGTATCATGCCCAGAAAAGCCAGAAAACTTCAGGGCCTGAGGGTGATGGGAAATATCCTGTCAGGCCAGAAGTCAGAATTTCCCAAGAAGACTTTTATCATTCCGGTGACCTTGAAGATCCTCGGTCAAACTGTCAAGACTGAGGCCTTTGTGGACAGTGAGGCCGACGGGGTTTTTATGGACCGCCAATTCGCCCTGAAACACTCTGTTCCCTTAGTACCCTTGGCATCGGAAATTGAGATTTGTGGGTTAAACGGGGAACCATTATCCCAAGGAAAAATTACCTCTTGCACTAGCCAGATTTCTTTGTTTATTGGAGCCACACACTCTGAAAAATTATCCTTTTATGTGACTGTCTGTACTTTTGCCCCATTGGTGTTGGGGTTACCCTGATTAAGGGCCCACAATCCTCAATTTGACTGGGTCTCTGGGGAGACTCTTAGTTGGGGTACTGATTGTTTCAGGAGTTGCTTGAGCCTTCCAGTCAGGCTCTCGTAGCTAAGTTTGCCAGGATTGCCAGGGTGTTATGCAGATTTTGCGGACGTGTTCTCCAAAAAAGTTGCAGAGGTACTACCTCCCCATCGCCCCTATGACTGTGCCATTGATTTGTTGCCAAATGCTAAGCTTCCCAAGAGCAGGTTGTACTCCCTGTCACGTCCTGAGACTCAGGCTATGGCAGAGTACATTCAGGAGAACTTGGCTAAGGGATTTATCAGACCTTCACAGTCTCCAGTTGGGTCGGGGTTCTTCTTCGTGGGTAAAAAGGACGGTTCGTTGCGACCCTGCATCGACTTCAGGGAATTGAACCGTATCACGATTAAAAACTCATACCCACTGCCTCTCATTTCGGTCTTGTTTGACCAGCTTCGTACTGCCACCATTTTTTCTAAGATTGACCTACGCGGTGCGTACAATCTGATCCGAATAAGAGAGGGGGATGAATGGAAGACTGCCTTTAATACCCACTCAGGGCATTATGAATATTTGGTGATGCCTTTTGGGCTCTGTAATGCCCCGGCAGTCTTCCAGGATTTCATGAATGATGTGCTCAGGGAATATTTGGATAGATTCTTAGTTGTATACTTAGATGACATCCTAATCTTCTCCCATTCCCTGGAGGAACATCGGAAGCATGTACGCTTAGTCCTCCAGAAACTCAGAGACCACCGGCTTGGGGCGAAGCTGGAGAAGTGCGAATTTGAAGTTCAGCAAATCGCATTTCTAGGATATATTATCTCCCCAGAAGGTTTCCAAATGGAGGGGTCCAAGGTACAGGCAGTCCTGGATTGGGTGCAGCCCACTAGTTTGAAGGCGCTTCAGCGTTTCCTGGGCTTTGCGAATTTTTATAGACGATTTATCGCTGGATTTTCGTCTATAGTGGCGCCCTTGGTGGCACTCACTAAGAAAGGGGCGGATGTTGCTCACTGGTCTTGTGAAGCTAAAGCGGCTTTTGCCCGTCTCAAAAGGGCATTTGTATCGGCCAAGGTGCTGCGACACCCAGATCCAGAGCGTCCTTTTGTGGTGGAGGTGGATGCCTCTGAGATGGGTATTGGGGCAGTGCTTTCTCAGATGGGAGTGTCTGATAATCGCCTTCATCCCTGTGCTTACTTTTCCCGTAAATTTTCGCCTGCCGAGATGAATTATGACGTGGGTAACCGGGAATTGTTGGCTATTAAGGATGCACTCGAGGAGTGGAGACACTGGCTTGAGGGGGCTAAGTTTGTGGTCTCAATTCTCACTGACCATAAGAATCTGGCATATTTAGAGTCAGCGAAGCGTCTCAATGCCAGGCAGGTACGATGGGCTTTGTTTTTTGCTCGCTTTAATTTTTTGATAACATATCGCCCTGGGTCAAAAAACATCAAGGCTGATGCGCTCTCGCGGAGTTTTGCTCCAATCCAGGAGACCACCGAGGAGCCGTTGCCCATTGTTTCCCCATCATGTATTAAAGTGGGCATTACCTAGGACCTCTTATCATTAGTCCTTAGAGCACAGGAGCAGGCTCCTCCAGACCTTCCGGTAGGTCTTTTGTTTGTGCCTCCTAGGTTAAGACAGCGAGTGTTCCTGGAATTCCATGCCAAGAAGTCGGCAGGTCACCCGGGTATTGCCAGAACTCGGGAGTTGCTATCTAGGGCGGTGTGGTGGCCCTCGGTGGCTAAGGATGTGGATCAGTGGGTTCGGGCATGTGACATCTGTGCCCGAAATAAGACTCCTAGAGGGGTTCCTGTTGGCCCATTACATCCACTCTCTATCCCATCTAAGCCATGGACCCACATTTCAATGGATTTTGTGGTGGACTTGCCCAAATCCTCGGGGATGACAGCCATCTGGGTTGTCGTTGACAGGTTTTCGAAGATGGCGCACTTCGTTCCACTGGTTGGGCTGCCATCGGCCAGACGCCTGTCTGAATTATTTATGCTGCATGTTGTGCGTCTCCACGGGTTGCCACTTGATGTGGTCTCTGACCGCGAATCCCAGTTTGTGGCCAAATTCTGGAGGGCATTTTGTTCCGATCTCCAGATTTCTGTCAGCTTGTCGTCAGGCTACCATCCGCAGTCTAATGGGCAGACTGAAAGGGTGAACCAGTCCTTGGAGCAGTTCCTCAGGTGTTATGTCTCCAAGTGTCAGACTGACTGGGTTGCTCATCTGTCCATGGCGGAGTTTGCCTATAACAACGCGGCTCACTCTGCTACAGAGATCTCTCCCTTCCTTTGTGTGTATGGGCATCATCCTAAGGCCAATTCTTTTGACCCCCTGGACTCCACGCCTGGTGGTTCCTCTGTGGTTTCGGTCCTTAGAGGTATTTGGCGGAAAGTGAAGAAAGCCCTTGTGTCTGTGTCATTAGTGACCAAAAGGGTTTTTGATAAGCGGAAAAGACCCTGCAGCTTCAAATTAGGAGACTTCGTCTGGTTGTCTACCAAGAATTTGAAGTTGAGGACAGCCATCTCATAAGTTAGGCCCCCGGTTCATCGGCCCTTATAAGATCACCAGGGTTATCAATCCGGTGGCATTTCAGTTAGATCTGCCCCGTTCTTTGGGTATCAATAAACATTTCATTGTTCCCTTTTAAAACGGGCGATTAGTAATCCTTCTTACAGTGGAAGACCTTCCCCTCTTCTGATACGTGGCCAGAGGGAGTTTGTTGTTGAAAGGATTCTTGACTCCAAGATGGTTCGGGGTCGGCTGTCATTTTTGGTGCACTGGAAGGGGTATGGCCCGGAGGAGCGGTCGTGGGTGCGCAGTTGTGATCTTCATGCCCCCAGACTGATACGCTCTTTCTTCTCGCAGTTCCCCGATAAACCCGGTGGTAGGGGTTCTTTGACCTCTCGTCAGAGGGGGGGGTACTGTTAGGGTCTCCTGCCCTGTGCTGCCACGTTGTCATGGCAACCGGGAGACAAGTGCTAGCGGAGTAACCTGAGCGCAGCTAATACTCCGGTTCGGGTCTTTTGCTGTGCAGTGGTTATAGGCTCTGTGCACGGCAGGGGATCCGGTGCTGGTTTTTGTGCTCACAGTCTGTGAGGTCTGAGTGGGGCGTGGACAGCACCTGCTTTATAAGGCCTCTTCTCAGTTTAAGCAGATACTGCTGAATCTTTGTTGGTTAGTCAATTCCTGAAAGTTAGCCAGTACTGTGTAGCTTTGTATTTGTTTGTTGCTTACTGCAAATAGGCCTGGGGATTTGGTATTACACTCTGTCAATCCAGACCTAGCAGTAAGACTGGAGTCAGTCGTTTAGCTTGCTGGGGTTCTGTTACTACTCTGTGAACTTAGCAAGTTTGCGGCTGTATTCTAAGACTGGCCTGTCTAATCCTGTCTCACTGTGCTAGGTGTCAGGGGTCAGTTTAGTGGCAGTAAGCTGAACCTGTGCACTGCAAGTGAGAATTAGGACTGTGGAGACTCTCTTTGTGTCTATCATTCCATCTCTGACCAAGGAGTTTACTGCCACACCCGTTGGTAACCCTTTAGGGTTTTGCTGTTGCCCTTAGCAACAGCATTTCGGGTTCTCTACGTATTAAAACACAACATCTTTGCTTTTCCCATCTGAGCATTACTAATACAAGGGAGACACCCAGTTCCTTAGCCTCTGGGCTTCTCTGTTCACTTTGTGTGTATTTTGTTACCCTATCACCTTCTGTGTACGTAATGTCATATTCCCCAGTCTGTCTGTGAGTCCATTTGTTTTGCATACCTATCCGTTCAGATACCAGTACATTCCTGCAGGCACTGGTGTGCATAACAGTTCAAACACCAGTACTTTCCTGCAGGCACTGGTGTGCATAACAGGGAGAAAGGCATATAAGTGGCTTGCCCCAAACTCAGAAGGGTTGTGTTATATTGGAAAAGTACTGCCTGAGGTAATGACTGTATCCCACACTAAAATGAAAGATATTCACCGTGGTGCCCAAGCTCCTTACACTCACACTCATTACAAGCACGTAGTTAAAAGGCAACTGACAGAAAGAACAGAGCATCCGGCCTCTGACCTGATCCATGAATTCACCGGGATTCAGTTTCTACTCGCGTTAGATTTCACTCGCACCGCCAGAGGAGTGTTGAATTATAAATATATATCTGCGCTTGCAAATTTATTAGACAATATCACTGAAATGTATGACGACACTTTTAGGTATACTGGATGGGAGCTCCAAGCTTATAAAACAGAACTGGTTCAGCATAGGATGGTTCTCAATTATCTCACGGCAGTGACAGGTGGATATTGTGTCACACTGGCAACGCAGTACGGCGTAAAATGCTGCACTTATATTGCAAATAGCACCGAGGACCCGGTCGAGGTCATAGACCAAAATATGGACGACATTCTCCAATTAAAGTGGGAGTTCCGCAGGAGACACAATCTCACCCTTGCTGCTGTGGGTAATGAGCTGACCGGTTGGGTGTCATGGTTGAACCCGCGAAATTGGTTCTCAGGTATAGGAGAATGGGCTCAAGGAATTATAATGGATGTAGGGAAATTTCTTCTGTGTATCTTGGGTATCGTCATAACGATTGGTTTGATATGTAGATGCGTTCAGGCTTTAACGAAGTGCAAACGAAGTACTAGGGTGATGAGTCTAAGGAGTGAGGACATTGTAATTCCAATGGATTTGATTTATGACCCAACGATAGAGACAATGTTGTGATGAAAATGTGATTCTACGGTCCATTTCTTTCACCCGTTTCTCCTTTGCTTTCCTCCAAGGTAAAAAGACATCCGCTTGGAAGAAGAATTTGACAACCTTTTACACAGACAACTGATGGACTATGCCATAGACCCCCCATATCCCTAGTAATTTTAATTTTACGCTAGCCCAACACTTTTTGTAAGTCTATGGACATTGAGAAAGCTTTTTGCTCGCACTTTGGCAAAAGCCCAAGGAGACTACAGTCAACATGTACATCAAGACAAGACACCAGACAAGACTTCAATCAACAAATGTATATTAAACTCACATAGTTTATGACTGCATTTACCATAATTGCTCTTTATCTTCATTTCTACAACCTTCAGGTAATGACACACATAGTCGATAGGGAATACAGACACAGATATCAGCACTCACATATTCCCCCATTCATGTATCATCAACTAAAATGTGCTCCCCCATTTTGTTGCAACCAAAAGCCGAAAAGAGCTCGGTAAAGTTTGATAGCCCATCCACAGACCCTTAATACGGGATAAGAAGGAATTTAAATGTATACTTCGCAATACCTCGAAGCTTGATTTAAAACACGTACGGCACAATGATACATGACCCCCCAAACATGGATTCATACACACATGCTTCTGCTATCTCACTAGGTCATACCCTTTTCCCACCTTCTTGTCTCCTCCCCTACCCAATCATAGAAATGTATTTACACATGACATATATTTTTCTCTTTTTGACCTGTTTTAGGAAGTGGCAGTTATTGGTGACTGCCAAAGGGTGGACTGTTAAAGTCAGAAAAATATCGCGCTGCACGTTGCCATATATTATCTTCATGCGCGTGCCCGCTGCACATGCACTTTCACTGGCGTGCGTGCACATACTCGCAAATGCGTGATGACGCTTCTATGAGCGTACGCTCGAGCGCATGGTATGTGCACTTACGGTAGAGTTTGTGCGCGTCTAGCGAGCGTCTCAATCGCTCGTAAATAAATTCATATAGCAGGTTTTGTTGGTAATGTTCCCTTTAGTGATAAATGTTAGTTTGGTTAATGTAACTTGTTCACGGACTTGGGAATCCCTCTTTACGTGGTACAAAGGGTCTGATTAAGGTAGAACAGTTGTGTCTGGTACCTAACCGAAGAGTATTTTAATAGCAATAATCCTGTGTTGGTTAGGTACAGATTAAACGCTCCTGCATATAGTTATGGCCATTAGTAGTTTCTGGACATTTCATATATTTGCAGTTCATTACCCATGCGGCGGGAATCCGGAGATTCCCTCCCACCTGAGCTGATTGTAATAGCCACAGCCCACCTGTTCAAACTAACCTATGACCTTTTGTTATGATGCGAGGAGACATTCCTGTGTCCAATTAACAATAAGATTATAGGTCCCTTTGTAGTATACTGTATGCAGTGAATATAAGGACAAGCCGACCTGGGCCAGCTCCCACTCTCTACTCTTTCAACGGTTCTCATCACTGATAATCGGGAGCTGGATATCCGGGAAGGCGCATGCGATTGTACCCCTTTGTGCGTAAGTTTCTCTGCAATCATCTCGCTCTGTTTTGTATTGACCATTCTCTCTCTCTCTCTATCTCTCTCTGATATAGTATATGACTGTAACGTTATTGTATATTTTTGTCTAGATAATCTGTTAGAATTATGTTAGTTTGTAGTGTATGACTTGTGAACTGTTTCTCTTTTCGATATAACTTAAGACGCTTGTTAGTAAAGGTGTTGGATCCTTAGCACGGCATTGTGTGTTCATTATATTGCAAAGGGTAATAAGAGCGCCTCGATCGCTCAAACAGCTTTAGTATTATTAAGGTTAAGCAGCGTTATATCGCTACAGTGTTACAGAACAAGGTTTACAGCATAAGTGTCCTTTCTGTGTGTTACATTCAAGGTTTACTGATTGTCATAGTGTGAGCGTCTGCGCCGCTCGTGATCTCCTCGTGGTCTCGAGCGTCCGCTACGCTGGTAGCGTATCATTACGTCAGTCAGCAGCCTATAGCGTGCTTGACTCTACGCATTAAGCCGTGAGCGAACGTGCCGCTCGTGCGTCTCGTCCACGGCTAAGCGTCTACTACGCTAAGTGCGTACCCTTACGGTATATCATATGCCAATTGCGTATTAGTCTCTTACCCATATAGTAAAGGTTATAAGGTAATCAATATCAGCATTATCAAGACTGACACAGGACATATTAAAAAGAATAAGCATTTATTTATCTAAGATACAATATTGAAAACCTGCAAACAACAAGTTATACTCAGTTTTATCTCAGATGTTTTAAGATCTGTCCCAGATGATGGTCATCGATTAAGTACTTTAATAATCCAGGGTCCCACCTAATAACTTTGTCGCAAGTTAAAAGCTGGAGGGCATTTGTCGAAGTCTAGGTCCGCAGCAGCCAGACCCAGATTCAATCAGAACTCACTGCTATGTGTAAGTGTCTAGGCTTTATACCCCTGCAAGGATACGCTAACATTGTCTTACCAGATATTACATTGCCCCGAGGGAGATAAGTGATGTAGCATTAGGTCGACTGAGTGTGTCATCTGATTTGGCCCCTTTTAGAAGGGAAGAGAATAGCAGGGGCTTGATGGCCAGTTACTGCAGGCAAGTGCAGGGTTAAAATTGATGTACAGAAGGTGGGAGGTCCAAGAGATGGAGGAGGGGACGTGACCTGGAGAGAGCAAAAGGCTGAAGCACAGAAGGATTGTCCTCTTTGCATGAGATCTTTCAGTCAGAAGCCAGATACAGCTAGAAGGATAAGTAGTTTTCTTGGTATCCGGTATATAGATCTACACGATATATCTGTGATAGCTCAATAGTTTTATTAAATGTATGTTTATTGAGAAAGAAAAATCAAGCAGTACATATGAAATAAATGACACGGGTATAGGCACAGTATGGTAGTAGGCACAAAAGAGTCCACTCAGGGATACACAAGGTTGCTACAAAAATCAATTAGAAATCAGTGTCACATGGGAGAGCCTCAAGTAAAATGAAACAGATGAGAACCAACATACAATAAAAATACAACACATCCAGAGACACTGCGGAGGTAACATAATAAAGAAAACTTCCAAACAACCCAGTTAGAAAGGAGGTGCGTTCCCCACCAGGGTCGCCATGTTATACCATGTAGTAAGGTGAACAATTCTTCTAATCTGGTCCTTCTCAATATTACATAGCGTAACAATATAAGGCAGCCATATGTCAAAGAAGTTTGACGCCCGTGACTCAACATCCAACGAGCATTCAACCCAGTCCATTCTATAAACATGGGCAAGTCCGGAAACATACATGACAAAGAGATACGGTCAGGGTGTATCCATTTTGAGAGAATGGTTTTCTTAGCAACCGCAGCTATTTTGGCCAAATAAGCGACAGACACCCATTGTTGGTTCATTGGACCTTGAGGAAGGAAAGTGATTCCACAAAGCCCATGAAACAGTCTCAGAGAAAGGAATGTACAAGGTATCATTAATCTGGATCTCTTTCCAAAACAATTGACCAATGTCACAAGACCACAGACAGTGGAAGATATCAGCCTCCGGGAATGAGAATATAAAACAATTAGAATTATCCAATATGCCCATTATAAAACGTAATCTGGGGGTGTAATAAGCCCTATGTAACATTTTATATTGTATTTCTACAAAAGAAGACAATATTAATTGTTTGTTCAATGAAACTGAAAGCTTAACTATAGCCTGCAAAGAAAGCTCAGGAACGGAATCCAACCACTTAACCGTACCAGTAGTAACCGCCGATAGGTCGAGTTTTTTGCTAATCTGATCATACAGCATAGAAGTGGGGAGCGGACCCCATTTATATTCCAATACTAAAGCATCAAGAGAGTTAGTCCTATCAATTAGGGAAAGCTCTGTCATTTAAAAATATAGCTGAGGGCTTGAAAGTATGCTAACAATGGAATTGTAGCATTAGAGTATCATTTTGTGAGCTTGGACAGAGTAAGGCTAGAGGATCGGTCGTCCTACAGAAATTGATGCACTGAGCGGAGTCCATGGAGGTGCTAAGTATTAAAAATAATGTCCGCACTCCCATTATGTAAGTCTCAAGTATGAACTAAAAGGTAAAAATAACATCTTGGTACAAGACAAGCAAAGTCTCCTACGTAAAAGATGCCAGGTCAAAATAGGATTTTAATTACCTACCGGTAAATCCTTTTTTCGTAGTCCGTAGAGGATACTGGGGTCTACATTAGTACCATTGGGTATAGACGGGTCCCTTGGGAGCCATGGGCACTTTAAAAGTTTAATAGTCTGGGCTGGCTCCTCCCTCTATGCCCCTCCTACCAGACTCAGTCTAGAAACAGTGCCCGAGGAGACGGACATACTTCGAGTGAAGGACATACACAGATAGTGGTGAGATTCGCACCAGCTAACACATACAAGGCAAACCAAGCTAACCAGCTTGAACTCAGCAACAGCTGAAGAAAATTACTTATCCAAGTAACAATGCAGTACATAACCAAAAACAAACAGTACTGAATCAAGTAACCACTGCAGGAAAATTAAGCGTTGGGCAGGTGCCCAGCATCCTCTACTGACTATGAGAAAAGGATTTACCGGTAGGTATTTAAATACTTAATTTTCTCTTACGTCCTAGAGGATGCTGGGGTCCACATTAGTACCATGGGGATGTACCAAAGCTCCCAGAATGGGAGGGAGAGCGTGGAGGCTCCTGCAGAACTGCTTGACCAAACTATAGGTCCTCAGTGGCCAACATATCGAACTTGTAGAATTTAGCAAACGTGTTTGACCCACACCAAGAAGCCGCTCAGCAAAGTTGTAAAGCAGAGACCCCCTGGGCAGCCGCCCAGGAAGAATCCACCTTACAAGTAGAGTGGGCCTTAACAGATTTTGGACACAGCAATCCTGCCATAGCATACACATGCTGGATTGCCTGCTTAGAAGCAGAACACCAAACCTTCTTGGGATCATAAAAGGACAAACAGAGTCTGATTTCCTGTGACAAGCAATCTTCCTCACACAGATCTTCAAAGCCCTCACAACATCCAAGGACTTTTATGTAATTGAGGAGTCAGTAGCCACTGGCACCACAATAGGTTGGTTGATCTGAAAAGCTGACACAACCTTTGGAAGGAACTGCTGATGCATCCTGAGCTCAGCTGTATCTTCATGGAAAATTAAGTAGGGGCTTTTACAGGACAAAGCCCCCAATTCCGACACACGTCTAGCAGAAGCTAAGACCAACAATGTGACAGCCTTCCATATGAGGAACTTGACCTCAACATCCTGTAAAAGGTTCGAACCAATCCAATTTCAGGAACTGCAACACCGCGTTAAGATCCCAGGGTGCCGTAAGAAGGACAAAGGGAGGCTGGACGTGCAGAACCCCTTTCAAGAAAGTCTGAACTTCAGGGAGGGCAGCCAATTGTTTCTGGAAAATAGATAAGGCCGAAATTTGGACCTTTATGGATCCCAAACACAGGCCCACATCCACACCTGCTTGCAGGAAGAGAAACTATCCAAGTTGAAACTCCACCGGAGGAAACTTCTTAGATCCACACCAAGACACATTTTTTCCAAATGCGAAGGTAATGTTTAGATGTTACTCCTTTCCTAGCCTGTATCAGGGTCGGAATAACCGTGGTTGGAATGCCTTTCCATGTTAAGATCTAGCTTTCAACCTCCATGCCGTCAAACAAAGCCATGGTAATTCTTCATAAGCGAATGGCCCCTGTTGTAACAGGTCCGTGCTAAGAGGAAGAGGCCTTAGATCTTCCAGCGGTAACTCCAGAAGATCCGTGTACCAAGCCCTTCTTGGCCAGTCCGGACCAATGAGGATCGCCTGAACTTTTGTCCTTTTTATTAGTTTGAGAATCCTCAGGATGAGTGGAAGTGGAGGGAATACATACACCGACTGGAAGAACCACTGAGTTACCAGTGCATCCACCGCCACTGCCTGTGGGTCTCTCAACCTGGAACAGTACCTGCGAAGCTTCTTGTTGAGGCGTGAGGCCATCCCGTCTACCTGAGGTACGCTCCAAAGACTTGTCACCTCTGCAAACACCTTGGGGTGGAGTCCCCACTCTCCTGGATGGAGATCGTGTCTGCTGAGGAAATCCGCTTCCCAGTTGTCTACTCCCAGAATGAAGATTGCCGACAGCGCCATTGCATGCTTTTCTGCCCAGAGGATTTTCGTTACCTCTGACATTGCCGCCCTGCTCTTCGTTCCGCCTGGTCAGTTTATGTAGGCCACCATTGTCACATTGTCCGACTGCACCTGAATGGCCTGATCTTGCAGAAGATGTGCAGCTTGTAGGAGACCATTGTACACGGCTTAGTCCCAGAATGTTTATTGGAAGAATGGATTCCAGACTTGACCACCTTCCCTGGAAGGTTTCCCCTTGGGCAACTGCGCCCCAACCTCTGAGACTTGCATCCATGGTTAGAAGGATCCAGTTCTGAATCCCAAACCTGCATCCCTCGAGAAGGTGAGGCAGTTGTAGCCATCATAGGAGTGAAATCCTGCCTTTCGGCGACAGACATATTCTCTGGTGCATGTGTAGGTGCGATCCAGACCACTTGTCCAGGAGATCCAGTTGGAAGGACCACGCATGAAACCATCCGTACTGTAGAGCCTCATAAGCGGCGACCATCTTCCCCAGCAGACGAATGCACTGATGAACAGATACCTGGGCTGGCTTCAAGACATCAAGGATCATTGTTTGTATCACCAATGCCTTCTCCACTGGCAGAAATACCCTCTGCACTTCCATGTCGAGGATCATCCCCAGGAAAGATAATCTCCTTGTCGGCTCCAAATGTGACTTTGGAAGATTTAGGATCCATCCATGATCCCTGAGCAGTCGAGTCGTGAGAGTAATGGACTGTAACAACCTCTCCCTGGATGATGCCTTTATCAGATCATCCAGATATGGAATTATGTTCACTCCTTGCCTGCGGAGTATCATCATCTCTGACATCACCTTGGTGAACAACCTCGATGCCGTGGAGAGGGCAAATGGCAGTGCCTGGAACTGATAGTGACAGTCCAAATCTGAGATAAGCCAGGTGTGACAGCCAAATCGGAATGTGGAGGTACGCATCCTTGATATCTATGGATACCATGAACTCCCCCCTCCTCCAGACCTGAGATCACCACTCTCAGAGACTCCATTTGAATTCCCTCAGATAAGGGTTTAATGACTTCAGGTTCAAAATCGGTCTGACTGAACCGTCCGGTTTCGGTACCATAAATAGGTTTGAATAGTAACCCTTGCTTTCCAGATGAGGTGGAACTGGAACAATTACATTTGCCTTTTCCACTTTTTTGAATGGCTTCCTGTAGGATAGCCCTTTCTGTCAGCAAAGCTGGTAAGCTTGATTTGAAGAATCTGTGAGGTGGGAGCTCTGGAAACTCCAGTCTGTACCCCTGGGACACAATATCCTGTACCCAGGGATCCAGGCCTGATGAAACCCAGATGTGACTGAAATGTCTGAATCTCGCTCCCACCTGCCCGCTCTCCAGGCAGTGAGGTCCACCGTCATGCTGAGGATTTTTAGGAAACGGAGCCGGGCTTCTGTTCCTGGGAACCTTCGGTACAGGTTTTCTGGATTTTCCCCACCCACTTCTGAAGTCGTAGGAAGCTTGGACTTCTTAACCTTTGTGGTCCGAAAGGACTGCATAGTAAACAGAAAAAGGTTTCTTCGGGTTCTGCATGGCTGAGGAAAGAAAGGTTGACTTACCCGCGGTTGCCGTGGAGATCCACCCATCCAATGCCTCCCCAAATAGAGCCTGACCTGTGAAGGGTAGGTTCTCCACACTTCTCCTGGACTCTGTGTCTGCAGACCACTGGCGCAGCCAGAGTCCCATGCATGCCGAGACAGCCATGGAAGACGTCCTTGCATTTAGATGACCCAGGTCCTTCATGGCCTCCACCATGAAACCCGCAGAATCCTGTATGTGACGTAAAAACATTTCAATGTCACTTCTATCCATAGAATCTAATGACTCTAGTTATGTGCCTGACCACTTTACTATGGCTTTAGAAATCCATGCACAGGCAATAGTGGGCTGCAATGTAAATGGATTTGAGCATAGCCTCAATCTTGCATTCTGCCGGTTCTTTCAAAGCGGTAGACCCAGGGACAGGTAAAACCACTTTTTTTGACAGTCTAGATACAGAAGCGTCTACTATAGGCGGGTTTTCCCACTTTTCCTATCCTCTGGAAAAACAACTAGAACCCTTTTAGGGATCTGGAATTCTTTTTCCTAATGTTTTCCCAGGAAATTTCAAATAATGCGTTTAATTCCTGAGACGCAGGGAAGGTCAGGGAGGCTTTATTATCCGTAAAGTAAGCCTCCTCGACCTGCTCAGGTGCTTTGTCAGTAATGTGTAACACATCCCTAATGGCATCAATCATGAGCTGCTCCCCCCTGGCCAGGGATGCCTCACCCCCTCATATGCCCATCACTGTCTCCCGTATCAGAGTCGGTATCCACCTCAACTTGCATAATCTGGGCAAGAGCACGCTTCTTTGGGCATATACCAGGGGATTTTGATGAGGTAGTGAGAACAGAACCAGACAAAACCTCCAGATAAATTCAAAACCTGTGTTTCAGTCTCATTATGTGCTATCCTAGAAGAAATCTGGGATATCATTCCCTTTATGGAAGCCACCCACTGGTGTTCGGATTCGGAAGGCTGAGACATATTACATTCCTGAGTACATGGAATGGATTCCTCTGGGGAAGATACATATTCTGCAGCACAAGACACAGAGTCCCTGGACATAGTACTGTAAGAAACTAGTATACACACACACAGGAAAATGGCAGTTTCTCCCAAGTACCTTCAGAGAAACAGAGTTAATGGAGCCAGCACCCACACAGCGCCCCAGTAGGCAGTTATAGAATAAGTGCCTGGCGCTGACTGTGCACCCTTAATAGACCACACAGTTATAATGAATATACACTCTCCCTCCCTCTATAACCCGCTGGTACCGCACAGGATAGCTGGAGTACTGTGGAGGGGCAGCGTTCCCGGTCAGCGCCTCAGTGTGATGATCTGCAGGGAGAAAATGGTGCTGGTGAGCTGATGGGTCTGCTATGAGAAGCCCTGCCCCCTAAAATGGTGCGTCTTCCCGCACTTTGATTATACAGGTCTGAAGTAAATGATCGCTGGCAGCAGAGTCCCTGATAGCTTATAAGTGACCAATGTTAGGGTATTGCACTGGCCCAGGGGGCCCCTCCCAGCGCCACACCATAGTACCGCTGAGCCCACCGGAGTGCAGCTTCAGTACTGTGCTCCCACCATGATGCCGCCATTCTCACCAGCTCCCCGCTTGTCGGGTCGATGGTGCCCTACTCACCATCATAATTTTCTGGCTTGGTTAGGAGGTAGCAGGAGTGAGCGGTCGCATCGGGGACTAGAGATCATCACCCTCAGGAGCTTAGTGTTCTGTTAGCAGAGATAGTGGCCATTAACCTCAAGAGTTTGACACTACCCCCCCCCTAAGTCCCACGAAGCAGGGAGGCTGTTGCCAGCAGCCTCCCTGTGCCTAACATCTCTTAAAAAAATAAGAATTTACTTACTGATAATTCTATTTCTCGTAGTCCGTAGTGGATGCTGGGGACTCCGTAAGGACCATGGGGAATAGCGGCTCCGCAGGAGACTGGGCACATCTAAAGAAAGCTTTAGGACTATCTGGTGTGCACTGGCTCCTCCCCCTATGACCCTCCTCCAAGCCTCAGTTAGGATACTGTGCCCGGACGAGCGTACACAATAAGGAAGGATCTTGAATCCCGGGTAAGACTCATACCAGCCACACCAATCACACCGTATAACTTGTGATCTGAACCCAGTTAACAGCATGATAACAGAGGAGCCTCTAGAAAAGATGGCTCACTACAGCAATAACCCGATTTTTTTTTGGTAACAATAACTATGTACCAGTATTGCAGACAATCCGCACTTGGGATGGGCGCCCAGCATCCACTATGGACTACGAGAAATAGAATTATCGGTAAGTAAATTAACTTATTTTCTCTAACGTCCTAAGTGGATGCTGGGGACTCCGTAAGGACCATGGGGATTATACCAAAGCTCCCAAACGGGCGGGAGAGTGCGGATGACTCTGCAGCACCAAATGAGAGAACTCCCGGTCCTCCTCAGCCAGGGTATCAATTTTGTAGAATTTTACAAACGTATTTGCTCCTGACCAAGTAGCTGCTCGGCAAAGTTGTAAAGCCGGGACCCCTCGGGCAGCCGCCCAAGATGAGCCCACCTTCCTTGTGTAGTGGGCATTTACAGATTTTTGGCTGTGGCAGGCCTGCCACAGAATGTGCAAGCTGAACTGTACTACAAATCCAACGAGCAATAGTCTGCTTAGAAGCAGGAGCACCCAGCTTGTTGGGTGCATACAGGATAAACAGCGAGTCAGATTTTCTGACTCCAGCCGTCCTGGAAACATATATTTTCAGGGCCCTGCCAACGTCTAGCAACTTGGAGTCCTCCAAGTCCCTAGTAGCCGCAGGCACCACAATAGGTTGGTTCAGGTGAAACGCTGAAACCACCTTAGGGAGAAACTGAGGACGAGTCCTCAATTCTGCCCTGTCCGAATGGAAAATCAGATAAGGGCTTTTTCAGGATAAAGCCGCCAATTCTGACACGCGCCTGGCCCAGGCCAGAGCCAACAGCATGACCACTTTCCATGTGAGATATTTTAACTCCACAGATTTAAGTGGTTCAAACCAATGTGACTTTTGGAATCTAAAAACTACATTGAGATCCCAAAGTGCCACTGGAGGGACAAAAGGAGGCTGTATATGCAGTACCCCTTTTTCAAACGTCTGAACTTCAGGGACTGAAGCTAGTTATTTTTGGAAGAAAATTGACAGGGCCGAAATTTGAACCTTAATGGACCCCAATTTCAGGCCCATAGACACTCCTGTTTGCAGGAAATGTAGGAATCGACCCAGTTGAATTTCCTCCGTCGGGCCTTACTGGCCTCGCACCACGCAACATATTTTCGCCAAATGCGGTGATAATGTTTTGCGGTTACATCCTTCCTGGCTTTGATCAGGATAGGGATGACTTCATCCGGAATGCCTTTTCTCCTTCAGGATCCGGCGTTCAACCGCCATGCCGTCAAACGCAGCCGCGGTAAGTCTTGGAACAGACAGGGTCCTTGCTGGAGCAGGTCCCTTCTTAGAGATAGAGGCCACGGATCCTCCGTGAGCATCTCTTGAAGTTCCGGTTACCAAGTCCTTCTTGGCCAATCCGGAGCCACGAATATAGTGCTTACTCCTCTCCATCTTATCAATCTCAGTACCTTGGGTATGAGAGGCAGAGAAGGGAACACATACACTGACTGGTACACCCACGGTGTTACCAGAGCGTCTACAGCTATTGCTTGAGGGTCCCTTGACCTGGCGCAATACCTGTCGAGTTTTTCCCAATGGTTTATAATCATGTGGAAGACTTCTGGGTGAAGTACCCACTCTCCCGGGTGGAGGTCGTGCTGAGGAAGTCTGCTTCCCAGTTGTCCACTCCCGGAATGAATACTGCTGACAGTGCTATCACCTGATTTTTCGCCCAGCGAAGAATCCTTGCAGCTTCTGCCATTGCCCTCCTGCTTCTTGTGCCACCCTGTCTGTTTACGTGGGTGACTGCCGTGATGTTGTCCGACTGGATCAACACCGGCTGACCCTGAAGCAGAGGTCTTGCTAAGCTTAGAGCATTGTAAATGGCCCTTAGCTTCAGGATATTTATGTGAAGTGATGTCTCCAGGCTTGACCATAAGCCCTGGATATTTCTTCCCTGTGTGACTGCTCCCCAGCCTCGCAGGCTGGCATCCGTGGTCACCAGGACCCAGTCCTGAATGCCGAATCTGCGGCCCTCTAGAAGATGAGCACTCTGCAACCACCACAGGAGGGACACCCTTGTCCTTGGTGACAGGGTTATCTGCTGATGCATCTGAAGATGCGACCCAGACCATTTGTCCAGCAGGTCCCACTGGAAAGTTCTTTGGTGGAATCTGCCTAATGGGATTGCTTCGTAGGAAGCCACCATTTTACCAGAACCCTTGTGCATTGATGCACTGAGACTTGGCTCGGTTTTAGGAGGTTCCTGACTAGCTCGGATAACTCCCTGGCTTTCTCCTCCGGGAGAAACACCTTTTTCTGGACTGTGTCCAGGATCATCCCTAGGAACAGAAGACAAGTCGTCGGAACTAGCTGCGATTTTGGAATATTGAGAATCCAATCGTGCTGCCGCAACACTACCTGAGATAGTGCTACACCGACCTCCAAATGTTCCCTGGATCTTACCCTGATCAGGGAATCGTCCAAGTAAGGGATAACTAAAATTCCCTTCCTTCGAAGGAATATCATCATTTCGGCCATTACCTTGGTAAAGACCCGGGGTGCCGTGGACCATCCATACGGCAGCGTCTGAACTGATAGTGACAGTTCTGTACCATAAACCTGAGGTACCCTTGATGAGAAGGGTAAATTTTGACATGAAGGTAAGCATCCTTGATGTCGCGAGACATCATGTAGTCCCCTTCTTCCAGGTTCGCAATCACTGCTCTGAGTGACTCAATCTTGAATTTGAACCTCTGTATGTAAGTGTTCAAAGATTTTAGATTTAGAATCGGTCTTACCGAGCCGTCCGGCTTCGGTACCACAACAGTGTGGAATAATACCCCGTTCCCTGTTGCAGGAGGGGTACCTTGATTATCACCTGCTGGGAATACAGCTTGTGAATGGCTTCCAAAACTGTCTCCCTGTCAGAAGGAGACATTGGTACAGCCGACTTTAGGAAACGGCGAGGGGGAGACGTCTCGAATTCTAATTTGTACCCCTGAGATATCACCTGAAGGATCCAGGGGTCTACTTGCGAGTGAGCCCACTGCGCGCTGAAATTCATTGAGACGGGTCCCCCACCGTGCCTGATTCTGCTTGTAAAGCCCCAGCGTCATACTGAGGGCTTGGCAGAGGCGGGAGAGGGTTTCTGTTCCTGGGAACTGGCTGATTTCTGCAGCCTTTTTCCTCTCCCCCTGTCACGGGGCAGAAATGAGGAACCTTTTGCCCGCTTGTCCACGAAAAGACTGCGCCTGATAATACGGCGTCTTCTCATGTTGAGAGGCGACCTGGGGTACAAACGTGGATTTCCCAGCTGTTGCCGTGGCCACCAGGTCTGAAAGACCGACCCCAAATAACTCCTCCCCTTAATAAGGCAATACTTCCAAATGCCGTTTGGAATACGCATCACCTGACCACTGACGTGTCCATAACCCTCTACTGGTATAAATGGACAACGCACTTAGACTTGATGCCAGTCGGCAAATATTCCGCTGTGCATCACGCATATATAGAAATGCATCTTTTAAATGCCCTATAGGCAAAACATATACTGTCCCTATCCAGGGTATCAATATTTTCAGTCAGGGAATCCGACCACGCCAACCCAGCACTGCACATCCAGGCTGAGGCGATTGCTGGTCGCAGTATAACACCAGTATGTGTGTAAATACATCTTAGGATACCCTCCTGCTTTCTATCAGCAGGATCCTTAAGGGCGGCCATCTCAGGAGAGGGTAGTGCCCTTACAAGCGTGTGAGCGCTTTATCCACCCTAGGGGGTGTTTCCCAACGCACCCTAACCTCTGCCGGGAAAGGATATAATGCCAATAACATTTTAGAAATTATCAGTTGTTATCGGGGGAAACCCACGCATCATCACACACCTCATTTAATTTCTCAGATTCAGGAAAACTACAGGTAGTTTTTCCTCACCGAACATAATACCCCTTTTTGGTGGTACTCGTATTATCAGAAATGTGTAAAACATTTTTCATTGCCTCAATCATGTAACGTGTGGCCCTACTGGAAGTCACATTTGTCTCTTCACCGTCGACACTGGAGTTAGTATCCGTGTCGGCTTCTATATCTGCCATCTGAGGTAACGGGCGCTTTAGAGCCCCTGACGGCCTATGAGACGTCTGGACAGGCACAAGCTGAGTAGCCGGCTGTCTCATGTCAACCACTGTCTTTTATACAGAGCTGACACTGTCACGTAATTCTTCCAACAGTTCATCCACTCAGGTGTCGACCCCCTAGGGGGTGACATCACTATTACAGGCAATCTGCTCCGTCTCCACATCATTTTTCTCCTCATACATGTCGACACAAACGTACCGACATACAGCACACACACAGGGAATGCTCTGATAGAGGACAGGACCCCACTAGCCCTTTGGGGAGACAGAGGGAGAGTTTGCCAGCACACACCAGAGCGCCATATATATATACAGAGATAACCTTATATAAGTGTTTTTCCCCTTATAGCTGCTGTATCTTTAATACTGCGCGTAATTAGTGCCCCCCCTCTCTTTTTTAACCCTTTCTGTAGTGTAGTGACTGCAGGGGAGAGACAGGGAGCTTCCCTCCAACGGAGCTGTGAGGGAAAATGGCGCCAGTGTGCTGAGGATAGGCTCCGCCCCCTTCTCGGCTGCCTTATCTCCCGTTTTTCTATGTATTCTGGCAGGGGTTAAATGCATCCATATAGCCCAGGAGCTATATGTGATGCATTTTTTGCCATCCAAGGTGTTTTTATTGCGTCTCAGGGCGCCCCCCCTAGCGCCCTGCACCCTCAGTGACCGGAGTGTGAAGTGTGCTGAGAGCAATGGCGCACAGCTGCAGTGCTGTGCGCTACCTTGTTGAAGACAGGACGTCTTCTGCCGTCGATTTTCCGGACCTCTTCTGCCTTCTGGCTCTGTAAGGGGGCCGGCGGCGCGGCTCTGGGACCCATCCAGGCTGGGCCTGTGATCGTCCCTCTGGAGCTAATGTCCAGTAGCCTAAGAAGCCCAATCCACTCTGCACGCAGGTGAGTTCGCTTCTTCTCCCCTTAGTCCCTCGATGCAGTGAGCCTGTTGCCAGCAGGTCTCAATGAAAATAAAAAACCTAAACTAAAACTTTCACTAAGAAGCTCAGGAGAGCCCCTAGTGTGCACCCTTCTCGTTCGGGCACAGAGATCTAACTGAGGCTTGGAGGAGGGTCATAGGGGGAGGAGCCAGTGCACACCAGATAGTCCTAAAGCTTTCTTTAGATGTGCCCAGTCTCCTGCGGAGCCGCTATTCCCCATGGTCCTTACGGAGTCCCCAGCATCCACTTAGGACGTTAGAGAAACAATAAAACCAGAAAAGCTCTAGGAGCTACCCTAGCTGTAAACAGCTCCACCGGGGACATTTTCTAAACTGAGTCTGGTACGAGGGGCATAGACGGAGGAGCCAGCCCACACTATTAAACTCTTAAAGTGCCCACGGCTCCTAAGGGACCCGTCTATGCCCCATGGTACTAATGTGGACCCCAGCATCCTCTAGGACGTAAGAGAAATATGGGGTATAGAGTAGAGTAATGGATTATCGCATAGTTCCACTGGAAAAGAAGTTATCGGTAAATGTAATAAGGCATCCAAAGTAACAACAGAAACGCTTGATCAAGAGAATAACAAACATAATTGTCCACACTCCTTAACCAATCCAGTGCATATCATAGGTTTGATGTCAGGGCATAATCATGAACATTCTGGAAGTTAATGCCTCCCAGCAACGGCTGCTGCAATTTATACAGTGATATCCTGGGGCGTTTACCAGACGATATTAATTTGGTTATAGTCCTATTAATATGTGCAACATCACGGTCAGTCAGAAAGAAAGGCAACATCTCGATTGGGTAAAGAAGTCTGGGAAAGAAGACCATCAACGGCCGATATATGATAACGGCAAATGACGCCATTTATCAAAATCAGTCAACATTTGAGTAATAAAATAAGTAAAACTAACCAAATAAAGAGTGGATATATCCCCTGGAAATCGGAGTACCAAATACACTAAAAAATCTGGTGCCCAACGGAAAGGGAACGAGATACCTCAATAGTTTATGTTCATGCTTCAATGAAGATTTTATAATCCAAAAAACAAAACATAGGACATAGAATAGCACCTGAAGGAACAATGCAGGGAAATGGTGAAGATGAGTCTACTCCAGAAGATTAAAATGCTTCCCCACCTGTGTGATGTCTACAGTGTGCATCAAGAGCTGATTTATTTCTCACTCAGAACATGCAAATGGCCTCACCTGTGACTTCTCTGATGTCTAATCAGATGTGATTGCCGAGCAAAACATTTTCCACACTCAGTGCATGCAAAGGGCTTCTCACCTGTATGAATTCTCTGATGTATAACAAGATGTGATTTCTCTTTAAAACATGTCCCACACTCAGAACATGGAAATGGTTTCTCACCAGTGTGATTTCTCTGATGAATAACAAGATGTGATGAAGTAGTATAACATTTTCCACACTCAGAACATGCAAAGGGCTTCTCACCTGTGTGACTTCTCTGATGTATAACAAGAGTTGATTTGGAAGTAAAACATTTCCCACACTCAGAACATGAAAATGGTTTTTCACCTGTGTGACTTCTCTGATGTATTACAAGAGCTGATTTATTTGCAAAACATTTCCCACACTCAGAACATGAAAATTGCTCCTTACCTGTGTGACTTCTCTGATGTATAACAAGATATGATGCCTTAGTAAAACATTTCCCACACTCAGAACATGAAAATGGTTCCTCACCTGTGTGACTTTTCTGATGTGTAACCAGATTTAATTGCAGAGCAAAACATTTCCCACACTCAGAACACTTAAATGGTTTCTCACCTGTGTGACTTCTCTGATGTCTCACAAGTTTTGATTTAGCTGCAAAACATTTCCCACACTCAGAACATGATAATTGCTCCTTACCTGTGTGACTTCTCTGATGTATAACAAGATATGATGCTTTAGTAAAACATTTCCCACACTCAGAACATGAAGATGGTTCCTCACCTATGTGACTTTTCTGATGTGTAACAAGAACTGATTTGTGTGTGAAACATTTCCCACACTCAGAACATGGAAATGTATTCTCACCTGTGTGACTTCTCTGATGTGTAACAAGAACTGATTTGTGTGTGAAACATTTCCCACACTCAGAACATGGAAATGGTTTCTCACCTGTGTGACTTCTCTGATGTCTAACAAGAGCTGATTTGTGTGTGAAACATTTCCCACACTCAGAACATGGAAATGGATTCTCACCTGTGTGACTTCTCTGATGTGTAACAAGAACTGATTTGTGTGTGAAACATTTCCCACACTCAGAACATGGAAATGGTTTCTCACCTGTGTGACTTCTCTGATGTGCAACAAGAACTGATTTGTGTGTGAAACATTTCCCACACTCAGAACATGGAAAGTTCCCCTCACCTGTGTGACTTCTCTCATGTTGAACAAGATATGATTTCAGTGTAAAACATTTCCCACACTCAGAACATGGAAATGGCCTCTCACCTGTGTGAGTTTTCTGATGTGTAACAAGAGTTGATTTCCATGTAAAACATTTCCCACACACAGAACATGGAAATGGCCTCTCACCTGTGTGAATTCTCAGATGTGCAACAAGAGCTGATTTGCATGTAAAACATTTCCCACACTCAGAACATGGAAATGGCCTCTCATATGCCTTAGCTGACTGATGGGTAATAAGCTTTGTGTTCGGTGTAAAACATTTGGCATCTATAGAACAGGGAAACACTGTATCTACTGTCAGAGCTGTAACAGATGCACCAATATCAGAGTGATCAGGAGAACATTTCCCAGGATCAGAGGGATCAGCTGACAGGGCTGGAGGTACAATTGGGGTAATGGGGTTATCTCCTGGAGAATCCTGTCTACTGTCATCATCTTTTATTTCACAGTCCGGGGATAACATTAGATGTCCTTCTGAGATGTTCCTGCTTTTGTGTCCATCTGCTGGAAATAAAATACATTATGGAAATGTGACATTTCCTGTAACAATTTTAATCTTGTAAAGAATAATGGTAAAAAAATGGCAAATTACTATAAAATTAGTAGACAAGACCCAGGATGTTACATGGTACAATATATAATTCTATAAATGACATTGTAATCCGTACTATATTTCAATCATTGCTTTTCTGTTTAATTAAAAATACTAGGACGCTTGGACTGGAGTGCAACCTACACTGAGAGATCATGTGGGATTACTAGAGGTGACATGGGCTGTGCAGTAATATAACATTGCCTGTGCATACATATAGGTAACACTGAGATCAAGTGGAATTACTAGAGGTGACATGGGCTGGGCAGTAATAAATCGAGTTATGGTAGACCTACCCTTGATAACTCTATTTCTCCGAAGTCCAGTGTCTACAGGGTACCTTGGGATATGAGGTATCTTAAGCGGATTGGCACCAACGATCAAAGCTTTCAGCCTCCCAGAATGCAACAGGCCAGTCCCCTATATCCCTGCCTCTTGGCTCAGGCAATTCAGTTATTTTCCAAAGCTCAAGGCAGAAGCATCATAGAGAACCCTAATCAGGCGAGAAGAACACATACACACTTCCATACAAAAAGGAAGGGGTTAGTAAATGTAAGCATCCTCAAATCAGGTGCGTCAGGGTGGGATCCCCGTGGACACTATAGACTTCGAAGAAATAGAGTTATCAACGGTAGGTCTATCACAACTCGATATTTCTCCTGCATGGTCCACAGTGTAGTCCACATGGTACCTTGGGATGTTCCAAAGCAAACATTTAGTGGAGGGGATGCTCCTGATTGGACAGAATCCTTCGCCCGAATGCAGTGTCCTGAGAGGCATCAAAGGCGTAAAGTCTAATGAATGTATTGACGTAAGACCATGTGGCTTCCTCTCCCCGTATGTGAGCACCTTGAAGTACTGCTGAGAAGCCATGAGATCTCTCTCTGGCAACCCCCATATTTGTCTACCAGGCTCTGGAAGACCTCTGGGTGTAAAGCCCATTCGTTTGCATGAATGGTGTGTCGCCTGAGAAAATCTGCTTCCCAGTTTAGGATTCCCAGAATGAATACTGCGGACAAGGCCGGATAATGAAATTCTGCCCACCTTAGTGTGCGACTTACCTCCTTCATTGCCTTTTGACTGCGCGTTCCTCCTTAATGATTTAGGTACGCTACTGCCGTCGCATTTTCCGAACGAATCTGCACTGGCTTTTCCTGAAGAATGTCCTTCGCCTGAGGGAGAGCCAGATACACAGCCCGAAGCTCCAATATATTTAATCGGCAAGCAACTTTCTTCTTTGGTCCACTGCCCCTAAAAGCAACCCTTTTCTGAAACGGCTCCCCAGGCCAAAAGGCTGGCGTCCGTTATCAGAATCTCCCAATCCGAGATCCAAAAGGGTCGTTCTTTGTTCAGATGGGACGTCTGTAGCCACCAGGCTAATGACCTACAAACTTCCAAAGGAAGGACCAAATTCTGAATTTTAATTGTCTGATGTAACCACTTCCATTTGGAAGGAATCAGACGCAGAAGGAGCCTCAAGTGGAATTGAGTGATAATGTCGGTATTATCTTAGACCGCAAAGCTATACCTCTAAATACACTTTTACCGTTGAGCCGCTAGACTACGTGCACGTGCTACGCACTTTGTACGCTATTTGCGTACAGAGTCCTGCGCGCGATACGCACTTGGCGTACACACGCTGCGCTGAGTGTACAGAGAACACACAGCGAGCGCACACACAATTAATAAACTTTAAACCTTGTTAACGATATAATGTAATATGCTTGCACTTAAAACCCTTAACAGTAAAGTACTGTAATGATGTTATACCTTTAAACCTTAAGTAGCGCTGGCGATACAAAGTACCCGCAGTGCGTACACCTTAACAATGCTTATACACCTTAAACAGGTTAAACTACTTTAAAGCCCATGCAGGAAAGTGAAAACACAACACTGATTTGTAGTTGAAACCACAGGGTTCTAAGGCCACCGTGGTTTGATTCCAAAAGATAAAAACAATACAATTTATACACTACAGGCTAACAAGTAAATCTAAACAGAAAAATGGCTACAGAGAATGTACGTACGTGAGAATATTCGCAAGCGCAACCCGAATCTGGTCCTCCGCTCATCAGGTAGATAGCGTTCAGAGTCTTCTGACCGGCCAGGCAACAGTGGTCTTTTTATACACAACATGCATACACAATACAATGGTCACTGTAATCTCATTGTTCATTGGACACAGGGACATGTCTCTACATTACAGTAAAGGTCATAGGTGGATTTGAAAGGGTGGGCGATGTCTTTCCCCAACTGCTCTTGTGGGTGGTATCCTCTGGATTCCCGCCGCATGTGTAATTTACAGTAAATACAGTTAATGTTCATATTCTACTTTTGTACATAACTATACGCAGGAGCAAGCTATCTTTCTCTAACTAACACCGGAATGTTACCCTCAAAATACCCTACAGCTGGATACTAGACATCACCTCCCAACCTTTATCTGACCCTTCCTATCATGAAAAGGCAAATCCCTTTGTCCAGGAACTGTTTAAACTAATAATACTCGCTGACATGGTCTAGGGCAGTGGTTCTCAAACTCGGTCCTCAGGACCCCACACAGTTCACGTTTTCCATGTCACCCAGCAGGTGCACTGGGTATCACCAACTGTCACATTTTAAAAATTTACAGGTGACCTGCAAAACATGAACCGTGTGGGGTCCTGAGGACCGAGTTTGAGAACCTGTGGTCTAGGGGAACTACTTCTAAAATGTACGCTATTTGGGTTAAATATGCAATGTTCTAATAACACTCTACACGCTCACAAACCCTACCGTAAATGTGCATACCACGCGCCAAGGCGCATGGCCGTGAAAGCTCCGTTACGCAAAGTGCGGATATGCGCACGCACGTCAGAGCGAGTGCGCGCGCAGCGGGCATGTGCATGGGGTTAGCACAAGGCATATACATTATATTTTTCGACTTTGACATGAGCATATTCCGCCATGTCGAAACCATAGATCCCATCACAAGCATCGCTGCGTGAATGGACACCCTTCGACTGTGTAAAAGCTCCCGAATCCTTGACTGTATTGTGGATATTTTGTTCAGAGGGAGAAACACCCTCTGAAGACCGGAATCCAATACAACCCCTAAGTGCGTCATACTTTATGACGGAACCAAGGATGACTTTTGCCCAATTTATGAGCCAGCCGTGGCTTTGTAAACAGGCAATTATCAGTTGCAGATGGCACTGGTTTCCTGGGACTGAGCCAGAATTATCAGGTCACCCAAGTATGGGAAATTCCTTACCCACTGACGACGGAGATAAGCCGCCATCACCACCATAATTTTGGTGAACACTCTTGGAGCTGTAGCCAGTCCAAATGTTAAGGCCTGAAACTGAAAATGTTGCCGGAGGATAGTAAACCTGAGATAATACTGATGGGACTCTGCTATAGGTATACGTAGGTAAGCATCCTGAATGTCTAGGGATACCATAAAATCCCCCGGCTCCATGGCCAAGATAATGGAACGTAAAGTCTCCATATGAAACCGCGGCACTCAAATGTATTTGTTCAGAGTTTTGAGATTGAGAATGCTCCGGAATGACCCATTTGGTTTCTGTACTAGAAACAGGTTGGAATAGAAACCTTGTCCCTGCTGTGCAGGTGGGACCAGTACTATCACCCCTGATTGTACCAACTTCTGAACTGCCTTCTGTAAAGCCCTGGCCTTCGCTTCCACTGAAAACGGGCTGGTACAAAGCTTACAGCTGCTAGAACAACAGCCCAAAGATCGTGGTCCGGCTCCTGCCGCACCAACATAAAAAACAGAATCGCCTGAGCCAGGAAGCGGGGATATAGGAGACTGGCCCATTGCATTCTGGGAGGCCAAAAACTTTGATCTCTGGTGCCAATCCACTGATGCTACCTCATATCCCAAGGTACCCTGTGGACTTCACTGTGGACCCTGCAGGAGAAAATAGGCTTTTAATATACCTACTGGTAAATCCTTTTCTCATAGTCCGTAGAGGATGTTGGGCAGCATCAAAGACCATGGGGTATAGATGGGTCCTGTGGAGCCTTGGGCACTATAAAATTTGAATAGTGTGGGTTGGCTCCTCCCTCTATGCCCCTCCTCCAGACCTCAGCTTAGGAACTGTGCCCGAGGAGACGGACAACCTCGAGAGAGGATACTACAATGATATGCGGTGAGATTCACACTGAACTTATAACATGCAACCACATGTAACTCAATGGAAACATGTCAGTATACATGTACCAAAGAGAGACCGCAACCGCTGCCATTATTTAACAAGTAACTGTGCAGAGAATAGAAGCACTGGGCGGGCGCCCAACATCCTCTACGGACTACGAGAAAAGGATTTACTGGTAGGTATATTAAAATACTATTTTCTCTTACGTCCTAGAGGATGTTGGGGAGCATCAAATGCCATGGGGCCTATACCAAAGCTCCCACTAGGGGAGGGAAAGTGTTAATGTTCCCTGCAAAACTTATAGACCAACTGGAGGTCATCAGAGGCCAAAGTATCAAACTTGTAGAACTTTGCAAATGCGTTTAATCCTGATCATGTAGCTGCTCAGCAAAGTTGAAGTGCTGAGACACCCCGGGCAGACGCCCAGTAAGAGCCCACTTTAAGAGTAGAGTGAGGCTTTACCGATTTAGGTTCCGGCAATCTTGCCGTAGATAGTATGCGGAATAGTACATCTGATCCAGCGAGGAATAGGCTGCTTTGAAGCAGCACACCAAATCTTATTGGGATCATGAAGCACAAACAACGCTTCTGACTTTCTAAGAGGAGCAGTCCTCTTCACATATATCTTCAAAGCCTCTTGTGAGACGTCCAATGACTTAGCTGAAGTAGAAATGTCAGCAGCCACTGACATCACAACAGGTTGGTTGATATGAGAAACTGACGCAACCGTTGGAAGGAAGATTGACGCGTCCTGAGCTCAACTCCAACCTCATGAAAAACAAGGAGGGCTCTTGTGAGACAAAGCCCCACATTCTGACACCCGCCTTGCGGATGCCAAAGCCAACAAAGTGACCAGCTTCCATGTAAGAAACTGAAAGTCAGCCTCTCGTAAAGGTTCAATGAATCCGAATGCAGGACTTGCAACATAACATCAAGATCCCATGGCACCATAGGAGGCACACAAAAAAAAAAAAAAAATAGAGGCTGGATGTGCAGAATCCCTTTCAAGAAAGTCTGTACCTGAGGAAGTGCAGTCCGTGTTTCTGGAAGAAAACAAGGCCGAAATCTGGTCCTTGAGCTAGCCTAATCGTAGGCCCACAACCATACGTGACTGTAGAAAGAGAAGTAAATGACCCAAATGAAACTCCACCAAAGGGAATTCTTGGATTTACACCAAGACATCTTTCCTCCAATTTCAATGGTAATGTCTTGACGTGACTCCTTTTTCTCCTGCCTGAATAAGCGTAGGGATGACTTCGGAATAATATTTCGAGCTTATATCTGGTGGTCAACCTCCATGCCTTCAAACTTAGTTGTGGTAAGTGTTAATTAAAGAACTGGCTCCTGCAGACGCAGGTCCTCTTGACGAGGAAGAAGCCTTGGAACCTTTTGAAGTAACCTGAGAACCAGATAACAAGTTCTCCTTGGCCGTCTCAGGGCAATGAGGGACGCCAGATTTTATGTTCCATTTAGTGTAACTGGAGGGAACACCTCCATTAACTAAAACGCCCCCTGAACCAACAGAGGGCTGTCACTGTATGTGGGCTTGTTCTGGAACCATGGCCAGTATTTACTAAAAATCCGAGTTTTGCCGATTTGTGTTTTTTTTTCTAAGTCCCAATCCGGGAATTCACCAAGCAGAAAACTCGGCAGTGTCTGGTCTATTTGTAATGGTTTGATTGGCAAAGTTCTGAAATACGAATGAATAGACCATCGGTCAAATGCGGCTGTTATTTCATACAATACGGGTATTCACTATTCATTCGTATTTGGGTGTTAGTCTCTGAGTGCTCAAGTGCGGGTCTATTTTTTTTCGAATCGTTAAAAAAAGCAGGAAAAAAAATAGACCTGCTTTTTCCAGTCGAGTTTGGATAACCACGCACGGATCAGTGAGATCTGTGCATGGTTATCTATGGGAAAGGGTGTGTTTAGAGTCAAAAATGAAAAAAAAAATTGCGTGGGGTCACCCCTCCTAAGCATAACCAGCCTCGGGCTCTTTGAGCCGGTCCTGGTTGAAAAAATATGGGGAAAAAAATGAAAGGGGTTCCCCCATATTTGATCAACCAGCACTGGGCTCTGTGCCTGGTCCTGGTTCCAAAAATACATGGGACAAAAACCGTAGGGGTCCCCCGTATTTTTAAAACTAGCACCGGGCTCCACTAGCCAGGTACATAATGCCACAGCCGGGGGACACTTTTATAGTGGTCCCTGCGGCCCTGGCAGTACATAGCCAACTAGTCACCCCTGGCCGGGGTCCCCCTCTCCAGCCACCCAAGGGCCAGGGGTGAAGCCCGAGGCTGCCCCCCCCCCATCCAAGGGTGGCGGGTGGGGGGCTGATAGCCAAGTGTAAAAAAAGTGAATATTGTTTTTAGTAGCAGTACTACAAGTCCCAGCAAGCCTCCCCCGCAAGCTGGTACTTGGAGAACCATAAGTACCAGCATGCGGTGGAAAACCTGGGCCGCTGGTACATGTAGTACTACTACTAAAAAAATACCCCCAAAAAAACAGAACACACACCGTGAAAGTATAAGTTTATTACATACATGCACACCTCCATACATACATACTTACCTATGTTCCCACGAGGCTCAGTCCTCTTCTCCCTGTAGAATCCTTGGGGACCTGTGAAAAAAATTATACTCACATAATCCAGTGTAGATTCTGTCCTTTGTATAATCCACATAGTTGGCAAAACAAAAAAACGGAAACCCGACCACGCACTGAAAAGGGTCCCATGTTTACACATGGGACCCCTTTCCCCGACTGCCAGGACCCCCCCTAACTCTTGTCAAAGAGGGTCCCTTCAGCCAATCAGGGAGCGCAATGTCGTGGCACTCTCCTGATTGGCTGTGTGCTCCTGTAGTGTCTGTGAGGCAGCACACGGCAGAGGTACAATGTAGCGCCTATGCGCTCCATTGTAGCCAATGGTGGGAACTTTGCGGTCAGCGGTTGACCGAAAGTAACCTCACCGCTGACCGCAAAGTTCCCACCATTGGATACAATGGAGCGCATAGGCGCTACATTGTATCTCTGCCGTGTGCAGCCTCACAGACACTACAGGAGCACACAGCCAATCAGGAGAGTACCCCGAGGATTCTACATGGAGACGAGGACCGAGCCTCGTGGGAACATAGGTAAGTATGTATGTATGTATGTATGTATGGAGGTGTGCCTGTATGTAATTAAACTTATACTTTCACGGTGTGTGTGTCCTGTTTTTTTGGGGGTATTATTTTAATAGTAGTACTACTACAGGTACCAGCGGCCCAGGTTTTCCACCGCATGCTGGTACTTGTGGTTCTCCAAGTACCCGCTTGCGGGGGAGGCTTGCTGGGACTTGTAGTACTGCTACTAAAACAATATTCACATTTTTTACACTTGGCTATCAGCCCCCCATCTGCCGCCCTTGGATGGGGGGACAGCCTCGGGCTTCACCCCTGGCCCTTGGGTGGCTGGAGGGGGGACCCCTTGATTTAAGGGGTTACCACTCCTCCAGGGTACCCCAGCCAGGGGTGACTAGTTGGATATGTAATGCCAGGGCCGCAGAGACCACTATAAAAGTGTCCCCCGGCTGTGGCATTATGTACCTGGCTCGTGGAGCCCGGTGCTGATTTTAAAAATACGGGGGACCCCTACGCTTTTTGTCCCCCGTATTTTTGGAACCAGGCGCAGAGCCCGGTGCTGGTTGATAAAATATGGGGGAACCCCTGTGATTTTTCCCCCCATATTTTTTCAACCAGGACCGGCTCAAAGAGCCCAAGGCTGGTTATGCTTAGGAGGGGGGACCCCACGCAATTTTTTTCAGATTTTAAAACACTTTAAACACCTTTTTAAGGTACACAATGAAGCCCTGCACGGATCTCACAGACCCGGCTGGGATTACTTGTGTTTTGTCAGGCAGTGTTTTACTCATCACTCCCGTAAAACACTGCCTGACATTACCAATCACATCGACATCGGAAAATACGAACTGGGAAAAGTCGGCAGCTTAGTGAATGACCGTATCAGGATTCAAAAAGTTGCAGTAAAATGCACCCGATACCATTCGAGATCAAACACCCTTCAAAACAGCAAAAACACGAATCTTTGTAAATATACCCCCATGTGTCCATAACTTTATTGTGAGACTTTGTCTGTTTGACCTTCTTCCTAGAATTCTTGTACGAAGAAGTTTGAAAATGCGCGGAAGTACTACCCTTGCGCGAATGTCTTCCAATCTTTCTCCTGATAGAGGAGGACCCAGGTCTGACTCCTGAACCTGCGTCCCTCGAGTAGATGATACCGTATTACCCCTTTTAGGGAAATGAAATCTTGCTGGAAGCGCAACGGCATACTCACTGTTACATCCAAAGATGTGATCTGAACACTTGTTCTAGAGATTCCACTAGAAGAACTTGCTCTGGAATCGTTTAATTCCGCCACAGCAGTGCTGTGAGATATTACGTTATTTGGGGAGATGTGAACATCTGGACAAGGACCCTCTGCAACTTGGAAAGGTCTTAGAACCTCCAGAACTGCTCTAACAGTGTAGCATTGCCAACCTTATGAAGGCAAGAAGCAGAGGTTAATTGGGAAGCGGGCCTAGCCCCGCTAGTCTTAGAGACATCCTTTCCGAATTTAAATCAGAAGTTTAGTTTTCAAATTTCTTTGATAATTCTGCCAGGCGGGAGCCTGTTAAGTCATTGACTTGTGACCTTAGGTAATTCCTACCCTTAGCGGATCCCTGTCTCCCACCTGCTTTGACTCCCAGTTGGAAGCCTTAGCGTCATGCTAAAGTAGTAGGTGGACAGATGTATTCTGTTCCTGCCCCTCCTCTCCCGGGGAAAAAAAAAGAGAGGGGGGGAAACTCGGGACCATTTTGTTTTCCCGGACCAAGGGTTGAGACAATATCATCCCTGTCAATCAAATATATATATATATACCCACAATAGGTGGCCTGAGGACAGTTTTACTGGCCGTGTATATAAATCTGAGTGTAGTCTCAAGTTTGCGGACAGCCGGTTCTTTTAGTGAATTCGTACCGGGGATGGGCCAGGTAACAGTAATCTGAACAAGGCGGTGTTCACCATGGAAGAAGTCTCGCATTATGACTTATTCTTTTCAGGAAACGGCTAAGCCGTGAAAATCCCTTAAAGATCAGTAATTTATGTGCCTGGGATGTCCCAGGCATGTTCACACATAACATTCTCTATTTCAGATACATTAAATGCTATCACAGGTTTCGTATTCATATGAAAATAAACTCTTTTCTCCTGTACTGGAGGTATAACAGTGATTTCTAATACCCCTTTCACATCGCACAAATAACCCGGTATTGCCGTGTCGAACCGGGTCAGTGTGCGATGTGAAAGGTCCTTTCACGATTTAGCGGGTCGCCTGACCCGGTAATTCAACCCGGTAAAAAAAGAAGGGTTTTACCTGGGTTGATTACCGGGTCAGGTGCGGTGTGAATGGGAGCCGTGCCGATGCGACACGGTTCCCATTCACAGCATAGGAAGAGGCGGCACAGGAGATGAGCTCATCTCCCGGCGCCGCCTCCACCCCCGCCCCTGCTGCTCCCTCCGCTGCTATGGCAAAAGACCCGGTATATTGCCGGGTCGGAAAGCCAGCAGCGGAGCGCAAATGCCGGATCCCACCCGTTAAGTACACGTTTGTCTTACCGGGTAGGATCCGGCATTTGCGGTCTGAATGTAGTATAACTCTTCCCCGAAGTTTGCATCATAGTTTGAATACAGTTTGCTAGGGTAGCAGTCTGTCTACATATCCCCTTCCACGTCACCCGTGTCGACCTCTGTCGACTTGCATTATACGTGTAATAGCACGCCTCGAGGGATCTGAGGGGTCTGAAGAAGTTTTCAGATTGTACAAATCTATCATTCAACTGAGAAATTATAACTTAATGTTCTCTAAATCCTTGTCATGGGGACCAGGAAACATTACACCGTCCTGTCTTACTGACAGGAATCAATAGCTGAATTACATTCTGCATTTCTGACATATTCCTTATAGACATGATATACCGCAATTTCACACATACACAGTGTATGCAGAACAGTTATCATAATGATTGATCAGGTTAATATGGCAGGAATTCATCTGTAGTTGACATACATTCCACATCCTCTGCTATATACTCTATAGATGGATAATGTGACCTTTCACCCACATACCCAGTCACAGAGGGTCTGGAGAACAGTTACCTCAGAGATCAGATTAATACAGAAGTATGAACCAGACGCATACCAGCGCTCCTAGAAGCTTTTTTTATAACCTTCTGCTTTTGTTAATTAATACGTGTTATGATTCCAGCACTCTGGTCTGAGGAGGTCTTATTGCAAGGACTGGAGCACTGGAACGTAATGCTGGGGAAGGGAGCGGGAATAGAAAATAGCCCCTGGCGCCCTAACTCCGTTGTCTCGCCCGTGCTGTCAGAAATCCCCTGCGAGACTATGGTTGCTTGAGCCCATGGCAGCCGCGTTTGAAGGGCGGATTATGTCTGCCCAACTCCGATGCCCCCTCAGGTCTTAATGGGAGACAAAGGGAAATCCGAGACAGGGTGATAACAAGGGGCCCTCTGACTAAACAACCAGGCCAGGGGCTACAAGCTAACTGACAAAACCTGAAGTATGTGCGGAAACCCGCCAGGGAAAAGGACAACCAAAATCCACTTGTCCAATACTCCTACCCGGCACCGCCGGATACCAGAGTGGACCTGTGGAAGCGGAACCCTCGCAAAATGCACCAAAACACAAATAATAAATAATAAAGCGGACAAGCCGCAACACACGGCAAGGCCGCGACTCACGAACACCACTGGATGTTATAAGGTGATTAGTCAGGACTCCAGGAACAAGATGACAAACTTCCGAGTTCAGAACTTCCAATACTGGAATGACCGGATACAGCAAGACTGGAACAGACTCTCAGCAAACAGAGACAGCATGCAGGAAGCTATTACCGGCGTCTGTGAGAAGCCCTGGGAGTGTATTTAATAAGGAGTCCTCCAATCAGCTGCAAAAAGGCTGATTAGAATAAATGCCGTGCAGCTGCCTTGCTGCCCGGCCAGAGAGCAGGAGAATACATTAACCCTTAAAGCCTAGCAACGGGGAACACGGTCCGCCAGTGGCGTCCCTGTTGCTAGGGTCCGTGCGGCTCAGCGCGCCCGGCGTCCAGCGTTGCCAGGGAGCCGGCGGCTGTTCGCGTACGGCGTCCCTGGTTGCTAGGCGCCGGGCCGCACCGACGAGCGGACCCCGGCGCCTAACAGTACCCCCCCCTTGAGGAGGGGTCAAGGAACCCCTAAAGCCAGGCTTCCAAGGAAACTCCCGAAAAAATGCCCTCTTGAGCCTTGGGGCATGAAGATCCTTATCCAGGACCCAGGACCTTTCCTCTGGACCATAACCTCTCCAGTGAACCAGAAAATAGAGCCGGCCCCTGGACAACTTGGAATCGAGAACCTTCTCCACCAGGAACTCCTGTTGTCCCTGTACATCCACTGGAGATCTTTCCTGAGAGATCTTCCGAGGAAATTTATTGGAAGAAATGTATGGCTTCAACAGGGAGCAATGAAACGTATTACCAATCCGAAGAGATTTTGGTAAACGTAACCGGAAAGCAACTGGGTTAACTTTTTTAATGATATGAAATGGTCCAATAAATTTGGGTCCCAACCTAGCTGAAGATTGTCGAAGTCTAATGTTACGAGTCGACAACCATACCCTATCTCCCACCTTAAAATTGCAAGGACGTCGGAGCCGGTCAGAAAAAAATTTCTCTCGAAAGGCCGCTTTTCTGAGAGCAAGGTGCACTTTTTTCCAAATGGCTCTGAGATGGGAGGTTAAGGTTAGCGAGGAAACTGAGGAATGTTGAAAAAAAGAATTAGCTCTGGGGTGAAAACCAAAAACTGAAAAGAATGGAGACACGTTGGTGGAGGAATGACAAGAATTATTGTAAGCAAACTCCGCCAATGGAAGAAACTCGGACCAATCATTCTGGAGTTTAGCTGAATACAAACGCAAATACTGTTTCAATGATTGGTTAACTCGCTCGGTTTGCCCGTTGGACTGTGGGTGGTAACCAGATGTTAATGACAATCTCATCTTTAATGAAGCACAGAAACACTTCCAGAATTGTGCAATGAATTGTGGACCCCGATCAGAAACAATATCAGTGGGCAACCCATGAAGTCTGAAAACATGGCGGAGAAACAACACTGCCAATCCTTGGGCAGATGGCAGTCGGGGAAGGGCAATGAAATGAGCCATCTTGCTAAAACGGTCTACTACCACCCAAATGACTCTGCATCCAGCTGAAAGGGGAAGGTCCACCACAAAATCCATGGAAATATGAGACCATGGCCTGAGAGGGACATTCAAGGGCATAAGTTGCCCGACAGGCAAGGAACGGGGAACCTTATGCTGTGCACAAACCTGACATGAAGAAACAAACTCCTTAACGTCTTTAGAAAGACCAGGCCACCATACTGAGCGGGAGACTAACTCCAATGTCTTACAGATCCCCGGATGCCCGGAAACTTTGTTATCATGGAACTCAGTCAAAACATTAGCTCTCAAGAACTCAGGGACGTAAAGACGACCAGCAGGAGTATTTCCAGGAGCTTGGTGTTGAAGCTGTTTTAACTGGGTAAATAAATCTTGTGTGAGGCCTGCCCAAATGACTGAAGATGGAAGTATGGGAGTAACAGGACTGTTATCATGAACCGGAAGAAAACTGCGTGACAGAGCATCTGCCTTGGTATTCTTGGAACCTGGCCTAAAAGTTATAATAAATTTGAAACGAGTAAAGAACAAAGCCCAACGAGCCTGCCAGGCATTCAGCCGCTTAGCTGATTCGATGTATTGCAGATTCTTATGGTCAGTCAATACTGAAATGGTATGTGTTGCTCCCTCCAGCCAATGCCTCCACTCCTCGAAAGCCCATTTTATTGCCAGTAATTCCCGGTTACCAACGTCATAGTTGGATTCAGCGGAGGAGAATTTCCTGGACATAAAGGCACAAGGATGTAGTTCCTGAGACTCTGGATCCTTTTGAGATAGTATAGCCCCTACTCCAACCTCCGAGGCATCAACCTCCACAACGAAGGGCAATCCTGGATTGGGATGTCTAAGGACTGGAGCCGAGACAAAGGCTTGTTTCAAGGCCCGAAAGGACAACTCCGCTTTACGCGACCAGTTGGTAGGATCCGCTCCTTTCTTTGTCAGGGCCACAATGGGAGCAACCAGGTCGGAAAAAGAATGAATGAACCTCCTGTAATAATTTGCAAACCCTAAAAAGCGCTGAATTGCTTTTAAATTGGTGGGTTGCGCCCAACTAAGGATGGCCTGGAGCTTCTTTGGTTCCATGAAAAATCCCCGAGGGGAAATAATGTATCCTAAAAAAGATACCTCCGTGACATGAAACTCGCATTTCTCCAGTTTGGCATATAGATGATTCTCACGTAACTTTTGAAGAACCTGACGCACCTGGGTAACATGTTGTTCAATAGAGTCAGAATAAATCAGGATGTCGTCTAAGTAAACGACCACGAGTTTCCCTAGGAAGTCACGGAGCACATCGTTAATGAGGTCCTGGAAAACTGCTGGAGCTTTAGACAAGCCGAACGGCATCACTAGGTACTCGTAGTGACCCGACTGAGTACTGAAGGCTGTCTTCCACTCATCTCCGGACCTGATTCGGATGAGGTTATACGCTCCCCTTAGATCAATTTTGGAAAAAATCACAGCCGAACGCAGCTGATCAAAGAGGACAGAAATCAGCGGCAGAGGATAAGTATTTTTAACTGAGATTTTATTTAGGGCTCTATAGTCAATGCAAGGTCTGAGCGAGCCATCCTTTTTCTCCACAAAGAAGAAGCCTGCACTTAAAGGAGATTTAGATGGCCTAATAAATCCTTTCCCTAGGCTCTCTTTAACATAGTCATTCATGGCCGCAGTTTCTGGCCCGGATAAAGCATATAACCTTCCCTTTGGCAATGCGGCACCAGGAATTAGCTCAATGGCGCAATCATAAGGCCGATGGGGAGGCAGAATGTCTGCATTGCCCTTGGAGAACACATCAGCAAACTCCTGGTACTCCACGGGAATGAGTTCAGGAATTGCAGCAGCTATTCTGACAGGAAACAAAATACATCCCTTATCACAGAAAGCACCCCATTGAGAAATCTCCCCTGACCGCCAATCAATGGTGGGATTGTGAAAGGCCAGCCAAGGGTGACCCAGAACCACTGGAACTGCTGGGCAATGGGTAAGGAAGAACTCGATTTTTTCAGAATGAAGAGCTCCTACCGTAAGTAGTACAGGGGGTGTACAGAGGGAAATAACCCCATTGGACAGTGGACTCCCATCTAAGCCATGCATGGTGACCCTCCTACCCAAAGATAACTGAGGAATGCCTAAGGCCTTAGCCCAAGTTAAATCCATAAAGTTTCCTGCGGCTCCACTGTCGACAAAAGCCGACACCGAGGAACTGAGGCTGCCAAAGGAAACCTTAGCTGGGACTAAAAGGGAGTTATTCGAGATGAGCTGCAGACCTAGGTGAACCCCCTCACAATTCACCTGGTCAAGGCGTTTCCCGACTTATTCGGACAATTACGAGCAAAATGTCCCTTACCCCCACAGTACAAACAAAGACCAGAGTTTTGCCTTCTGGCTCTCTCTTCAGGAGACAACCGGGAGAGACCCATCTGCATGGGCTCCTCTATGTCCTCAGGGATGGAATATACACACGGAGATGACCTGACCGATGCTCCTTTTTCAGCCTTCCGCTCTCTGAGACGACGATCAATCTTAATAGAAAGCTCCATGAGTTTATCGAGAGTCTCAGGAGCGGGATACTGGAGGAGACTGTCTTTAATAGATTCTGATAAGCCGATGCGAAACTGACTGCGCAGGGCTGGGTCGTTCCAGCCACAGTCGTTCGACCACCGGCGAAACTCCGTACAATAAACCTCTGCTGGATTCCTACCCTGTCTGAGAGCGCGCAACTGACCTTCAGCAGATGCCTCTCTATCAGGGTCATCATATAACAGTCCTAAAGACCCAAAAAAAGCGTCTACTGACAACAACACCGGATCATCTGCTTGTAAACCAAATGCCCAAGTCTGGGGATCTCCCTGGAGCAAAGAAATAATAAACCCGACCCGCTGAGATTCAATACCCGAGGAGATCGGTCTTAAACGAAAATAAAGTTTACAGGATTCTTTAAAATTAAAAAACTCTTTTCTATCACCAGAAAAACGGTCAGGCAAATGCATTTTTGGTTCAGGAACTACCCTCGGGGAAGTTCGTAAAAGATCTTCCTGCGACTTCACCCGAAGGGAAAGATCCTGAACCATCTGAGTAAGTTCTTGAATCTGACTGACTAAGAGCTGACCAGGATTTGGTCCTAACCCTGTCGGATTCATGAGGCCGACAATTTCTTACAAAACTGAATAAGAAAAAATTAAACTCCGTTTAAGTTTTGGTATGGCCGGTAATAATGTTATGATTCCAGCACTCTGGTCTGAGGAGGTCTTATTGCAAGGACTGGAGCACTGGAACGTAATGCTGGGGAAGGGAGCGGGAATAGAAAATAGCCCCTGGCGCCCTAACTCCGTTGTCTCGCCCGTGCTGTCAGAAATCCCCTGCGAGACTATGGTTGCTTGAGTCCATGGCAGCCGCGTTTGAAGGGCGGATTATGTCTGCCCAACTCCGATGCCCCCTCAGGTCTTATTGGGAGACAAAGGGAAATCCGAGACAGGGTGATAACAAGGGGCCCTCTGACTAAACAACCAGGCCAGGGGCTACAAGCTAACTGACAAAACCTGAAGTATGTGCGGAAACCCGCCAGGGAAAAGGACAACCAAAATCCACTTGTCCAATACTCCTACCCGGCACCGCCGGATACCAGAGTGGACCTGTGGAAGCGGAACCCTCCGCGAAATGCACCAAAACACAAATAATAAATAATAAAGCTGACAAGCCGCAACACACGGCAAGGCCGCGACTCACGAACACCACTGGATGTTATAAGGTGATTAGTCAGGACTCCAGGAACAAGATGACAAACTTCCGAGTTCAGAACTTCCAATACTGGAATGACCGGATACAGCAAGACTGGAACAGACTCTCAGCAAACAGAGACAGCATGCAGGAAGCTATTACCGGCGTCTGTGAGAAGCCCTGGGAGTGTATTTAACAAGGAGTCCTCCAATCAGCTGCAAAAAGGCTGATTAGAATAAATGCCGTGCAGCTGCCTTGCTGCCCGGCCAGAGAGCAGGAGAATACATTAACCCTTAAAGCCTAGCAACGGGGAACACGGTCCGCCAGTGGCGTCCCCGTTGCTAGGGTCCGTGCGGCTCAGCGCGCCTGGCGTCCAGCGTTGCCAGGGAGCCGGCGGCTGTTCGCATACGGCGTCCCTGGTTGCTAGGCGCCGGGCCGCACCGACGAGCGGACCCCGGCGCCTAACAATACGTTAACATCATCACCAAAATACACCGTTGACTTTTAACCCCCTGGTACCACAGGTGAGTTATGAGGAGGTCAGCGGTCTCTGCAGCGTGTCCTCTGCGGTGCATGCAGTCTCAAAATGGCGCTGGTGTGCTGGATCTGAAATGAGAGGAAACGCTGCCCACAAGATGGTGCGATTCTCCCGCTCTTTTTGTTATTTATACTGGCCGGAGGGATTTATACGCAAACACAGGGTTAATCACCCTTGGTTGCCGCTGGGCCAGTTAAGGGATAATATGGCAGCTCAGAGCGCCCCCCCGCACTCTGCACCCAGTGGATTACAGTTTAAGCTAGTGTAGTGCAGCGCCTCATACCTGCGTCTCCGTCCCCCGTCAGCCGCCATAGACGCTAGCTTTCCGCTGCCGGCTCGTTAGCGTTTTAATACTCCCCACTGACGTCTTCTGGCAGTTTCAGGGGGTGGCGGCTGGTGCTGCAGGAGTGAGCGTTCGCCATCAGGGGCTATGCGATCAGTACCCTCAGGAGGTAATGGTGTCCTGTCACCGGGAGCAGAAGCCATGAACTCTTTAGGAAGTTGGTACCTGCTCCCTCCACGAGTCCCACGAAGCAGGAAGGCTGTTGCCAGCAGTCTCCCTGTAGTTTAAAAACTTAGAAATATTCTTTACTGGGCTCCTCTTCTGGAGCTCCCTGGAAGTGCTGCCGGCTCTCGGGCACAATTTCTAAACTGAGGTCTGGAACAGAAGCATAGAAGGGAGGAGCCAACCCACACTACTCAAATTTTATAGTGCCAAAGGCTTCACAGGACCCATCTATACCCCATGGTCTTTGATGCTGCCCAACATCCTCTAGGACGCAAGAGAAGAAACATCGCCTGTGCTTACATTTAGGTAACACTGAGAGATCATGTGGGATTACTAGAGGTGACGTGGGCTGTGCAGTAATATAACATCTCCTGTGCATACATTTAGGTAACACAGAGATCATGTGGGATTACTAGAGGTGACATGGGCTGTGCAGTAATATAACATCGCCTGTGCATACATTTAGGTAACACAGAGATCATGTGGGATTACTAGAGGTGACATGGGCTGTGCAGTAATATAACATCGCCTGTGCATACATTTAGGTAACACTGAGAGAACATGTGGGATTACTAGAGGTGACACGGGCTGTGCAGTAATATAACATTGCCTGTGCATACATTTAGGTAACACTGAGAGATCATGTGGGATTACTAGAGGTGACATGGGCTGTGCAGTAATATAACATCGCCTGTGCATACATGTAGGTAACACAGAGATCATGTGGGATTACTAGAGGTGACATGGGCTGTGCAGTAATATAACATCGCCTGTGCATACATTTAGGTAACACTGAGATCATGTGGGATAACTAGAGGTGACATGGGCTGTGCAGTAATATAACATCTCCTGTGCATACATTTAGGTAACACTGAGATCATGTGGGATTACTAGAGGTGACATGGGCTGTGCAGTAATATAACATCTCCTGTGCATACATTTAGGTAACACTGAGATCATGTGAGATTACTAGTTGTGACATGGGCTGTGCAGTAATATAACATCTCCTGTGCATACATTTAGCTAACACTGAGATCATGTGAGATTACTAGTTGTGACATGGGCTGTGCAGTAATATAACATCGCCTGTGCATACATTTAGGTAACACTGAGAGAACATGTGGGATTACTAGAGGTGACGTGGGCTGTGCAGTAATATAACATCTCCTGTGCATACATTTAGGTAACACAGAGATCATGTGGGATTACTAGAGGTGACATGGGCTGTGCAGTAATATAACATCGCCTGTGCATACATGTAGGTAACACAGAGATCATGTGGGATTACTAGAGGTGACATGGGCTGTGCAGTAATATAACATCTCCTGTGCATACATTTAGGTAACACAGAGATCATGTGGGATTACTAGAGGTGACATGGGCTGTGCAGTAATATATCATCGCCTGTGCATACATTTAGGTAACACTGAGAGAACATGTGGGATTACTAGAGGTGACATGGGCTGTGCAGTAATATAACATTGCCTGTGCATACATTTAGGTAACACTGAGAGAACATGTGGGATTACTAGAGGTGACATGGGCTGTGCAGTAATATAACATCGCCTGTGCATACATGTAGGTAACACAGAGATCATGTGGGATTACTAGAGGTGACATGGGCTGTGCAGTAATATAACATCGCCTGTGCATACATTTAGGTAACACTGAGATCATGTGGGATAACTAGAGGTGACATGGACTGTGCAGTAATATAACATCGCCTGTGCATACATTTAGGTAACACTGAGAGATCATGTGGGATTACTAGAGGTGACATGGGCTGTGCAGTAATATAACATCGCCTGTGCATACATGTAGGTAACACAGAGATCATGTGGGATTACTAGAGGTGACATGGGCTGTGCAGTAATATAACATCGCCTGTGCATACATTTAGGTAACACTGAGAGATCATGTGGGATTACTAGAGGTGACATGGGCTGTGCAGTAATATAACATCGCCTGTGCATACATTTAGGGAACACCGAGAGATCATGTGGGATTACTAGAGGTGACATGGGCTGTGCAGTAATATAACATCTCCTGTGCATACATTTAGGGAACACCGAGAGATCATGTGGGATTACTAGAGGTGACATGGGCTGTGCAGTAATATAACATCGCCTGTGCATACATTTAGGGAACACAGAGATCATGTGGGATTACTAGAGGTGACATGGGCTGTGCAGTAATATAACATCGCCTGTGCATACATTTAGGTAACACAGAGATCATGTGGGATTACTAGAGGTGACATGGGCTGTGCAGTAATATAACATCGCCTGTGCATACATTTAGGGAACACAGAGATCATGTGGGATTACTAGAGGTGACATGGGCTGTGCAGTAATATAACATCGCCTGTGCATACATTTAGGTAACACAGAGATCATGTGGGATTACTAGAGGTGACATGGGCTGTGCAGTAATATAACATCGCCTGTGCATACATTTAGGTAACACTGAGATCATGTGGGATAACTAGAGGTGACATGGGCTGTGCAGTAATATAACATCTCCTGTGCATACATTTAGGGAACACCGAGAGATCATGTGGGATTACTAGAGGTGACATGGGCTGTGCAGTAATATAACATCGCCTGTGCATACATTTAGGGAACACAGAGATCATGTGGGATTACTAGAGGTGACATGGGCTGTGCAGTAATATAACATCGCCTGTGCATACATTTAGGTAACACTGAGATCATGTGGGATTACTAGAGGTGACATGGGCTGTGCAGTAATATAACATCTCCTGTGCATACATTTAGGTAACACTGAGATCATGTGAGATTACTAGTTGTGACATGGGCTGTGCAGTAATATAACATCTCCTGTGCATACATTTAGCTAACACTGAGATCATGTGAGATTACTAGAGGTGACATGGACTGTGCAGTAATATAACATCGCCTGTGCATACATTTAGGTAACACAGAGATCATGTGGGATTACTAGAGGTGACATGGGCTGTGCAGTAATATAACATCGCCTGTGCATACATTTAGGTAACACAGAGATCATGTGGGATTACTAGAGGTGACATGAGCTGTGCAGTAATATAACATCGCCTGTGCATACATTTAGGTAACACTGAGAGAACATGTGGGATTACTAGAGGTGACGTGGGCTGTGCAGTAATATAACATCTCCTGTGCATACATTTAGGTAACACAGAGATCATGTGGGATTACTAGAGGTGACATGAGCTGTGCAGTAATATAACAGCGCCTGTGCATACATTTAGGTAACACTGAGAGATCATGTGGGATTACTAGAGGTGACATGGGCTGTGCAGTAATATAACATCGCCTGTGCATACATGTAGGTAACACTGAGATCATGTGGGATTACTAGAGGTGACATGGGCTGTGCAGTAATATAACATCGCCTGTGCATACATTTAGGTAACACTGAGATCATGTGGGATTACTAGAGGTGACATGGGCTGTGCAGTAATATAACATCGCCTGTGCATACATTTAGGTAACACTGAGAGATCATGTGGGATTACTAGAGGTGACATAGGCTGTGCAGCAATATAACATCGCCTGTGCATACATTTAGGTAACACAGAGATCATGTGGGATTACTAGAGGTGACACGGGCTGTGCAGTAATATAACATCGCCTGTGCATACATTTAGGTAACACTGAGATCATGTGGGATTACTAGAGGTGACATGGGCTGTGCAGTAATATAACATCTCCTGTGCATACATTTAGGTAACACAGAGATCATGTGAGATTACTAGAGGTGACATGGGCTGTGCAGTAATATAACATCGCCTGTGCATACATTTAGGTAACACTGAGAGATCATGTGGGATTACTAGAGGTGACGTGGGCTGTGCAGTAATATAACATCGCCTGTGCATACATTTAGGTAACACTGAGAGATCATGTGGGATTACTAGAGGTGACATGGGCTGTGCAGTAATATAACATCTCCTGTGCATACATTTAGGTAACACAGAGATCATGTGGGATTACTAGAGGTGACATGGGCTGTGCAGTAATATAACATTGTGCATACATTTAGGTAACACTGCGATCATGTGGGATTACTAGAGGTGACATGGGCTGTGCAGTAATATAACATTGTGCATACATTTAGGTAACACTGAGATCATGTGGGATTACTAGAGGTGACCTGGGCTGTGCAGTAATATAACATCGCATGTGCATACATTTAGGTAACACTAAGAGATCATGTGGGATTACTAGAGGTGACGTGGGCTGTGCAGTAATATAACATCGCCTGTGCATACATTTAGGTAACACAGAGATCATGTGGGATTACTAGAGGCGACATGGGCTGTGCAGTAATATAACATCGCCTGTGCATACATTTAGGTAACACAGAGATCATGTGGGATTACTAGAGGTGACATGGGCTGTGCAGTAATATAACATCGCCTGTGCATACATTTAGGTAACACTGAGAGATCATGTGGGATTACTAGAGGTGACACGGGCTGTGCAGTAATATAACATTGTGCTTACATTTAGGTAACACTGAGAGACCATGTGGGATTACTAGAGGTGACATGGGCTGTACAGTAATATAACGTCTCCTGTGCATACATTTAGGTAACACTGAGAGATCATGTGGGATTACTAGAGGTGACATGGGCTGTGCAGTAATATAACATCGCCTGTGCATACATTTAGGTAACACTGAGAACATGTGGGATTACTAGAGGTGACATGTGCTGTGCAGTAATATAACATTGCCTGTGCATACATTTAGGTAACACTGAGAGATCATGTGGGATTACTAGAGATGACATGGGCTGTGCAGTAATATAACATTGCCTGTGCTTACATTTAGGTAACACTGAGAGATCATGTGGGATTACTAGAGGTGACATGGGCTGTGCAGTAATATAACATCGCCTGTGCATACACTTAGGTAACACTGAGAGATCATGTGGGATTACTAGAGGTGACATGGGCTGTGCAGTAATATAACATCTCCTGTGCATACATTTAGGTAACACTGAGATCATGTGGGATTACTAGAGGTGACATGAGCTGTGCAGTAATATAACATTGCCTGTGCATACATTTAGGTAACACTGAGAGAACATGTGGGATTACTAGAGGTGACATGGGCTGTGCAGTAATATAACATCTCCTGTGCATACATTTAGGTAACACTGAGAGATCATGTGGGATTACTAGAGGTGATACGGGCTGTGCAGTAATATAACATCGCCTGTGTATACATTTAGGTAACACTGAGAGATCATGTGGGATTACTAGAGGTGACATGGGCTGTGCAGTAATATAACATTGTGCATACATTTAGGTAACACTGAGAGATCATGTGGGATTACTAGAGGTGACATGGGCTGTGCAGTAATATAACATCGCCTGTGCATACATGTAGGTAACACTGAGATCATGTGGGATTACTAGAGGTGACGTGGGCTGTGCAGTAATATAACATTGTGCATACATTTAGGTAACACTGAGATCATGTGGGATTACTAGAGGTGACATGGGCTGTGCAGTAATATAACATCGCATGTGCATACATTTAGGTAACACTAAGAGATCATGTGGGATTACTAGAGGTGACGTGGGCTGTGCAGTAATATAACATCGCCTGTGCATACATGTAGGTAACACTGAGAGATCATGTGGGATTACTAGAGGTGACATGGGCTGTGCAGTAATATAACATCGCCTGTGCATACATTTAGGTAACACAGAGATCATGTGGGATTACTAGAGGTGACATGGTCTGTGCAGTAATATAACATCGCCTGTGCATACATTTAGGTAACACTGAGAGATCATGTGGGATTACTAGAGGTGACATGGGCTGTGCAGTAATATAACATCGCCTGTGCATACATTTAGGTAACACTGAGATCATGTGGGATTACTAGAGGTGACACGGGCTGTGCAGTAATATAACATCGCCTGTGCATACACTTAGGTAACACTGAGAGATCATGTGGGATTACTAGAGGTGACATGGGCTGTACAGTAATATAACGTCTCCTGTGCATACATTTAGGTAACACTGAGAGATCATGTGGGATTACTAGAGGTGACATGGGCTGTGCAGCAATATAACATCGCCTGTGCATACATTTAGGTAACACTGAGAACATGTGGGATTACTAGAGGTGACATGTGCTGTGCAGTAATATAACATCGCCTGTGCATACATTTAGGTAACACTGAGAGAACATGTGGGATTACTAGAGGTGACACGGGCTGTGCAGTAATATAACATCGCATGTGCATACATTTAGGTAACACTGAGAGAACATGTGGGATTACTAGAGGTGACACGGGCTGTGCAGTAATATAACATTGCCTGTGCATACATTTAGGTAACACTGAGAGATCATGTGGGATTACTAGATATGACATGGGCTGTGCAGTAATATAACATTGCCTGTGCTTACATTTAGGTAACACTGAGAGATCATGTGGGATTACTAGAGGTGACATGGGCTGTGCAGTAATATAACAGCGCCTGTGCATACATTTAGGTAACACTGAGAGAACATGTGGGATTACTAGAGGTGACGTGGGCTGTGCAGTAATATAACATCGCCTGTGCATACATTTGGGTAACACTGAGATCATGTGGGATAACTAGAGGTGACATGGGCTGCGCAGTAATATAACATCGCCTGTGCATACATTTAGGTAACACTGAGAGATCATGTGGGATTACTAGAGGTGACATGGGCTGTGCAGTAATATAACATCTCCTGTGCATACATTTAGGTAACACTGAGAACATGTGGGATTACTAGAGGTGACATGGGCTGTGCAGTAATATAACATCGCCTGTGCATACATTTAGGTAACACAGAGATCATGTGGGATTACTAGAGGTGACATGGGCTGTGCAGTAATATAACATTGCCTGTGCATACATTTAGGTAACACTGAGAGATCATGTGGGATTACTAGAGATGACATGGGCTGTGCAGTAATATAACATTGCCTGTGCTTACATTTAGGTAACACTGAGAGATCATGTGGGATTACTAGAGGTGACATGGGCTGTGCAGTAATATAACATCGCCTGTGCATACACTTAGGTAATTTTGTTATTATATATTGAAAATATATATTTCAAGGACGGCCGGAGTCAGAAAATCTGACTCGCTGTTTATACTGTATGCACCCAACAAGCTGGGTGCTCCTGCTTCTAAGCAGACGATTGCTCGTTGGATTTGTAGCACAATTCAACTTGCACATTCTGTGGCAGGCCTGCCACAGCCTAAATCTGTCAAGGCCCATTCCACAAGGAAGGTGGGCTCATCCTGGGCGGCTGCCCGAGGGGTTTCGGCATTACAACTCTGCCGAGCAGCTACGTGGTCGGGGGAGAACACGTTTGTAAAATTCTACAAATTTGATACCCTGGCTAAAGAGGATCTGGAGTTCTCTCATTCAGTGCTGCAGAGTCATCCGCACTCTCCCGCCCGTTTGGGAGCTTTGGTATAATCCCCATGGTCCTGACGGAGTCCCAGCATCCACTAGGACGTCAGAGAAAATAGGTGCCGGGTTAGGACATAACTTAGGACGTCAGAGAAAATAAGAATTTACTTACCGATAATTCTATTTCTCGTAGTCCGTAGTGGATGCTGGGCGCCCATCCCAAGTGCGGATTGTCTGCAATACTTGTACATAGTTATTGTTACAAAAATCGGGTTATTATTGTTGTGAGCCATCTTTTCAGAGGCTCCGCTGTTATCATGCTGTTAACTGGGTTCAGATCACAGGTTGTACAGTGTGATTGGTGTGGCTGGTATGAGTCTTACCCGGGATTCAAAATCCTTCCTTATTGTGTACGCTCTTCCAGGCACAGTATCCTGGCTGAGGCTTGGAGGAGGGTCGTGGGGGGAGGGGCCAGTGCACACCACCTGATCCTGGGGCTTTTGCTTTTGTGCCCTGTCTCCTGCGGAGCCGCTGGTCCCTGTGTTGGCGGAACTGGGGATTAGCGGCTCCGCAGGAGACAGGGCACAAAAATAAAGCTTTAGGATCAGGTGGTGTGCACTGGCTCCTCCCCCTATGACCCTCCTCCAAGGGGATTAGCGGCTCGGCAGGAGACAGGGCACAAAAGTAAAAGCTTTAGGATCAGGTGGTGTGCACTGGCTCCTCCCCCTATGACCCTCCTCCAAGCCTCAGTTAGGATACTGTGCCCGGACGAGCGTACACAATAAGGAAGGATTTTGAATCCCGGGTAAGACTCATACCAGCCACACCAATCACACTGTACAACCTGTGATCTGAACCCAGTTAACAGCATGATAACAGCGGAGCCTCTGAAAAGATGGCTCACAACAATAATAACCCGATTTTTGTAACAATAACTATGTACAAGTATTGCAGACAATCCGCACTTGGGATGGGCGCCCAGCATCCACTACGGACTACGAGAAATAGAATTATCGGTAAGTAAATTCTTATTTTCTCTGACGTCCTAAGTGGATGCTGGGGACTCCGTCAGGACCATGGGGATTATACCAAAGCTCCCAAACGGGCGGGAGAGTGCGGATGACTCTGCAGCACCGAATGAGAGAACTCCAGGTCCTCCTCAGTCAGGGTGTGCCCCTGACCAAGTAGCTGCTCGGCAAAGTTGTAAAGCCGAGACCCCTCGGGCAGCCGCCCAAGATGAGCCCACCTTCCTTGTGGAATGGGCATTTACATATTTTGGCTGTGGCAGGCCTGCCACAGCATGTGCAAGCTGAATTGTACTACACATCCAACTAGCAATCGTCTGCTTAGAAGCAAGAGCACCCAGTTTGTTGGGTGCATACAGGATAACAGCAAGTCAGTTTTCCTGACTCCAGCCGTCCTGGAAACCTATATTTTCAGGGCCCTGACAACATCTAGCAACTTGGAGTCCTCCAAGTCCCTAGTAGCCGCAGGTACCACAATAAGCTGGTTCAGGTGAAACACTGACACCACCTTAGGGAGAAACTGGGGACGAGTCCGCAGCTCTGCCCTGTCCGAATGGACAATCAGATATGGGCTTTTGTGAGACAAAGCCGCCAATTCTGACACTCGCCTGGCCGAGGCCAGGGCCAACAGCATGGTCACTTTCCATGTGAGATATTTCAAATCCACAGATTTGAGCGGTTTAAACCAATGTGATTTGAGGAATCCCAGAACTACGTTGAGATCCCACAGTGCCACTGGAGGCACAAAAGGGGGTTGTATATGCAGTACTCCCTTGACAAACTTCTGGACTTCAGGAACTGAAGCCAATTCTTTCTGGAAGAAAATCGACAGGGCCGAAATTTGAACCTTAATGGACCCCAATTTGAGGCCCATAGACACTCCTGTTTGCAGGAAATGCAGGAATCGACCGAGTTGAAATTTCTTCGTGGGGCCTTCCTGGCCTCACACCACGCAACATATTTTCGCCACATGTGGTGATAATGTTGTGCGGTCACCTCCTTCCTGGCTTTGACCAGGGTAGGAATGACCTCTTCCGGAATGCCTTTTTCCCTTAGGATCCGGCGTTCAACCGCCATGCCGTCAAACGCAGCCGCGGTAAGTCTTGGAACAGACATGGTACTTGCTGAAGCAAGCCCCTTCTTAGCAGCAGAGGCCATGAGTCCTCTGTGAGCATCTCTTGAAGTTCCAGGTACCAAGTCCTTCTTGGCCAATCCGGAGCCACGAGTATAGTTCTTACTCCTCTACGTTGTTTACGTGGGCGACTGCCGTGATGTTGTCCCACTGGATCAATACCGGCTGACCTTGAAGCAGAGGTCTTGCTAAGCTTAGAGCATTGTAACTTGCCCTTAGCTCCAGTATATTTATGTGGAGAGAATTCTCCAGACTTGATCACACTTTTCGGCATCTGTTTTTATAAGAAAATAAGATTTTACTTACCGATAAATCTGTTTCTCGTAGTCCGTAGTGGATGCTGGGCGCCCATCCCAAGTGCGGATTGCCGAGAAGGGTGCAATCTAGGTGGCTCTCCTAAAGAGCTGCTTAGAGTAAAAGTTTTGTTAGGTTTTTTATTTTCAGTGAGTCCTGCTGGCAACAGGCTCACTGCATCGAGGGACTTAGGGGAGAGAAGTGAACTCACCTGCGTGCAGGATGGATTGGCTTCTTAGGCTACTGGACACCATTAGCTCCAGAGGGAGTCGGAACACAGGTCTCACCCTGGGGTTCGTCCCGGAGCCGCGCCGCCGACCCCCTTGCAGATGCCGAAAAGTGAAAAGTGAAAAGGACTTGGTACCTGGAACTTCAAGAGATGCTCACAGAGGACTCATGGCCTCTGCCGCTAAGAAGGGACTTGCTTCAGCAAGTACCATGTCTGTTCCAAGACTTACCGCGGCTGCGTTTGACGGCATGGCGGTTGAACGCCGGATCCTAAGGGAAAAAGGCATTCCGGAAGAGGTCATTCCTACCCTGGTCAAAGCCAGGAAGGAGGTGACCGCACAACATTATCACCACATGTGGCGAAAATATGTTGCGTGGTGTGAGGCCAGGAAGGCCCCACGAAGAAATTTCAACTCGGTCGATTCCTGCATTTCCTGCAAACAGGAGTGTCTATGGGCCTCAAATTGGGGTCCATTAAGGTTCAAATTTCGGCCCTGTCGATTTTCTTCCAGAAAGAATTGGCTTCAGTTCCTGAAGTCCAGAAGTTTGTCAAGGGAGTACTGCATATACAACCCCCTTTTGTGCCTCCAGTGGCACTGTGGGATCTCAACGTAGTTCTGGGATTCCTCAAATCACATTGGTTTAAACCGCTCAAATCTGTGGATTTGAAATATCTCACATGGAAAGTGACCATGCTGTTGGCCCTGGCCTCGGCCAGGCGAGTGTCAGAATTGGCGGCTTTGTCTCACAAAAGCCCATATCTGATTGTCCATTCGGACAGGGCAGAGCTGCGGACTCGTCCCCAGTTTCTCCCTAAGGTGGTGTCAGTGTTTCACCTGAACCAGCTTATTGTGGTACCTGCGGCTACTAGGGACTTGGAGGACTCCAAGTTGCTAGATGTTGTCAGGGCCCTGAAAATATAGGTTTCCAGGACGGCTGGAGTCAGGAAAACTGACTTGCTGTTATCCTGTATGCACCCAATAAACTGGGTGCTCTTGCTTCTAAGCAGACGATTGCTAGTTGGATGTGTAGTACAATTCAGCTTGCACATGCTGTGGCAGGCCTGCCACAGCCAAAATATGTAAATGCCCATTCCACAAGGAAGGTGGGCTCATCTTGGGCGGCTGCCCGAGGGGTCTCGGCTTTACAACTTTGCCGAGCAGCTACTTGGTCAGGGGCACACCCTGGTTGAGGAGGACCTGGAGTTCTCTCATTCGGTGCTGCAGAGTCATCCGCACTCTCCCGCCCGTTTGGGAGCTTTGGTATAATCCCCATGGTCCTGACGGAGTCCCCAGCATCCACTTAGGACGTCAGAGAAAATAAGAATTTACTTACCGATAATTCTATTTCTCGTAGTCCGTAGTGGATGCTGGGCGCCCATCCCAAGTGCGGATTGTCTGCAATACTTGTACATAGTTATTGTTACAAAAATCGGGTTATTATTGTTGTGAGCCATCTTTTCAGAGGCTCCGCTGTTATCATGCTGTTAACTGGGTTCAGATCACAGGTTGTACAGTGTGATTGGTGTGGCTGGTATGAGTCTTACCCGGGATTCAAAATCCTTCCTTATTGTGTACGCTCGTCCGGGCACAGTATCCTAACTGAGGCTTGGAGGAGGGTCATAGGGGGAGGAGCTATTATTTTATAACCTATAAAAATCGGGTTATTATTGTTGTGAGCCATCTTTTCAGAGGCTCCGCTGTTATCATGCTGTTAACTGGGTTCAGATCACAGGTTGTACAGTGTGATTGGTGTGGCTGGTATGAGTCTTACCCGGGATTCAAAATCCTTCCTTATTGTGTATGCTCGGGATTAGCGGCTCCGCAGGAGACAGGGCACAAAAGTAAAAGCTTTTAGGATCAGGTGGTGTGCACTGGCTCCTCCCCCTATGACCCTCCTCCAAGCCTCAGTTAGGATACTGTGCCCGGACGAGCGTACACAATAAGGAAGGATTTTGAATCCCGGGTAAGACTCATACCAGCCACACCAATCACACTGTACAACCTGTGATCTGAACCCAGTTAACAGCATGATAACAGAGGAGCCTCTGAAAAGATGGCTCACAACAATAATAACCCGATTTTTGTAACAATAACTATGTACAAGTATTGCAGACAATCCGCACTTGGGATGGGCGCCCAGCATCCACTACGGACTACGAGAAACAGAACCATCGGCAAGCAAATTCCCATTTTCTCTGACGTCCTAAGTGGATGCTGGGGACTCCGTCAGGACCATGGGGATTATACCAAAGCTCCCAAACGGGCGGGAGAGTGCGGATGACTCTGCAGCACCGAACGAGAGAACTCCAGGTCCTCCTCAGTCAGGGTGTGCCCCTGACCAAGTAGCTGCTCGGCAAAGTTGTAAAGCCGAGACCCCTCGGGCAGCCGCCCAAGATGAGCCCACCTTCCTTGTGGAATGGGCATTTACATATTTTGGCTGTGGCAGGCCTGCCACAGCATGTGCAAGCTGAATTGTACTACACATCCAACTAGCAATCGTCTGCTTAGAAGCAAGCAATGTGGGATTACTAGAGGTGACGTGGGCTGTGCAGTAATATAACATCTCCTGTGCTTACATTTAGGTAACACTGAGATCATGTGGGATTACTAGAGGTGACACGGGCTGTGCAGTAATATAACATCGCCTGTGCATACATGTAGGTAACACTGAGAGATCATGTGGGATTACTAGAGGTGACATGGGCTGTGCAGTAATAGAACATCGCCTGTGCATACATTTAGGTAACACTGAGATCATGTGGGATTACTAGAGGTGACATGGGCTGTGCAGTAATATAACATCGCCTGTGCATACATGTAGGTAACACTGAGATCATGTGGGATTACTAGAGGTGACGTGGGCTGTGCAGTAATATAACATCGCATGTGCATACATTTAGGTAACACTAAGAGATCATGTGGGATTACTAGAGGTGACGTGGGCTGTGCAGTAAAATAACATCTCCTGTGCATACATTTAGGTAACACAGAGATCATGTGGGATTACTAGAGGTGACATGGGCTGTGCAGTAATATAACATCGCCTGTGCATACATTTAGGTAACACAGAGATCATGTGGGATTACTAGAGGTGACATGGGCTGTGCAGTAATATAACATCGCCTGTGCATACATTTAGGTAACACTGAGAGATCATGTGGGATTACTAGAGGTGACATGGGCTGTGCAGCAATATAACATCGCCTGTGCATACATTTAGGTAACACTGAGAACATGTGGGATTACTAGAGGTGACATGTGCTGTGCAGTAATATAACATTGCCTGTGCATACATTTAGGTAACACTGAGAGATCATGTGGGATTACTAGAGATGACATGGGCTGTGCAGTAATATAACGTCTCCTGTGCATACATTTAGGTAACACTGAGAGATCATGTGGGATTACTAGAGGTGACATAGGCTGTGCAGTAATATAACATTGTGCATACATTTAGGTAACACTGAGAGACCATGTGGGATTACTAGAGGTGACATGGGCTGTGCAGTAATATAACATCGCCTGTGCATACATTTAGGTAACACTGAGAGATCATGTGGGATTACTAGAGGTGACATGGGCTGTGCAGTAATATAACATCGCCTGTGCATACATTTAGGTAATACTGAGAGATCATGTGGGATTACTAGAGGTGACATGGGCTGTGCAGTAATATAACATTGTGCATACATTTAGGTAACACTGAGAGATCATGTGGGATTACTAGAGGTGACATGGGCTGTGCAGTAATATAACATTGTGCATACATTTAGGTAACACTGAGAGACCATGTGGGATTACTAGAGGTGACATGGGCTGTGCAGTAATATAACATCGCCTGTGCATACATTTAGGTAACACTGAGAGAACATGTGGGATTACTAGAGGTGACATGGGCTGTGCAGTAATATAACATCGCCTGTGCATACATTTAGGTAACACTGAGAGATCATGTGGGATTACTAGAGGTGACATGGGCTGTGCCGTAATATAACATCACCTGTGCTTACATTTAGGTATCACAGAGATCATGTGGGATTACTAGAGGTGACGTGGGCTGTGCAGTAATATAACATCTCCTGTGCATACATTTAGGTAACACTGAGATCATGTGGGATTACTAGAGGTGACATGGGCTGTGCAGTAATATAACATCACCTGTGCATACATTTAGGTAACACTGAGAGAACATGTGGGATTACTAGAGGTGACATGGGCTGTGCAGTAATATAACATCGCCTGTGCATACATTTAGGTAACACTGAGAGAACATGTGGGATTACTAGAGGTGACATGGGCTGTGCAGTAATATAACATCACCTGTGCATACATTTAGGTAACACTGAGAGAACATGTGGGATTACTAGAGGTGACATGGGCTGTGCAGTAATATAACATCACCTGTGCATACATTTAGGTAACACTGAGAGAACATGTGGGATTACTAGAGGTGACATGGGCTGTGCAGTAATATAACATCACCTGTGCATACATTTAGGTAACACTGAGAGAACATGTGGGATTACTAGAGGTGACATAGGCTGTGCAGTAATATAACATTGTGCATACATTTAGGTAACACTGAGAGACCATGTGGGATTACTAGAGGTGACATGGGCTGTGCAGTAATATAACATCGCCTGTGCATACATTTAGGTAACACTGAGAGATCATGTGGGATTACTAGAGGTGACATGGGCTGTGCAGTAATATAACATCACCTGTGCATACATTTAGGTAACACTGAGAGAACATGTGGGATTACTAGAGGTGACATGGGCTGTGCAGTAATATAACATCGCCTGTGCATACATTTAGGTAACACTGAGAGATCATGTGGGATTACTAGAGGTGACATGGGCTGTGCAGTAATATAACATCGCCTGTGCATACATTTAGGTAACACTGAGAGATCATGTGGGATTACTAGAGGTGACATGGGCTGTGCAGTAATATAACATCACCTGTGCATACATTTAGGTAACACTGAAAGAACATGTGGGATTACTAGAGGTGACATGGGCTGTGCAGTAATATAACATCTCCTGTGCATACATTTAGGTAACACTGAGAGATCATGTGGGATTACTAGAGGTGACGTGGGCTGTGCAGTAATATAACATCGCCTGTGCATACATTTAGGTAACACTGAGAACATGTGGGATTACTAGAGGTGACATGGGCTGTGCAGTAATATAACATTGTGCATACATTTAGGTAACACTGAGATCATGTGGGATTACTAGAGGTGACATGGGCTGTGCAGTAATATAACATCGCCTGTGCATACATTTAGGTAACACTGAGAACATGTGAGATTACTAGAGGTGACATGGGCTGTGCAGTAATATAACATCGCCTGTGCATACATTTAGGTAACACTGAGATCATGTGGGATTACTAGAGGTGACACGGGCTGTGCAGTAATATAACATCGCCTGTGCATACATTTAGGTAACACAGAGATCATGTGGGATTACTAGAGGTGACATGGGCTGTGCAGTAATATAACATTGCCTGTGCATACATTTAGGTAACACTGAGAGATCATGTGGGATTACTAGAGGTGACATGTACTGTGCAGTAATATAACATTGCCTGTGCATACATTTAGGTAACACTGAGAGATCATGTGGGATTACTAGAGGTGACATGGGCTGTGCAGTAATAATAAGAATTTACTCACCGGTAATTCTATTTCTCGTAGTCCGTAGTGGATGCTGGGAACTCCGAAAGGACCATGGGGAATAGCAGGCTCCGAAGGAGGCTGGGCACTCTAGAAAGATTTATGACTACCTCGTGTGCACTGGCTCCTCCCACTATGACCCTCCTCCAAGCCTCAGTTAGGACACTGTGCCCGGACGAGCTGACATAATAAGGAAGGATTTTGAATCCCGGGTAAGACTCATACCAGCCACACCAATCACACCGTACAACTCGTGATATTACATCCAGTTTGACAGTATGAAAACAACTGAGCCTCTCAACAGATGGCTCAACAATAACCCTTTAGTTAGCAATAACTATGTACAAGTATTGCAGACAATCCGCACTTGGGATGGGCGCCCAGCATCCACTACGGACTACGAGAAATAGAATTACCGGTGAGTAAATTCTTATTTTCTCTGACGTCCTAGTGGATGCTGGGAACTCCGAAAGGATACAAAGAGGAAAAGTAGCAGGTGCACAATCTCACACTAGCTCTACCTGTAGTAACCAGAGGCATTTAGCATATTCCTGGCCAGGGCTATGAGCTTACCCACCGCATCAAGGTAGCCTCTCATTGGGTAAGTCCCTAACACTAACTATGGGGGTTCAGGTCCGGGGGGCGGGACACCCCAGAGCCACCCAGCCAGACAACCCTAGGGCATCGCAGGAGTGATAAAATTATAGGGTTAAGGTGATAGGAGCAGCTGTTGCTGCATGTGTGAATAATGTGAGCAGTAAAAGAAAATTATGTGAAGGTGTTACATATATATATAAAACAAACTAAGTGCCATGGAGTGATGAAATAATGTTAAATTGCGATGCCCCAGGGACACCCAGCTACGGCAGGCACAGGGAGCCCCGCACCCCAGAGAATTCCCCCCATTATGGACTGCCATATTAAACAAAATGTAGGAGTCTTACCACAGTGTGCTCATTCCAAATGTAAAGGCTAGAGTGTTAGACTATTTAAAATCAGAGGGGTGGGTGGGGCAGGGTGCTAAATTAGGATGAAGGCGTCTCCTACCTTCAAAAATGTATGAATACATCGGTTACAGAAGGAAAAGGGCCCTAATTTGCACACCTTAATTAATTAGTGAGGTGCTACTCTGCTTGAGACTTAGTAAAGTGTACAAAGAGGAAAAGTAGCAGGTGCACAATCTCACACTAGCTCTACCTGTAGTAACCAGAGGCATTTAGCATATTCCTGGCCAGGGCTATGAGCTTACCCACCGCATCAAGGTAGCCTCTCATTGGGTAAGTCCCTAACACTAACTATGGGGGTTCAGGTCCGGGGGGCAGGACACCCCAGAGCCACCCAGCCAGACAACCCTAGGGCATCGCAGGAGTGATAAAATTATAGGGTTAAGGTGATAGGAGCAGCTGTTGCTGCATGTGTGAATAATGTGAGCAGTAAAAGAAAATTATGTGAAGGTGTTACATATATATAAATCAAACTAAGTGCCATGGAGTGATGAAATAATGTTAAATTGCGATGCCCCAGGGACACCCAGCTACGGCAGGCACAGGGAGCCCCGCACCCCAGAGAATTCCCCCCATTATGGACTGCCATATTAAACAAAATGTAGGAGTCTTACCACAGTGTGCTCATTCCAAATGTAAAGGCTAGAGTGTTAGACTATTTAAAATCAGAGGGGTGGGTGGGGCAGGGTGCTAAATTAGGATGAAGGCGTCTCCTACCTTCAAAAATGTATGAATACATCGGTTACAGAAGGAAAAGGGCCCTAATTTGCACACCTTAATTAATTAGTGAGGTGCTACTCTGCTTGAGACTTAGTAAAGTGTACAAAGAGGAAAAGTAGCAGGTGCACAATCTCACACTAGCTCTACCTGTAGTAACCAGAGGCATTTAGCATATTCCTGGCCAGGGCTATGAGCTTACCCACCGCATCAAGGTAGCCTCTCATTGGGTAAGTCCCTAACACTAACTATGGGGGTTCAGGTCCGGGGGGTGGGACACCGCAGAGCCACCCAGCCAGACAACCCTAGGGCATCGCAGGAGTGATAAAATTATAGGGTTAAGGTGATAGGAGCAGCTGTTGCTGCATGTGTGAATAATGTGAGCAGTAAAAGAAAATTATGTGAAGGTGTTACATATATATAAAACAAACTAAGTGCCATGGAGTGATGAAATAATGTTAAATTGCGATGCCCCAGGGACACCCAGCTACGGCAGGCACAGGGAGCCCCGCACCCCAGAGAATTCCCCCCATTATGGACTGCCATATTAAACAAAATGTAGGAGTCCGAAAGGACCATGGGGATTATACCAAAGCTCCCAAACGGGCGGGAGAGTGCGAATGACTCTGCAGCACCGAATGAGAGAACTCCAGGTCCTCCTCAGCCAGGGTATCAATTTTGTAGAATTTTGCAAACGTGTTCTCCCCTGACCAAGTAGTAGCTCGGCAAAGTTGTAAAGCCGAGACCCCTCGGGCAGCCGCCCAAGATGAGCCCACCTTCCTTGTGGAATGGGCTATTACTGATTTAGGATGCGGCAGTCCAGCCGCAGAATGCGCCTGCTGAATCGTGTTACAGATCCAGCGAGCAATAGTCTGCTTAGAAGCAGGAGCACCCAGTTTGTTGGGTGCATCCAGGATAAATAGCGAGTCAGTTTTCCTGACCCTATCCGTCCTGGAAACATAAATTTTCAAGGCCCTGACTATGTCCAGTAACTTGGACTCCACCAAGTCCCTAGTAGCCGCAGGCACCACAATAGGTTGGTTCAAGTGAAAAGCTGATAGCACCTTAGGGAGAAACTGGGGACGAGTCCTCAATTCTGCCCTAATCCAAATGGAAAATCAGATAAGGGCTTTTACACGACAAAGCCGCCAATTCTGACACACGCCTGGAAGAAGCCAAGGCCAATAACATGACCACTTTCCACGTGAGATATTTTAGATCCACGATTTTAAGTGGCTCAAACCAATGAGATTTTAAGAAACTCAACACCACGTTGAGATCCCAAGGTGCCACTGGAGGCACAAACGGGGCTGAATATGCAGCACTCACTTCACAAACGTCTGAACTTCAGGCAGTGAAGCCAGTTCTTTCTGGAAGAAAATCGACAGAGCCGAGATCTGTACCTTAATGGAGCCTAAATTCAGGCCAATAATCACTCCTGCTTGTAGGAAGTGCAGAAATCGACCTAGTTGAAATTCCTCTGTTGGGGCCTTTTTGGCCTCACACCAAGCAACATATTTCCGCCATATGCGGTGATAATGCTTTGCAGTTACATCTTTCCTGGCTTGAATCAGCGTAGGAATGACTTCCTCCGGAATGCCCTTTTCCTTTAGGATCCGGCGTTCAACCGCCATGCCGTCAAAACGTAGCCGCGGTAAGTCTTGGAACAAACAGGGCCCCTGCTGCCGCAGGTCCTGTCTGAGCGGCAGAGGCCATGGGTCCTCTGATATAATTTCTTGAAGTTCTGGGTACCAAGCTCTTCTTGGCCAATCCGGAACCACGAGTATTGTTCTTACTCCTCTCCTTCTTATTATTCTCAGTACCTTGGGTATGAGAGGCAGAGGAGGGAACACATACACCGACTGGTACACCCACGGTGTTACCAGAGCGTCCACAGCTATCGCCTGAGGGTCCCTTGACCTGGCGCAATATCTTTTATAGCTTTTTGTTGAGGCGGGACGCCATCATGTCCACCTGTGACCTTTCCCAATGGTGTACAATCCTTTGGAAGACTTCTGGATGAAGTCCCCACTCTCCCGGTTGTCCACTCCGGGAATGAACACTGCTGACAGTGCTAACACATGATTTTCCGCCCATCGGAGAATCCTTGTGACTTCTGCCATCGCCATCCTGCTTCTTGTGCCGCCCTGTTGGTATACATGGGCGACTGCTGTGATATTGTCTGATTGGATCAGTACCGGCTGGTTTCGAAGCAGAGGCCTTGCCTGACTCAGGGCATTGTAAATGGCCCTCAGTTCCAGAATATTTATGTGTAGGGAAGTCACCTGACTTGACCAAAGTCCCTGGATGTTTCTTCCCTGTGTGACTGCCCCCCAGCCTCAAAGGCTGGCATCCATGGTCACTAGGACCTAGTCCTGTATGCAGAACCTGCGGTCCTCTTGAAGATGGGCACTCTGCAGCCACCATAGTAGAGATACCCTGGTCCTTGGAGACAGGGTTATCCGCCGATGCATCTGAAGATGTGATCCGGACCACTTGTCCAACAGGTCCCACTGAAAAGTTCTTGCATGGAACCTGCCGAATGGGATTGCTTCGTAGGAAGCTACCATTTTTCCCAGGACTCGCGTGCAATGATGCACCGATACCTGTTTTGGCTTCAGGAGGTCTCTGACTAGAGATGACAGCTCCTTGGCTTTCTCCCCCGGGAGAAACCCTTATTTCTGGTCTGTGTCCAGAACCATCCCCAGGAACAGTAGACGTGTCTTAGGAACCAGCTGTGACTTTGGACTGTTTAGAATCCAACCGTGCTGTTGTAGCACTTCCAAAATAGTGCTACCCCGACTAACAACTGCTCCTTGGACCTCGCCCTTATAAGGAGATTGTCCAAGTACGGGATAATTAAAACTCCCTTTTTTCGAAGGAGTATCATCATTTTGGCCATTACCTTGGTAAACACCCTCGGTGCCATGTACAGTCCAAACGTCAGTGTCTGGACTTGGTAATGGCAATCCTGTACCACAAATCTGAGGTGTCTGCCATCTGAGAGAGCGGGCGTTTTTGAGCCCCTGATGGCCTTTGAGACGCCTGGGCAGGCGCGGACTGAGAAGCCGGCTGTCCCACAGCTGTTACGTCATCCACCCTTTTATGTAAGGAGTTGACACTGTCGGTTAATACCGTTCACCTATCCATCCACTCTGGTGTCGGCCCCACAGGGGGCGACATCACATTTATCGGCCTCTGCTCCATCACCATATAAGCCTCCTCATCAAACATGTCGACACAGCCGTACCGACACACCGCACACACACAGGGAATGCTCCGACTGAGGACAGGACCCCACAAAGCCCTTTGGGGAGACAGAGAGAGAGTATGCCAGCACACACCAGAGCGCTATATAATGTGGGGATTAACACTATAACTGAGTGAATTTTCCCCAATAGCTGCTTGTATATACAATATTGCGCCTAAATTTAGTGCCCCCCCCCTCTCTTTTTAACCCTTTGAGCCTGAAAACTACAGGGGAGAGCCTGGGGAGCTTTCTTCCAGCTGCACTGTGAAGAGAAAATGGCGCCAGTGTGTCTGAGGGAGATAGCTCCGCCCCTTTTTCGCGGACATTTCTCCCGCTTTTTTATGGATTCTGGCAGGGGTATTTGTCACATATATAGCCTCTGGGGCTATATATTGTGATTGTTTTGCCAGCCAAGGTGTTTTTATTGCTTCTCAGGGCGCGCCCCCCCCCCCCCCAGCGCCCGGCACCCTCAGTGACCGGAGTGTGAGGTGTACATGAGGAGCAATGGCGCACAGCTGCAGTGCTGTGCGCTACCTTGGTGAAGACTTGATGTCTTCTGCCGCCGATTTTCCGGACCTCTTCTTGCTTCTGGCTCTGTAAAGGGGACGGCGGCGCGGCTCCGGGACCGAACACCAAGGACTGGGCCTGCGGTCGATCCCTCTGGAGCTAATGGTGTCCAGTAGCCTAAGAAGCACAAGCTGGCTGCAAGCAGGCAGGTTCGCTTCTTCTCCCCTTAGTCCCTCGCTGCAGTGAGCCTGTTGCCAGCAGGTCTCACTGAAAATAAAAAACCTAATTCTATACTTTCTTTCTAAAGGCTCGGGAGAGCCCCTAGTGTGCATCCAACCTCGGCCGGGCACAAAATCTAACTGAGGCTTGGAGGAGGGTCATAGTGGGAGGAGCCAGTGCACACCAGGTAGTCATAAATCTTTCTAGAGTGCCCAGCCTCCTTCGGAGCCCGCTATTCCCCATGGTCCTTTCGGAGTTCCCAGCATCCACTAGGACGTCAGAGAAATAACATTGCCTGTGCTTACATTTAGGTAACACTGAGAGATCATGTGAGATTACTAGAGGTGACATGGGCTGTGCAGTAATATAACATCTCCTGTGCATACATTTAGGTAACACTGAAAGAACATGTGGGATTACTAGAGGTGACATGGGCTGTGTAGTAATATAACGTCTCCTGTGCATACATTTAGGTAACACTGAGAGATCATGTGGGATTACTAGAGGTGACATGGGCTGTGCAGTAATATAACATCGCCTGTGCATACATTTAGGTAACACTGAGAGAACATGTGGGATTACTAGAGGTGACATGGGCTGTGCAGTAATATAACATCGCCTGTGCATACATTTAGGTAACACTGAGAGAACATGTGGGATTACTAGAGGTGACATGGGCTGTGCAGTAATATAACATCGCCTGTGCATACATTTAGGTAACACTGAGAGAACATGTGGGATTACTAGAGGTGACATGGGCTGTGCAGTAATATAACATTGTGCATACATTTAGGTAACACAGAGATCATGTGGGATTACTAGAGGTGACATGGGCTGTGCAGTAATATAACATCGCCTGTGCATACACTTAGGTAACACTGAGAGATCATGTGGGATTACTACAGGTGACATGGGCTGTGCAGTAATATAACATCGCCTGTGCATACATTTAGGTAACACTGAGAGAACATGTGGGATTACTAGAGGTGACATGGGCTGTGCAGTAATATAACATCGCCTGTGCATACATTTAGGTAACACTGAGAGAACATGTGGGATTACTAGAGGTGACATGGGCTGTGCAGTAATATAACATTGTGCATACATTTAGGTAACACAGAGATCATGTGGGATTACTAGAGGTGACATGGGCTGTGCAGTAATATAACATCGCCTGTGCATACACTTAGGTAACACTGAGAGAACATGTGGGATTACTAGAGGTGACATGGGCTGTGCAGTAATATAACATCGCCTGTGCATACATTTAGATAACACAGAGATCATGTGGGATTACTAGAGGTGACGTGGGCTGTGCAGTAATATAACATCGCCTGTGCATACATTTAGGTAACACTAAGAGATCATGTGGGATTACTAGAGGTGACGTGGGCTGTGCAGTAATATAACATCGCCTGTGCATACATTTAGGTAACACTGAGAGATCATGTGGGATTACTAGAGGTGACATGGGCTGTGCAGTAATATAACATTGTGCATACATTTAGGTAACACTGAGATCATGTGGGATTACTAGAGGTGACATGGGCTGTGCAGTAATATAACATCGCCTGTGCATACATTTAGGTAACACTGAGAGATCATGTGGGATTACTAGAGGTGACACGGGCTGTGCAGAAATATAACATCGCCTGTGCATACATTTAGGTAACACTGAGAGATCATGTGGGATTACTAGAGGTGACATGGGCTGTGCAGTAATATAACATCGCCTGTGCATACATTTAGGTAACACAGAGATCATGTGGGATTACTAGAGGTGACATGGGCTGTGCAGTAATATAACATCGCCTGTGCATACATTTAGGTAACACAGAGATCATGTGGGATTACTAGAGGTGACATGGGCTGTGCAGTAATATAACATCGCCTGTGCATACATTTAGGTAACACTGAGAGATCATGTTGGATTACTAGAGGTGACATGGGCTGTGCAGCAATATAACATCGCCTGTGCATACATTTAGGTAACACTGAGATCATGTGGGATTACTAGAGGTGACATGCGCTGTGCAGCAATATAACATCGCCTGTGCATACATTTAGGTAACACTGAGAGATCATGTGGGATTACTAGAGGTGACATGGGCTGTGCAGTAATATATCATCGCCTGTGCATACATTTAGGTAACACTGAGAGATCATGTGGGATTACTAGAGGTGACATGGGCTGTGCAGTAATATAACATTGCCTGTGCTTACATTTAGGTAACACTGAGAGATCATGTGGGATTACTAGAGGTGACATAGGCTGTGCAGTAATAATAAGATTTTACTTACCGATAAATCTATTTCTCGGAGTCCGTAGTGGATGCTGGGGTTCCTGAAAGGACCATGGGGAATAGCGGCTCCGCAGGAGACAGGGCACAAAAAGTAAAGCTTTTCCAGATCAGGTGGTGTGCACTGGCTCCTCCCCCTATGACCCTCCTCCAGACTCCAGTTAGGTACTGTGCCCGGACGAGCGTACACAATAAGGGAGGATTTTGAATCCCGGGTAAGACTCATACCAGCCACACCAATCACACCGTACAACTTGTGATCTAAACCCAGTTAACAGTATGATAACAGCGGAGCCTCTGAAAGATGGCTTCCTTCAACAATAACCCGAATTAGTTAACAATAACTATGTACAATTATTGCAGATAATCCGCACTTGGGATGGGCGCCCAGCATCCACTACGGACTCCGAGAAATAGATTTATCGGTAAGTAAAATCTTATTTTCTCTATCGTCCTAGTGGATGCTGGGGTTCCTGAAAGGACCATGGGGATTATACCAAAGCTCCCAAACGGGCGGGAGAGTGCGGATGACTCTGCAGCACCGAATGAGAGAACTCCAGGTCCTCCTTAGCCAGAGTATCAAATTTGTAAAATTTTACAAACGTGTTCTCCCCTGACCACGTAGCTGCTCGGCAAAGTTGTAATGCCGAGACCCCTCGGGCAGCCGCCCAAGATGAGCCCACCTTCCTTGTGGAGTGGGCCTTTACAGATTTAGGCTGTGGCAGGCCTGCCACAGAATGTGCAAGTTGGATTGTGCTACAGATCCAACGAGCAATCGTCTGCTTAGACGCAGGAGCACCCATCTTGTTGGGTGCATACAATATAAACAACGAGTCAGATTTTCTGACTCCAGCTGTCCTTGCAATATATATTTTTAATGCTCTGACAACGTCCAGTAACTTGGAGTCCTCCAAGTCACTTGTAGCCGCAGGCACTACAATAGGCTGGTTCAGATGAAATGCTGACACCACCTTAGGGAGAAAATGCGGACGAGTCCGCAGTTCTGCCCTGTCCGAATGGAAAATCAGATATGGGCTTTTGTAAGATAAAGCTGCCAGTTCTGACACTCTCCTGGCCGAAGCCAGGGCTAGAAGCATGGTCACTTTCCATGTGAGATATTTCAAATCCACCTTCTTTAGTGGTTCAAACCAATGAGATTTTAGAAAGTCCAAAACCACATTGAGATCCCACGGTGCCACTGGAGGCACCACAGGAGGCTGTATATGTAGCACTCCCTTAACAAAGGTCTGGACTTCAGGGACTGAAGCCAATTCTTTTTGAAAGAAAATCGACAGGGCCGAAATTTGAACCTTAATAGATCCCAATTTGAGACCCATAGACAATCCTGATTGCAGGAAATGTAGGAATCGACCCAATTGAAATTCCTCCGTCGGAGCACTCCGATCTTCGCACCACGCAACATATTTTCGCCAAATTCGGTGATAATGTTGCACGGTTACTTCCTTCCTTGCTTTAATCAAAGTAGGAATGACTTCTTCCGGCATGCCTTTTTCCTTTAGGATCCGGCGTTCAACCGCCATGCCGTCAAACGCAGCCGCGGTAAGTCTTGAAACAGACAGGGACCCTGCTGAAGCAAGTCCCTCCTTAGAGGTAGAGGCCACGGATCTTCCGTGATCATCTCTTGAAGTTCCGGGTACCAAGTCCTTCTTGGCCAATCCGGAACCACTAGTATCGTTCTTACGCCTCTTTGCCGTATAATTCTCAATACTTTTGGTATGAGAGGCAGAGGAGGAAACACATACACCGACTGGTACACCCAAGGCGTTACCAGCGCGTCCACAGCTATTGCCTGCGGATCTCTTGACCTGGCGCAATACCTGTCCAGTTTTTTGTTGAGGCGAGACGCCATCATGTCCACCATTGGTCTTTCCCAACGGGTTACCAGCATGTGGAAGACTTCTGGATGAAGTCCCCACTCTCCCGGGTGAAGATCGTGTCTGCTGAGGAAGTCTGCTTCCCAGTTGTCCACTCCCGGGATGAACACTGCTGACAGTGCTATCACATGATTCTCTGCCCAGCGAAGAATCCTTGCAGCTTCTGCCATTGCACTCCTGCTTCTTGTGCCGCCCTGTCTGTTCACATGGGCGACTGCCGTGATGTTGTCCGACTGGATCAACACCGGTTTTCCCTGAAGCAGAGGTTCTGCCTGGCTTAGAGCATTGTATATTGCTCTTAGTTCCAGAATGTTTATGTGAAGAGACGTTTCCAGGCTCGTCCATACTCCCTGGAAGTTTCTTCCTTGTGTGACTGCTCCCCAGCCTCTCAGGCTGGCGTCCGTGGTCACCAGGATCCAATCCTGTATGCCGAATCTGCGGCCCTCCAATAGATGAGCACTCTGCAACCACCACAGAAGAGACACCCTTGTCCTTGGAGACAGGGTTATCCGCAGGTGCATCTGAAGATGCGACCCTGACCATTTGTCCAACAGATCCCTTTGGAAAATTCTTGCGTGGAATCTGCCGAATGGAATTGCTTCGTAAGAAGCCACCATTTTTCCCAGGACTCTTGTGCATTGATGTACAGACACCTTTCCTGGTTTTAGGAGGTTCCTGACAAGCTCGGATAACTCCTTGGCTTTTTCCTCCGGGAGAAAAACCTTTTTCTGAACCGTGTCCAGAATCATCCCTAGGAACAGCAGACGAGTTGTCGGCATTAACTGGGATTTTGGAATATTCAGAATCCACCCGTGCTGTTTTAGCACTTCTTGAGACAGTGCTAATCCCATCTCTAGCTGTTCTCTGGACCTTGCCCTTATTAGGAGATCGTCCAAGTATGGGATAATTAATATGCCTTTTCTTCGAAGAAGAATCATCATCTCGGCCATTACCTTTGTAAAGACCCGAGGTGCCGTGGACAATCCGAACGGCAGCGTCTGAAACTGATAGTGACAGTTTTGTACAACGAACCTGAGGTACCCCTGGTGTGAGGGGTAAATTGGAACGTGGAGATACGCATCCTTGATGTCCAAGGATACCATAAAGTCCCCCTCTTCCAGGTTCGCTATCACTGCTCTGAGTGACTCCATCTTGAACTTGAACTTCTTTATGTACAGGTTCAAGGACTTCAGATTTAGAATAGGCCTTACCGAGCCATCCGGCTTCGGTACCACAAAAAGAGTGGAATAATACCCCTTCCCTTGTTGTAGAAGAGGTACCTTGACTATCACCTGCTGAGAGTACAGCTTGTGAATGGCTTCCAAAACCGTCTCCCTTTCGGAGGGGGACGTTGGTAAAGCAGACTTCAGGAAACGGCGAGGTGGATCTGTCTCTAATTCCAACCTGTACCCCTGAGATATTATCTGCAGGATCCAGGGATCTACCTGCGAGTGAGCCCACTGCGCGCTGTAATTTTTGAGACGACCACCCACCGTCCCCGAGTCCGCTTGAGAAGCCCCAGCGTCATGCTGAGGCTTTTGTAGAAGCCGGGGAGGGCTTCTGTTCCTGGGAAGGAGCTGCCTGTTGCTGTCTCTTCCCTCGACCTCTGCCTCGTGGCAGATATGAATAGCCCTTTGCTCTCTTATTTTTAAAGGAACGAAAGGGCTGCGGTTGAAAAGTCGGTGCCTTTTTCTGTTGGGGAGTGACTTGAGGTAGAAAGGTGGATTTCCCGGCTGTAGCCGTGGCCACCAAATCTGATAGACCGACTCCAAATAACTCCTCCCCTTTATACGGCAAAACTTCCATATGCCGTTTTGAATCCGCATCGCCTGTCCACTGTCGCGTCCATAAAGCTCTTCTGGCCGAAATGGACATAGCACTTACCCGTGATGCCAGTGTGCAGATATCCCTCTGTGCATCACGCATATAAAGAAATGCATCCTTTATTTGTTCTAACGACAGTAAAATATTGTCCCTGTCCAGGGTATCAATATTTTCAATCAGGGACTCTGACCAAACTACCCCAGCACTGCACATCCAGGCAGTCGCTATAGCTGGTCGTAGTATAACACCTGCATGTGTGTATATACTTTTTTGGATATTTTCCATCCTCCTATCTGATGGATCTTTAAGTGCGGCCGTCTCAGGAGAGGGTAACGCCACTTGTTTAGATAAGCGTGTTAGCGCCTTGTCCACCCTAGGAGGTGTTTCCCAGCGCTCCCTAACCTCTGGCGGGAAAGGGTATAATGCCAATAATTTCTTTGAAATTATCAGCTTTTTATCAGGGGCAACCCACGCTTCATTACACACGTCATTTAATTCTTCTGATTCAGGAAAAACTATAGGTAGTTTTTTCACACCCCACATAATACCCTGTTTAGTGGTACCTGTAGTATCAGCTAAATGTAACGCCTCCTTCATTGCCAAAATCATATAACGTGTGGCCCTACTGGAAAATACGGTTGATTCGTCACCGTCACCACTGGAGTCAGTGCCTGTGTCTGGGTCTGTGTCGACCGACTGAGGCAAAGGGCGTTTCACAGCCCCTGACGGTGTTTGAGTCGCCTGGACAGGCACTAATTGATTGTCCGGCCGTCTCATGTCGTCAAACGACTGCTTTAGCGTGTTGACACTATCCCGTAGTTCCATAAATAAAGGCATCCATTCTGGTGTCGACTCCCTAGGGGGTGACATCCTCATATTTGGCAATTGCTCCGCCTCCACACCAATATCGTCCTCATACATGTCGACACACACGTACCGACACACAGCAGACACACAGGGAATGCTCCTAACGAAGACAGGACCCACTAGCCCTTTGGGGAGACAGAGGGAGAGTTTGCCAGCACACACCAAAAGCGCTATATATAACAGGGATAGCCTTATAATAAGTGCTCCCTTATAGCTGCTTTATATATATCAAAATATCGCCATAAATTTGCCCCCCCTCTCTGTTTTACCCTGTTTCTGTAGTGCAGTGCAGGGGAGAGACCTGGGAGCCGTCCTGACCAGCGGAGCTGTGAGAGGAAATGGCGCCGTGTGCTGAGGAGATAGGCCCCGCCCCTTTTTTGGCGGGCTCGTCTTCGCTATTTAGTGAATCCAGGCAGGGGTTAAATATCTCCATATAGCCTCTGGGGGCTATATGTGAGGTATTTTTAGCCTTTATATAGGTTACATTTGCCTCCCAGGGCGCCCCCCCCCAGCGCCCTGCACCCTCAGTGACTGCGTGTGAAGTGTGCTGAGAGGAAAATGGCGCACAGCTGCAGTGCTGTGCGCTACCTTTAGAAGACTGCAGGAGTCTTCAGCCGCCGATTCTGGACCTCTTCTGACTTCAGCATCTGCAAGGGGGCCGGCGGCGCGGCTCCGGTGACCATCCAGGCTGTACCTGTGATCGTCCCTCTGGAGCTAATGTCCAGTAGCCAAGAAGCCAATCCATCCTGCACGCAGGTGAGTTCACTTCTTCTCCCCTCAGTCCCTCGTTGCAGTGATCCTGTTGCCAGCAGGACTCACTGTAAAATAAAAAACCTAAGCTAAACTTTTTCTAAGCAGCTCTTTAGGAGAGCCACCTAGATTGCACCCTTCTCGGCCGGGCACAAAAATCTAACTGGAGTCTGGAGGAGGGTCATAGGGGGAGGAGCCAGTGCACACCACCTGATCTGGAAAAGCTTTACTTTTTGTGCCCTGTCTCCTGCGGAGCCGCTATTCCCCATGGTCCTTTCAGGAACCCCAGCATCCACTAGGACGATAGAGAAATAACATCGCCTGTGCATACACTTAGGTAACACTGAGAGATCATGTGGGATTACTAGAGGTGACATGGGCTGTGCAGTAATATAACATTGCCTGTGCTTACATTTAGGTAACACTGAGAGATCATGTGGGACTACTAGAGGTGACATGGGCTGTGCAGTAATATAACATCGCCTGTGCATACACTTAGGTAACACTGAGATCATGTGGGATTACTAGAGGTGACATGGGCTGTGCAGTAATATAACATCGCCTGTGCATACATTCAGGTAACACAGAGATCATGTGGGATTACTAGAGGTGACATGGGCTGTGCAGTAATATAACATCGCATGTGCATACACTTAGGTAACACTGAGAGATCATGTGGGATTACTAGAGGTGACATGGGCTGTGCAGTAATATCGCCTGTGCTTACATTTAGGTAACACTGAGAGAACATGTGGGATTACTAGAGGTGACATGGGCTGTGCAGTAATATAACATTGCCTGTGCATACATTTAGGTAACACTGAGAGATCATGTGGGATTACTAGAGGTGACATGGGCTGTGCAGTAATATAACATTGTGCATACATTTAGGTAACACTGAGAGATCATGTGGGATTACTAGAGGTGACATGCGCTGTGTAGCAATATAACATCGCCTGTGCATACATTTAGGTAACACTGAGATCATGTGGGATTACTAGAGGTGACATGCGCTGTGCAGCAATATAACATCGCCTGTGCATACATTTAGGTAACACTGAGAGATCATGTGGGATTACTAGAGGTGACATGGGCTGTGCAGTAATATAACATCACCTGTGCATACATTTTGGTAACACAGAGATCATGTGGGATTACTAGAGGTGACATGGGCTGTGCAGTAATATATCATCGCCTGTGCATACATTTAGGTAACACTGAGAGATCATGTGGGATTACTAGAGGTGACATGGGCTGTGCAGTAATATAACATTGCCTGTGCTTACATTTAGGTAACACTGAGAGATCATGTGGGATTACTAGAGGTGACATGGGCTGTGCAGTAATATAACATTGCCTGTGCTTACATTTAGGTAACACTGAGAGATCATGTGGGATTACTAGAGGTGACATGGGCTGTGCAGTAATATAACATCGCCTGTGCATACACTTAGGTAACACTAAGATCATGTGGGATTACTAGAGGTGACATGGGCTGTGCAGTAATATAACATCGCCTGTGCATACATTCAGGTAACACAGAGATCATGTGGGATTACTAGAGGTGACATGGGCTGTGCAGTAATATAACATCGCCTGTGCTTACATTTAGGTAACACTGAGAGAACATGTGGGATTACTAGAGGTGACATGGGCTGTGCAGTAATATAACATTGCCTGTGCATACATTTAGGTAACACTGAGAGATCATGTGGGATTACTAGAGGTGACATGGGCTGTGCAGTAATATAACATTGTGCATACATTTAGGTAACACTGAGAGATCATGTGGGATTACTAGAGGTGACATGCGCTGTGCAGCAATATAACATCGCCTGTGCATACATTTAGGTAACACTGAGATCATGTGGGATTACTAGAGGTGACATGCGCTGTGCAGCAATATAACATCGCCTGTGCATACATTTAGGTAACACTGAGAGATCATGTGGGATTACTAGAGGTGACATGGGCTGTGCAGTAATATAACATCGCCTGTACATACACTTAGGTAACACAGAGATCATGTGGGATTACTAGAGGTGACATAGGCTGTGCAGTAATATAACATCTCCTGTGCATACATTTAGGTAACACTGAGAGATCATGTGGGATTACTAGAGGTGACATGGGCTGTGCAGTAATATAACATCTCCTGTGCATACATTTAGGTAACACTGAGAGATCATGTGGGATTACTAGAGGTGACATGGGCTGTGCAGTAATATAACATCGCCTGTGCATACATTTAGGTAACACTGAGAGAACATGTGGGATTACTAGAGGTGACATGGGCTGTGCAGTAATATAACATCGCCTGTGCATATATTTAGGTAACACTGAGAGATCATGTGGGATTACTAGAGATGACATGGGCTGTGCAGTAATATAACATCACCTGTACTTACATTTAGGTAACACTGAGAGAACATGTAGGATTACTAGAGGTGACATGGGCTGTGCAGTAATATAACATTGTGCATACATTTAGGTAACACTTAGAGATCATGTGGGATTACTAGAGGTGACATGGGCTGTGCAGTAATATAACATCGCCTGTGCATACATTTAGGTAACACTGAGATCATGTGGGATTACTAGAGGTGACGTGGGCTGTGCAGTAATATAACATCGCCTGTGCATACATTTAGGTAACACTGAGATCATGTGGGATTACTAGAGGTGACATGGGCTGTGCAGTAATATAACATCACCTGTGCATACATTTAGGTAACACTGAGAGATCTTGTGGGATTACTAGAGGTGACATGGGCTGTGCAGTAATATAACATCGCCTGTGCATACATTTAGGTAACACTGAGATCATGTGGGATTACTAGAGGTGACGTGGGCTGTGCAGTAATATAACATCGCCTGTGCATACATTTAGGTAACACTGAGATCATGTGGGATTACTAGAGGTGACATGGGCTGTGCAGTAATATAACATTGTGCATACATTTAGGTAACACTGAGAACATGTGGGATTACTAGAGGTGACATAGGCTGTGCAGTAATATAACATCACCTGTGCATACATTTAGGTAACACTGAGATCATGTGGGATTACTAGAGGTGACATGGGCTGTGCAGTAATATAACATTGTGCATACATTTAGGTAACACTGAGAGATCATGTGGGATTACTAGAGGTGACATGGGCTGTGCAGTAATATAACATCGCCTGTGCATACATGTAGGTAACACTGAGATCATGTGGGATTACTAGAGGTGACGTGGGCTGTGCAGTAATATAACATTGTGCATACATTTAGGTAACACTGAGATCATGTGGGATTACTAGAGGTGACATGGGCTGTGCAGTAATATAACATCGCATGTGCATACATTTAGGTAACACTAAGAGATCATGTGGGATTACTAGAGGTGACGTGGGCTGTGCAGTAATATAACATCGCCTGTGCATACATGTAGGTAACACCGAGAGATCATGTGGGATTACTAGAGGTGACATGGGCTGTGCAGTAATATAACATCGCCTGTGCATACATTTAGGTAACACAGAGATCATGTGGGATTACTAGAGGTGACATGGTCTGTGCAGTAATATAACATCGCCTGTGCATACATTTAGGTAACACAGAGATCATGTGGGATTACTAGAGGTGACATGGGCTGTGCAGTAATATAACATCGCCTGTGCATACATTTAGGTAACACAGAGATCATGTGGGATTACTAGAGGTGACATGGGCTGTGCAGTAATATAACATCGCCTGTGCATACATTTAGGTAACACTGAGATCATGTGGGATTACTAGAGGTGACATGGGCTGTGCAGTAATATAACAATGTGCATACATTTATTGCAGCTGGAATCTACACACCTGCTATCTTGCACAGAAGACACCTCTATGGTGGAAGAGAACGTTCTCACCATCTGTTACCCTTTCCTTACTGCTGTCTGCTGATGGGTCTGTAGATGATACGCCAAGGACTAGACCCTAACACATTACTCCGACAGTGTCACTTACCTCTGTATGGTATGTGTATGCACTGCCAGGAATGTCATGTGGATACATGACAGAGGCTGCACCGGATATTTCCTGTGTCATGTGGCATTAGGAACCCCGAGCCTGTGTCCCAGCAAGCAGCCGCACCATGCCAGAGATAGGGAGAGGTTGTCAAAGTCAGAAAAATGTCTCTATGCACGTTGCCATATTTGCACCGCACACTGGTCCGCGCTGCGCATGCGTACGCTCTCCCGTGAAGGCGCATACCCGCAATAGCGTGCACTCGCAGGCGCGGTATGCGTATTTACGGTAGAGTTTATGTAGTCGTAGCGTGCGACTCATTCGTTACAAATGTTCACAATTAATGTAGTTTGTAGATCATGGTCACCTTGATAGATTCTGAAAGCTTGGTTAAAATAGAAGGTCCCTGGTTAAAGGAATCCCTCTTTGTATTGTACGAAGGGTCTGACAGGAATCATACAGCAGTGTTTGGTACCCATCGGAAGAGTATTTAATTAGTAATATTCCGGTGTTGGTTTGGAGCGTATTAATCGCTCGTGCGTATAGTTATGGACATAAGAAGTTTATGTCCATTTCTATTATTTACACATACTCAGGTATGCGGCGGGAAACCCAGTTTCCCACCCACCTGAGCTGTTGGAAATCGTCACAGCCCACCTGTATGAATCACCCTATGACCTTTTGTTATGATGCAGGGCCGAATTCCTTCGGCCAATGGACAATGGGATTGTAGGACCATGAGATTGCATTGTGTGTGGGGCATAAATAGGCAGGCCGACCACATCCAGCTCTCACTCTCTCATCAACGGTTATCTGCTGATAGCCGGGAGCTGGATATCGAGGCGCAGGCGATCATACCCTTTGTGCGTAAGTTTCTCTCCGTAATCATTGTCTTTCTGTGAGCCAATTTCTCTCATCTCTCTCTCTCTCTCTCTCTCTCCCCGTTCTGTTCTCTCATATCTCCCCTAGACTAGGCTAGTATTGTATTGTATTAGATAGTATTGTATTGTATTGCATTTAGGTCAGTGTAGTATTGTCTTTTTTTTTTGTATTTATTGTTTAGTTCTGTGGTTAGGAAGTCTCTGTTATATTGTAGTGTATCATTTGTACTGTTATCCCCTTTTACAAAATATTAGATATAATACAGTTAATAGGCTTTGGAACCTAAACCAGTATCTGTGTATTTTCTATAGTGTTAAGTGTTCACTTGAGCGTCGGTGACGCTCAAGCAGCTTTGTGGTTAGTCAGGTTACACAAGGTTGCACTTACACCCTGTACTCACATTAAGGTATTCTGTGTATATCATTGTTGAAAGGTTTAATATCGAAGTATAGTGCTGTGAGCGTCTGCATCGCTGGTAACCTCCTCGTGGTCTCGAGCGTACGCTACGCTACAGCGAATCGTTACGTTAGTCATAACCAATAACGTGTCCTGTGATCACAGGGCCGTGAGCGAACGTGACGCTTGAGCGTCTCGCTTACTGCTGAGCGATCGTTACGCAAATAGCGTACCATTACGGTACTTCTTAAGCAAACAGCGTACAGTGTTCTTAGACTTCATAAAGGGTTGTTTATACGACAAAGAAATTTAGCATTGTCAATTGGGGACTCGTCCTATCCTTCTCACATCTGCACTAGGTAGATCAGCAGACATTATCCCCCCAGCAAAGGGTGGGAGGTTGTCTCCCAGTGCTGACGGGATAAGCGTCTGCTTCGCTTAGATAAAGAGTGCTGAAGGAATCCGGGAACCGGAAGTAAGAACAAAACGCTTGTGTCTTTTAAAACTGTTTTATTTCTCTTCTGTCTTGCGTATACACGCACGCATACATTTATCTGCATTTCTTTTTCAATTTCGTATATCACTATTCCTGTTTGCCAATTTTTATAGTTGATAGAAAGTGCAAAAAAAGAGATTTGCTGTTATTTCATAGTAAAGGTAATAGTTAAAGTATAGAACAACACACGATTTGTCTAGGAGACAAGGCAGTCAGTGTGGATTGCGGTAGATGATCAGGGATCATTTACATTGATAAAAGTATATATTGTGTTACGGTGGATCTTTGCATTGCGTACACGTGTCGCTAACAAAGACTAGCGTACGCAATCCAAAAGGCAGACGCACGCAGCGTTCATTACGCAACGTAGCGTCCGGTTACGCCCACGTAGCTCGTCACGAAAAGTTGAATTAGCGCAAAGCGATAATTAGCGCAAAGGCGATAAGTAACGCACAGCGGTAGATAACGCGAAGCGGTAAATAACGCAAATCTATTTTTGGAAAAAAAAAAAAAAAAATCTGAAATTTAGTTTAACAGATCCTGCTCCTAATTGGTAACACTGTTGGACTGAAGACAATTTCTGCGCAGAAATAGATATAGAAACAAAGTGTACATGTGTTGAGTGAGTGTGGTTTTGTATACATAAGTTTATACAACTTTAAGGTGGAACCAAAAGGAAAGCCGGGTACTCGTCAAGGGACATACGTGTAAGTGACATATACGGTGGCTAGGGAGGCATCCCTGGTTAAAATAATATTTGAGCATTAGAGTATAGCGGACCATAAGGTAACAAGACCAGGAGGTCATAAGGTAACAAGACCAGGAGGTCATAAGGTAACAAGACCAGGAGGTCATAAGGTAACAAGACCAGGAGGTCGTAAGGTAAAAGGTCCGCTATAAAAGTCCAGTGGCACAACGCCTGGGGTGTTGGTGCAGAACCCATATAGGCCATACAAGCCCTTGCTGAAGGAATCGCGGCCGGAAACATCGATTCCATTGATCATTCAGTACATAACAAGTAGTGCTTGTGTACTGAACGATTGGACCGCACGTAATTGTGTGCAGTAGTTAGTAATCTGACCTAATACCATTAGAGTAAAGTGGTCACAAACGCTATTTGTACATTCTGACGTGATTTGTGTAATTTTTTATTTTTGGAAGGGAAGTTCGCTGGTCACTCAGGAACTATCTAACAACCCCACCTTTACTGGAAAGAGTAAGTGTCCTGCGGGTAACCCTCATATGTTCCAGTAAACTGAAGGTTCCATAGGGGCCCTGTATCGAGTACGCCAGCACCATATCGGTGTGATCAGGTCGTATTGGTCGAGGTGGGCGAGTGAGTGGGGTACTCGGTAAACCGCCACCGCCGGCCTACTGTGGAGTAATTTGGTTGTCTGAAAAGGCTTGCTGAAAACCTTGATACAGAGATCCAAGGAGGACTAAGCAACACCTGCAGACTATGGGGGCCAGTTGCTCAGGTAGGGGGCGATCAACCCTGGTTCAGGTTGATTCTGTGAACCGACCAGTTGGGTCGGCACGATATGTAATGTGTGAAAAATATGGAAGTCACACCGAATCTTTATGTGATGAATGGGAGAGAATGACTGTACAAGACAGGGACAAATTCCCAAGAATAGGTAGCTTTAGTCCAGAAGTGTTACAAAATTTAAGGAGGAGGATATGTCTCGTAAAATCAGCAAAGAGACGAATTCAACATCATGATTATTTACAGTTATGGCACCAGGAAGGTGAGATACAGAGAGGTTTGGCTCTGGCGGCAGGATCTGGGGCAGTCAGGAAGCTGATAGCCACAGCTCCTCCTCCACCATACATTGCAGGAGAGAAGTTGATTGCGGAGAGAAACGCACTGGGTTGTAAAACACAAACTCTTAGTAACCCTGTAAATGTTAATGATGTTAACCAAATAACTCATGCAAGTATTAACCCGTGCAAGATGTACCCTGTTTTGAACCTTCCTCAGGAGTGTGATCAAGAAGACGATTCAGCAACAATTTCAGCTCTCTCTCTTGCAGCCACCATAGCAGAGACCACAGTAGGCACCGCGACACCCACGAGATTAGTGAAAGCCCCTAGCGGAGGGATAGGTGAGGTCGTGTCAACGGGTAAGTACGGCACCATGCACTACACTGAAACAATTGTACCACAACAAGCAGTAGAATCTACACAGGAAGAGGCTGTTAGAATTGCTCCTGTAAGGGTAATAGCAGTTCCCAATGGAAAAACAGATGTGTCTGGAGCCACTCCCATAAGGAACATTGCCATGTACACTCCATTTTCCAGAATGGAATTAAGAACAATAGTGTCCGAATTTCCTGACCCCAGAAAGGACTTAGTTGCTAGCCAAAAATACATCAGGGATCTAGGTAACACTGTAGAACCCAACAACAAGGATTGGCAGATACTGCTAAGAGCTTGTTTACCTTCCAATGTTGACGCAACTCAATTTTTAGCTGACTGTGCATTGGATAAAGATGTACCGCTTACAGACGTGTACAACAAGGATAATGTAAAAAGGATAAATTTACAGCTAAAGGAGTATTTCCCAGCCGTTGTTAAATGGAATAAGATATTTTCCATTAAGCAAAAGGAGTCCGAAACGGCAGCAGAATATTTCCACCGGGCACTATCAGAAATAGCAAAATACACTGGTATAGAAGACATTAAGACCAACCCAAACCATCGAGAAGTAGCAGTATCTGTACTGATGGATGGTTTGAAAGAAACATTAAAAGCTAGGGTACAGACCACGCAGCCATGTTGGCGAGGTCTGTCAGTGTCCACATTGAGAGAGGCTGCTATTGATCACGACAGAAATATCACTAGGCACAGGGAATCGCAAAGTGATAAGTTGATGTCCGTAAGTATACAGGCGCTGACCACAAGGCAGCCTGCGTATGTACCACCGAATCCTGTGGGTAAGGCAAGTGTAATAACATGTTTTTCTTGTAACAGACCGGGACACTTTGCACGAGAATGTAGAACAAAGAATGTACAAAGATCTTTTCAACCCCCTAGACAACAACACAACACACGACATTGGGAGCAGGGTCCACAGAGGCGGAGTTTTGAGCCACATACAGGGGAAACAAAAAGATATCCCCCGAACAGAGATTGGCATGCCTCTGGTAGTTCCCAGCTAACCCCCTCACAAGTAGTTGCTGCCAACGGGATTCAGGGAGGTCAGCATACCCAATAGGGGTGTGGCCATACCTGTAATCTGCACCCAGTTAAGTTGATTGCTAGTCTTGGAAGCGAACCAGAAATTGCAATCAATGTAGCTGGTAAAACTTTAAACTTTCTTGTAGACACAGGGGCGGCCAAGTCAGTGATAAATTCGACAGTGGGCATGAGAACCACTGGTAGGACAATTCCAGCCATGGGAGTAACAGGAGTAGTCCAGCACTACCCTGTTAGCAAACCAGCCGAGATTACAATAGGGCCTTTGCATACCAAGCATTCCTTTTTGCTGGCTGCATCGGCACCAACTAATCTCCTGGGTAGAGACTTACTATGTAAAATGGGTTGCGTCATTTATTGTACTCCTGAAGGTGTATTCTTGGACATCCCTGAGAATCACGCTCAGGAAGTACGAGACATGTTAGACTCCCCATCAAAATTAATGTCACATTCCATTATGACAAATAGGAATCCATCCCAAGTAGAAGAGATGACATCTCAGATACCAGAGTCACTTTGGACAAAAGATGGACAGGACACTGGATTAATGGCAAACGTAGCTCCAGTAGTTGTACAAGTAAAAGATGGTAGGATAGCTCCAAAAATCCCACAGTATCCTCTGAAGCCAGAGGTGGAGTTAGGAGTTTTCCCAGTAATAGAGCGCTTGCTACAACAGGGCATTCTAGTAAGAACGTCCAGCACAGCAAATAGTCCCATCTTCCCTGTTAAAAAGAGTGGGGGGAGGGGTTACAGGCTAGTGCAGGATCTAAGGGGGATTAACAAAATAGTTGAGAGTCAGTTCCCCGTAGTGCCTAATCCAGCTGTCATCCTAATGCAAATTCCTCCCACTGCCAAATTTTTCACTGTTATTGACCTCTGCTCCGCATTCTTTTCGGTACCTCTGCACCCTGACAGCCAATATTTGTTTGCATTCACATACAGAGGAGTCCAATACACGTGGACTCGGTTACCCCAAGGTTTCATAGATAGTCCAAGTATATTTTCTCAGGCTTTGCATGATTGTTTACAGTCTTTCCAACCGGAGAGTGGATCAGTGTTGATACAGTACGTGGATGATCTACTACTGTGTTCTGATTCATTGGAAGCTTCCCTGAAGGATACGAAACAGCTCCTGTTTCATCTTTCAGACACAGGTCACAAGGTTTCCAAAGACAAGTTACAATTATGCCAAACTAAGGTAAAATATTTGGGACACTGTCTAACACAAGGACTGAGACACCTGACCGCTGATAGAATCCAAGCCATTAGAGACATGACACTGCCACAAACCCAGCAACAGATCAGGACGTTTCTAGGAATGTGTGGGTATTGCCGTAATTGGATCCCAGGGTTTTCCATATTGGCGCTACCTTTGCAGGAAATGGTCTCTTCAAACAAACCTGATCGGATTTCGCATACAGACGAATCTGAAACAGCATTTGAGAGACTCAAGCAGTGTCTAACGCAGGCACCAGCACTAGGTATGCCAGACTATGGGAAACCCTTTGAACTATACGGAACAGAAAGTGCTGGGTGCGCAGCAGGTGTACTAACACAAAAACACGGTGACGCCAGCAGGCCAATTGCATATTACAGCGCTCAGCTAGATACGGTAGCGCGATCCCTCCCCACATGCTTGCGTAGCGTTGCGGCGATAGCATTGCTAGTGACAAAAAGCGAAGATGTCGTGCTAGGCCACAACCTCACAATCCATACACCGCATGCGGTATCTGCCTTATTGAATTCTGCCCAAACCAGACACGTCTCATCAGCAAGGTTTACGAGATGGGAATTGGCATTAATGGCCCCAGTAAACATCACCATAAGGAGATGCAGTGCATTAAACCCTGCAACATTTCTCCCAGGTGTGCCTGGTCAGGCACAAAGGGTGGGAGGTGAGAGTGATGGGGAAGGAGGATTTAATGCAAAGGAAGATACACATGATTGTATGGAATATTTGACCCAAAATTTTACCGCAAGGCCTGACATCAGTGACAATCCACTGGAAGATGCAGAACTCACGTTCTACACGGACGGTAGTTGTCACAGACAGTCAGACTCGGGAGACTTGTGTACTGGATACGCAGTCGTAGATGACCAAGACACCATAGAAGCGGAACCGCTAGGCCCACCTCACTCAGCCCAGGTTGCTGAACTGGTCGCCCTAACCAGAGCATGTGAATTGGCTAAGGGTAAGTCAGCCAATATCTACACCGATTCTAGATACGCCTTCGGGGTAGTCCATGATTTCGGAGCCCTATGGCGGCTCAGAAATTTCATGACGGCGGCTGGTACACCGATAGCGCATGCAGCTCACATAAAAAGGCTTCTAACAGCGATACAGGAACCCGACAGAGTGGCTGTTATCAAATGTAAAGCACATACATATAGTCAAGACCCAGTGTCACTTGGTAACAGCCGAGCAGACGAAGCCGCAAAGCTTGCAGCTGCTACCCCCATACAGACAGACACCACACAACTGATGGTATTTAATACCATCAACACACAAAAGTTGTGTGAGATGCAGAATTTGTGTTCCACACAGGAAAGAGCAGTCTGGAAGGCAAAGGGATATGGCCAGGAGTCCTCAGGGCTCTGGACGGATGGACATGGTAAACCAGTGGCCCCCAGGGCATACCTTCCATGTCTGGCTGAAGCAGCTCACGGGCTGACTCATCTAGGCAAGGAGGGGATGTGCAAATTGGTAAGAGCATACTGGTGCGCCCCAGGATTCTCCTCTCATGCGAGTAAAAGAGCAATGTCATGCCTTACCTGTCTGAGAAAGAATATTGGAAAAGCAATACCTACAGAACCATCCCATATCCCACCTGCCGGCGGCCCTTTTCAGGTAATACAAATTGACTTCATTCAATTACCCCCATGTCGAAATTTGAAATATGTACTTGTCTGTATAGATGTTTTCTCGAATTGGGTCGAAGCTTTTCCAGCAGCTACAAATACCGCTATGTTTACAGCTAAGAAAATTGTGCAGGAATTTGTATGTAGATATGGTATCCCTAGAATCATTGAAAGTGATAGGGGTACCCATTTTACAGGTGATGTCTTTCAAGGAATGTGTAAGTTGATGGGAATTGATAGTAAGCTGCACACTCCGTACCGTCCACAGGCGAGTGCGAAGGTCGAAAGAGTGAACAGCACTATTAAAAATAAATTGAGTAAAGTAATGACAGAGACAGGATTGACGTGGCCAGAAGCTTTACCCATTGTTTTGTATAGCATCAGAACCACTCCCAGGTCCCCCCTTAATCTGTCTCCTTTTGAAATCTTGTTTGGTCGACAACCGCATGTCATGATTAACCCTCAGGATGATTTGAAATGTAACAATGAAGTAACTGTAAAGTACTTGATTAACATGAGTAAGCAGTTGAGGAGTCAAAATGATAATCTGAAGTTGGTGATTCCTGATTTACCAGGTAGTAATTGTCATGACATTGAACCTGGGGATTATGTAATGATACGAAATTTTCTACGCTCAGGTTGTCTTATTGATAGATGGGAAGGACCATACCAGGTCTTATTGACTAGCACCACAGCATTGAAGGTTGCTGAGAGAGAGACTTGGGTCCATTCGTCCCACTGCAAAAAGGTTGCTGATCCAGAGAAGTCCCGTGATAAGGAACAGACGGTAGAGGTTGTATCACTGGAGTGTCTGTTCCAGGAGGACTGAGGCGGCACCTGAGCCTTGAAGACCGAAAGCAGTTGTCGACTCCCTTCTCCCTTTTATTGTTTTTCTCCACTTCCCAGCCCCTCTCCCTTAAAATTTCTTTTTCCCCCTTCTCATTCTTCTCTATTTCCTCCTCAAAGATGGACTTGCCCCAAGAGACTGTGATCCGGATTTTGATGTTAACCATGATGTTGACCAGAGCAGTCTGTTCCGGCGAGAGTACCATAGAGGTCGAAAGAGGTTCTGGAATGGGTTCCGATTATGATGATGGAGGCGTAGTTTTCCAAGATCAACCAAACCAACAAGCAAAGGCGAGTATCAGAAAACGATCCGATAGAAGAAATTGTGATGGATTGTTAGCTGAAGAAAATTGTATCTGTAGGCTCTGTGATAATCTGGTTGAAGATGGGTGCATAAAGAAATGCCAATCCAGTTTTAATATCCATATGGACCGGCATCCATTGAGTGACTATCACTCCTTAGTGGGTAACGTGTTAAACCAAACAGATTGTTGGGTATGCTCTCAAGTACCTCAGGGTCACAGCAAATCAGGGCTAGTACCATTTCCTTTAACGTTAGGGGAGGTACTTGAGCTAAGTGGTGGGAGACCGGTGGATCGGAGGTTTAACATCTCCAGCCCTCCTAGTTTGAAGCTCCACCAATACCATGTGGATAGGTCCCTCTTATGTTTCAACATCTCCAATCCCAGAAAACCGGGAAATTGGGAAGTGTCGTGGAGCAACCTTACCATGACCTTTTCACACAGAGCAGATAGAATGCCTACAGATACAGAGCTCGTACGCCATATAGCCAGTAGAGGAAAATCTTTTCGGTATCGATATACCTTAGGAAATAGGATTACTAGAGTTGGAGAGGTATCACCAGGATACTGTGCACATATCGTACAAACTGATACGTGCATTAAGCAGATGGAAGAATTAGGGTCAGGAGATTTCACCTGGAAGGTTTGTAACATGGTCATGTCCTTCTCCGTCCCTTATGTTCTCCCCGATGACGCATATTTCATATGCGGGAGAAAGGCGTACAAGTGGCTTGCCCCAAACTCTGAAGGATTGTGTTATATTGGAAAAGTATTGCCTGAAGTGATGACTGTTACACATGACAAAATGAAGGACATACACCGTGGTGCCCAAGCTCCTTATACTCACACTCATTACGAGCACAGAGTTAAAAGACAACTGTCAGAAAGGTTAGAGCATCCGGCCTCTGATCTTATCCATGAATCCACCGGGATTCAGGTTCTGGTAGCGTTAGATTTCACTCGCACCGCTCGAGGTGTGATGAATTATAGATACATTTCCGCACTCGCCAATTTGTTAGATAATATCACTGAAATGTATGATGACACGTTTAGATACACTGGAAGAGAACTTCAAGCTTACAAAACAGAACTAGTTCAGCATAGGATGGTTCTTAATTATCTTACAGCAGTAACAGGCGGATATTGTGTTACATTGGCAACACAGTACGGCATAAAGTGTTGCACGTATATCACAAATAGCACCAAGGATCCGGAAGAGGTCATAGACCAAAAGATGGACGATATTTTGCAATTGAAGTGGGAATTTCGTCGAAAACACAATCTCACCCTTGCTGCTGTAGGTAATGAGCTGACTGGTTGGGTGTCATGGTTGAACCCGCGAAATTGGTTCTCCGGTTTAGGAGACTGGGCTCAAGGAGTCATAATGGATGTTGGAAAGTTTCTACTATGTATCTTGGGTGTCGTTATATCGATTGGATTGATATTTAGATGCGGGCAGGCTTTAATGAGGTGCAAACATAGTACAAGAGTGATGAGCTTGAGGAGCGAGGAAACTGTAATTAACCTGGATTTGATTTATGACCCAATGATAGAAACCAGAATGTGATGAAAATGCGATTATACGGTCCGTTTCTTTCACCTGTTTTTCTGCTTTTCTCCAAGATACAAAGACCCCCTTGGACGAGGAAGCTGACGAGACGAGATGTATACAGACAACGGATTGACCAAAGAAGAAGATTTGACAACTTTAAATATGGACACTTGATGAACTTTGCCATGGATCCCCAGTTTCCCTAGTATTTTTAAACTCACGCTAGCCCAACATTTTTGTAAATCTGATGGCACTGACAAAGCTTGTTGCTCATGCCTAAGGAGCAAAACAGCGCAAAGAAGACGACTCTCAACAGATACCGAACACAACTTCAACAACAGATGTACATTTCCCTGACATAGAATATCATTGCATTTTTTCGTAAGTGTTCTTTATCTTCATCTCTACAACCCTCAGGTAACGACACACATAGACGATAGGGAATACAGGCACAGATATCAGCAACCACATACCTCCCCCATTCATGTATCATCAACTAAAATGTGCTTCCCCATTTTGTTACAACCACAGCCGAAATGAGCTCGGTAGAGTTTGACAGCCCATCCACAGACCTGTACCACAGGATAAGAAGGAATTCAAATGTATACTTCGCAATACCTCGAAGCTTGATTTACCACACGTACGGCACGATGATACATGACCCTCCAAACATGGATTCATACACACATGCTTCTGCTTTCTCACTAGGTCATACCCTCTTCACACCTACTCCACTCTTCTCCCCTACCCAACCATGGAAATCAATTAACCCCTGACTTACATTTTTCTCCTTAAATATTTTAGAAGGTGGCAGTTATTATTGACTGCCAAAGGGTGGACTGTCAAAGTCAGAAAAATGTCTCTATGCACGTTGCCATATTTGCACCGCACACTGGTCCGCGCTGCGCATGCGTACGCTCTCCCGTGAAGGCGCATACCCGCAATAGCGTGCACTCGCAGGCGCGGTATGCGTATTTACGGTAGAGTTTATGTAGTCGTAGCGTGCGACTCATTCGTTACAAATGTTCACAATTAATGTAGTTTGTAGATCATGGTCACCTTGATAGATTCTGAAAGCTTGGTTAAAATAGAAGGTCCCTGGTTAAAGGAATCCCTCTTTGTATTGTACGAAGGGTCTGACAGGAATCATACAGCAGTGTTTGGTACCCATCGGAAGAGTATTTAATTAGTAATATTCCGGTGTTGGTTTGGAGCGTATTAATCGCTCGTGCGAATAGTTATGGACATAAGAAGTTTATGTCCATTTCTATTATTTACACATACTCAGGTATGCGGCGGGAAACCCAGTTTCCCACCCACCTGAGCTGTTGGAAATCGTCACAGCCCACCTGTATGAATCACCCTATGACCTTTTGTTATGATGCAGGGCCGAATTCCTTCGGCCAATGGACAATGGGATTGTAGGACCATGAGATTGCATTGTGTGTGGGGCATAAATAGGCAGGCCGACCACATCCAGCTCTCACTCTCTCATCAACGGTTATCTGCTGATAGCCGGGAGCTGGATATCGAGGTGCAGGCGATCATACCCTTTGTGCGTAAGTTTCTCTCCGTAATCATTGTCTTTCTGTGAGCCAATTTCTCTCATCTCTCTCTCTCCCCGTTCTGTTCTCTCATATCTCCCCTAGACTAGGCTAGTATTGTATTGTATTAGATAGTATTGTATTGTATTGCATTTAGGTCAGTGTAGTATTGTCTTTTTTTTTTGTATTTATTGTTTAGTTCTGTGGTTAGGAAGTCTCTGTTATATTGTAGTGTATCATTTGTACTGTTATCCCCTTTTACAAAATATTAGATATAATACAGTTAATAGGCTTTGGAACCTAAACCAGTATCTGTGTATTTTCTATAGTGTTAAGTGTTCACTTGAGCGTCGGTGACGCTCAAGCAGCTTTGTGGTTAGTCAGGTTACACAAGGTTGCACTTACACCCTGTACTCACATTAAGGTATTCTGTGTATATCATTGTTGAAAGGTTTAATATCGAAGTATAGTGCTGTGAGCGTCTGCATCGCTGGTAACCTCCTCGTGGTCTCGAGCGTACGCTACGCTACAGCGAATCGTTACGTTAGTCATAACCAATAACGTGTCCTGTGATCACAGGGCCGTGAGCGAACGTGACGCTTGAGCGTCTCGCTTACTGCTGAGCGATCGTTACGCAAATAGCGTACCATTACGGTACTTCTTAAGCAAACAGCGTACAGTGTTCTTAGACTTCATAAAGGGTTGTTTATACGACAAAGAAATTTAGCATTGTCAAGGTTTATATATACACTGCTGAGTGCAAATAGTGACACTCTCAGGGCATACAGAGCTCACACAGTAAGACAAGTGACGTGTACCAGCATGGGACCAGACCTTCCTGGGTGTGTCATCTATGGGAGAATTCACCAAGCAGGATCATATATACTGACAGCAAGATGGGGTGTCACCTGACTAGTTTTCCCATAATCTGTAATATGCACTTCACTACCAGGATAGTATACTGTGACCTCACAGCTGTATGTCACTAACACATCCATAGCGTACATAATATAGCATGTAATAGGCAGAGGTACTGCTAGCACACAGTATGGCTGCTGGTGACACACAGTGACATGATGTGAGGGGGAGAGCAGGAGTATAATAGGGGCTGATGGCTCCTGATGTATGAGATACACCAGAGAGTGTGAGGAGGAGACTGGTCAGATCTCTGGGCTGGTAACACACAGTGACATGATGTGAGGGGGAGATCAGGAGTATAATAGGGGCTGATGGCTCCTGATGTATGAGATACACCAGAGAGTGTGGGGAGGAGACTGGTCAGATCTCTGGGCTGGTAACACGCAGTGACATGATGTGAGGGGGAGAGCAGGAGTATAATAGGGGCTGATGGCTCCTGATGTATGAGATACACCAGAGAGTGTGGGGAGGAGACTGGTCAGATCTCTGGGCTGGTAACACACAGTGACATGATGTGAGGGGAGAGCAGGAGTATAATAGGGGCTGATGGCTCCTGATGTATGAGATACACCAGAGAGTGTGGGGAGGAGACTGGTCAGATCTCTGGGCTGGTAACACACAGTGACATGATGTGAGGGGGAGAGCAGGAGTATAATAGGGGCTGATGGCTCCTGATGTATGAGATACACCAGAGAATGTGGGGAGGAGATTGGTCAGATCTCTGGGCTGGTAACACACAGTGACATGATGTGAGGGGGAGAGCAGGAGTATAATAGGGGCTGATGGCTCCTGATGTACGAGATACACCAGAGAGTGTGGGGAGGAGACTGGTCAGATCTCTGGGCTGGTAACACACAGTGACATGATGTGAGGGGAGAGCAGGAGTATAATAGGGGCTGATGGCTCCTGATGTATGAGATACACCAGAGAGTGTGGGGAGGAGACTGGTCAGATCTCTGGGCTGGTAACACACAGTGACATGATGTGAGGGGAGAGCAGGAGTATAATAGGGGCTGATGGCTCCTGATGTATGAGATACACCAGAGAGTGTGGGGAGGAGACTGGTCAGATCTCTGGGCTGGTAACACACAGTGACATGATGTGAGGGGAGAGCAGGAGTATAATAGGGGCTGATGGCTCCTGATGTATGAGATACACCAGAGAGTGTGAGGAGACTGGTCAGATCTCTGGGCTGGTAACACACAGTGACATGATGTGAGGGGGAGAGCAGGAGTATAATAGGGGCTGATGGCTCCTGATGTATGAGATACACCAGAGAGTGTGGGGAGGTGATTGGTCAGATCTCTGGGCTGGTGACACACAGTGACATGATGTGAGGGGGAGAGCAGGAGTATAATAGGGGCTGATGGCTCCTGATGTATGAGATACACCAGAGAGTGTGGGGAGGAGACTGGTCAGATCTCTGGGCTGGTAACACACAGTGACATGATGTGAGCGGGAGAGCAGGAGTATAATAGGGGCTGATGGCTCCTGATGTATGAGATACACCAGAGAGTGTGGGGAGGAGACTGGTCAGATCTCTGGGCTGGTAACACACAGTGACATGATGTGAGGGGAGAGCAGGAGTATAATAGGGGCTGATGGCTCCTGATGTATGAGATACACCAGAGAGTGTGAGGAGGAGACTGGTCAGATCTCTGGGCTGGTAATATACAGTGACATGATGTGAGGGGGAGAGCAGGAGTATAATAGGGGCTGATGGCTCCTGATGTATGAGATACACCAGAGACTGTGAGGAGTAGACTGGTCAGATCTCTGGGCTGGTAACACACATTGACATGATGTGAGGGGGAGAGCAGGAGTATAATAGGGGCTGATGGCTCCTGATGTATGAGATACACCAGAGACTGTGAGGAGGAGACTGGTCAGATCTCTGGGCTGGTAACACACAGTGACATGATGTGAGGGGGGGAGCAGGAGTATAATAGGGGCTGATGGCTCCTGATGTATGAGATACACCAGAGACTGTGAGGAGGAGACTGGTCAGATCTCTGGGCTGTTAACACACAGTGACATGATGTGAGGGGAGAGCAGGAGTATAATAGGGGCTGATGGCTCCTGATGTATGAGATACACCAGAGAGTGTGGGGAGGTGATTGGTCAGATCTCTGGGCTGGTGACACACAGTGACATGATGTGAGGGGGAGAGCAGGAGTATAATAGGGGCTGATGGCTCCTGATGTATGAGATACACCAGAGAGTGTGGGGAGGACACTGGTCAGATCTCTGGGCTGGTAACACACAGTGACATGATGTGAGCGGGAGAGCAGGAGTATAATAGGGGCTGATGGCTCCTGATGTATGAGATACACCAGAGAGTGTGGGGAGGAGACTGGTCAGATCTCTGGGCTGGTAACACACAGTGACATGATGTGAGGGGAGAGCAGGAGTATAATAGGGGCTGATGGCTCCTGATGTATGAGATACACCAGAGAGTGTGAGGAGGAGACTGGTCAGATCTCTGGGCTGGTAATATACAGTGACATGATGTGAGGGGGAGAGCAGGAGTATAATAGGGGCTGATGGCTCCTGATGTATGAGATACACCAGAGACTGTGAGGAGTAGACTGGTCAGATCTCTGGGCTGGTAACACACATTGACATGATGTGAGGGGGAGAGCAGGAGTATAATAGGGGCTGATGGCTCCTGATGTATGAGATACACCAGAGACTGTGAGGAGGAGACTGGTCAGATCTCTGGGCTGGTAACACACAGTGACATGATGTGAGGGGGGGAGCAGGAGTATAATAGGGGCTGATGGCTCCTGATGTATGAGATACACCAGAGACTGTGAGGAGGAGACTGGTCAGATCTCTGGGCTGGTAACACACAGTGACATGATGTGAGGGGAGAGCAGGAGTATAATAGGGGCTGATGCTCCTGACTCCCCCACTGGCAGATATATTTTCCTCAATAGTTTGTACTGACAGAGGAGGGTGTAGGATAAGAGATTGCTGTAGTGACTGAGGAAGGAGAATATGTGACTCTTATCTGTAATAAGTGTTTATCACTCACCTGTGCTGATATCTGTAGGGATCTCTTCCTCCTTACACTGCTGATCACCCCTCACATACGTCTCTTCTTCTCCCTCTATATCTTCTACCTTCATATCAGTCACATACGTCTCTTCTTCTCCCTCTGTATCTTCTGCCTTCATATCAGTCACATACGTCTCTTCTTCTCCCTCTGTATCTTCTGCCTTCGTATCAGTCACATACGTCTCTTCTCCCTCTCTATCTTCTGCCTTCAAATCGGTCACATACATCTCTTCTCCCTCTATATCTTCTGCCTTCATATCAGGCACACACGTCTCTTCTTCTCCCTCTATATCTTCTGCCTTCATATCAGTCACATACGTCTCTTCTTCTCCCTCTGTATCTTCTGCCTTCATATCAGTCACATACGTCTCTTCTTCTCTGTCTATATCTTCTGCCATCATATCAGTCACATACGTCTCTTCTTCTCCCTCTATATCTTCTGCATTCATATCAGTCACATACGTCTCTTCTTCTCCCTCTGTATCTTCTGCCCTCATATCAGTCACATACGTCTCTTCTTCTCCCTCTGTATCTTCTGCCTTCATATCAGTCACATACGTCTCTTCTTCTCCCTCTGTATCTTCTGCCTTCATATCAGTCACATACGTCTCTTCTTCTCCCTCTGTATCTTCTGCCTTCATATCAGTCACATACGTCTCTTCTCCCTCTATATCTTCTGCCTTCATATCAGTCACATATGTCTCTTCTTCTCCCTCTATATCTTCTGCCTTCATATCAGTCACATACGTCTCTTCTTCTCTGTCTATATCTTCTGCCTTCATATCAGTCACATACGTCTCTTCTTCTCCCTCTATATCTTCTGCCTTCATATCAGTCACATACGTCTCTTCTTCAGACAGACGTTCTACCTAAAAAACAAAATAATGACATTTGCATACAGTCAGATTAAACGGAGGTGAAAACGTAAAATATCAGTGTATAAAACACACAGCTGCACTACAGATCATATAGTGACAGACACTTTGGTATATGGGGGAGACCCTAAATCCCACCTACCTGATCCTCCTGTGGGATCCTGTGATTCTCCTCTGTACAATCCTGGGAATACAGAGGACGGGGACATCTCTCTGGGGTATCTCCGTTACTGGGCCCATCTGTAGGAGACACACAGTGACTGAGTACAGTGTATATATGTGATTATCAGATGATGTGTGTATATAGGGGCCCCATACCTGCTCTCCCCTGTACAATACATGACAGTCTCCTCTTACCCAGTGATGTGAGGGGCCGGTGATTCTCCATCATCACGTCCTTGTATAGACCCCTGTGTTCCTCTATATACTCCTCCTCCTGCATGGAAACATAGACAGTGACATCCTGACACCTTATAGGAACCTGAAACACACAGTGATACAGTCATCACCCAGACACATCCCCTGGTGTTACTGTATAATGCCCCATTCCCAGCAGTCACCTCTCCAGTCATCACCCAGACACATCCCCTGGTGTTACTGTATAATGCCCCATTCCCAGCAGTCACCTCTCCAGTCATCACCCAGACACGTCCCCTGGTGTTACTGTATAATGCCCCATTCCCAGCAGTCACCTCTCCAGTCATCACCCAGACACATCCCCTGGTGTTACTGTATAATGTCCCATTCCCAGCAGTCACCTCTCCAGTCATCACCCAGACACATCCCCTGGTGTTACTGTATAATGCCCCATTCCCAGCAGTCACCTCTCCAGTCATCACCCAGACACGTCCCCTGGTGTTACTGTATAATGTCCCATTCCCAGCAGTCACCACTCCAGTCATCACCCAGACACATCCCCTGGTGTTACTGTATAATGTCCCATTCCCAGCAGTCACCTCTCCAGTCACCACCCAGACACATCCCCTGGTGTTACTGTATAATGTCCCATTCCCAGCAGTCACCTCTCCAGTCATCACCCAGACACGTCCCCCGGTGTTACTGTATAATGTCCCATTCCCAGCAGTCACTTCTTCAGTCATCACCCAGACACATCCCCTGGTGTTACTGTATAATGCCCCATTCCCAGCAGTCACCTCTTCAGTCATCACCCAAACACATCCCCTGGTGTTACTGTATAATGTCCAATTCCCAGCAGTCACCTCTCCAGTCATCGCCCAGACACGTCCCCTGGTGTTACTGTATAATGTCCCATTCCCAGCAGTCACCTCTTCAGTCATCACCCAGACACATCTCCTGGTGTTACTGTATAATGCCCCATTCCCAGCAGTCACCTCTCCAGTCATCACCCAGACACATCCCCTGGTGTTACTGTATAATGTCACATTCCCAGCAGTCACCTCTTCAGTCATCACCCAGACACATCCCCTGGTGTTACTGTATAATGTCCCATTCCCAGCAGTCACCTCTCCAGTCATCACCCAGACACGTCCCCTGGTGTTACTGTATAATGTCCCATTCCCAGCAGTCACCTCTCCAGTCATCACCCAGACACATCCCCTGATGTTACTGTATAATGCCCCATTCCCAGCAGTCACCTCTCCAGTCATCACCCAGACACGTTCCCTGGTGTTACTGTATAATGTCCCATTCCCAGCAGTCACCTCTCCAGTCATCACCGAGACACGTCCCCTGGTGTTACTGTATAACGTCCCATTCCCAGCAGTCACCTCTCCAGTCATCACCCAGACACATGCCCTGGTTTTACTGTATAATGTCCCATTCCCAGCAGTCACCTCTCCAGTCATCACCCAGACACATCCCCTGGTGCTATTATATAATGTCCCATTCCCAGCAGTCACCTCTCCAGTCAGCAGCTGAATGATCTTGTTGGTGAGTTCCAGGATCTTCTGGTCATTGTGTCTCTCATGTATCAGTGAGTGAGGTGGAGGCACCGTGATGGGGCTCTGGGTCCTGCTCAGTCCTCCTGACACATGGTGATGGCTGCTGGGTGTCTCACACTCACCGGATGTCTTCCTCACTACTGTGTAATCCTGTGTATTGGGGATGACATCAATGAAAAGTTGAATTAAACTCCACCTAAATGGGGCTGATTATTCGGGTGTTCATGGTGCTAATATACAAGCGGAGTCTATTTTTTATAAATATGTTTTGACTCTGAAACGTATTGAACAAAAGGTCAAAGAGATGAAAAGATGGAGATATCACGCAGAGGAAGCCAGCAGGGACATAAGTAACATTCTCCTCGTTTCCTCCCACACTCTAAGAAAATACAGGTAGGTTAATTGTCTCCCAATGAGAAATTAACCCTGGTGTGTAAGTGTGTGTATGTACATGTGTTTAGTGCAGACTGGATGGGCCAGGTGGTTCTTATCTGTCATCACATTCTATGATCCTATGATTGGGTAGTGTGGAACTGGTAGTGTGGAACCGGCAGGAAAACAACAGGCGTTAGGCTCCGCACCCCACAACCCCTTCCCTATATAATACCTGCACACTCCACCTGGCCTTCAGTTTCATTTTCTAACAAAGTGTATAAACCCTCAGGAATAATACAAACAGCAATTGTCACAATAGAAGACGACAGGGTGGGAGTGCAGTGCCCCCAGCTGGATTATGAGGAGGACCAAAATTAAGTTTCCTCATTCATCCACGATGGGGAATAAAATATACGTTATGGTAAGAACTTACCGTTGATAACGGTATTTTCTCCTAAGTCCACAGGATAACAATGGGATATGATGAAGTAACAGCGGATTTGCACCAATCGGTCAAAGTTTTTCGGCCTCCAAGCATGCAACGGGCCCGTCCATATATCCCCGCCTCCTGGCTCAGGCAAATCAGTTGTATTCCAAAGCTCAAGGCAGGAACATCATAGATAACCCTAATCAGGCGAGAAGAACACACATGCACACCCTTCCATACAAGAAGGAAGAGGTTAGTGAGTAAAAAGATCCTCAAATAAGGTGCGTCAGGGTGGCATCCCTGTGGATCCTGTGGACTTAGGAGAAATACAGTTATCAACGGTAAGTTCTTACCATAACGTATATTTCTACGGCAGGGTCCATAGGTTACCCTCAGGATAACAATGGGATTTCGCAAAGCAATTTAGTGGTGGGGACGCTCCTGATTGGACATGAGAATCCTTCGCCCGAATTCAGCGTCATGAGAGGCAAAGGAATCCACGGCATAATGTCTAATGAATGTGCTAATGGAAGACCATGTGGCTGCCTTACATATCTGTTCTGCTGACCATGATGGATCTACCTTACGAGTAGAGTGAGCAGAGGCAACAGCCTGAGAATATGCTTCTGAAATCATCATCCGATGCCACCTTGCCAGTGTCTGCTTATCAGCAAGCCATCCTCTCTTGTGAAATCCGTAGAGAACGGAGAGAGAATCTGTCTTTCTGATGGCACTGGTACGATCCACGTAGATCCTTAAGGAACGGACCACGTCCAGCGATGCATCTCACACAGAAAGGCCCAATACCTGAAAAAGCCAGGACTACAATTTCTTCATTAAGGTGTAATTCAGACACCACCTTAGGAAGATACCCAGATCTAGTTCTGAGAACTGCTTTATCTGGATAAAAAAATCAGGAATGTGGAACAACCTGACAATGCCCCTAAATCTGATACTCTTCTAGCTGACGCCATAGCCAGTAGAAAGAGAACTTTAGCTGTCAACCATTTAAGATCTACTTTATTAAATGGTTCAAATGGGGCAACTTGAACTTAAACTTAAGTCCCAAGGCACTGTAGGAGGAATAAAAGGAGGTTGAATGCACAGCATTCCCTGGAAAAAAGTACGCACATCCTGTAAATTTGCAATTTTCTTTTGGAACCATACAGTCAATGCCGACACTTGCACTTTCAAGGAAGCCACCTTCAAACCTTTATCCAAACCTGTCTGAAGGAATGCTAAGACCCTGGAAACTCTAAAAGACTTAGGGTCCATTACTGTCTGTTGCAGATGACATAGGAGCAATTTCTGCGACTGTGCCAGGATTAAAAGATCGTCGAGGTATGGAAAAATTCTTATCCCCTGCTGGCGGAAATAAGCTGCCATTACCACCATAATCTTGGTAAATACTCTGGGGGCTGTGGCTAACCCAAAGGGTAGGGCCTGGAACTGAAAATGCTGTTGGAGGATAGCAAACCTGAGATAATACTGATGGGACAGTGCTATAGGAACATGTAGGTAAGCATCCTGTATATCCAGGGATGCCATATAATCCCCTGGCTCCATGGCCAAAATGATGGAACATAAAGTCTCCATGTGAAACCGAGGTAACCAAATGTATTTGTCCAGAACTTTGAGATTGACAATGCTCCAAAATGACCCATTTGGCTTCTGAACTAGAAACAGGTTGGAGTAAATACCCTGTCCTCGTTGTGCAGGGGGAACTGGAATGACGACTCCTGACTGAAGCAATTTCTGAACTGCCTCTTGCAAAGCCCTGGCCTTCGTCTCTACCCGAGACGACCTGGTACAAAAAAAAAACACTTCGAGGTGGGTGCTTCTTGAAGGCAAAAGCAGAACCTAGAGACACCGCTTCCTGCACCCAGGCATCTGTCGTAGAAGTCGGCCCCTCACCCTGGGCTCCCCCAGGTGGAGGCCCGCACCATCAGGCTGATGGCGTATTATCTGTTTTACCAAGCGGTCCTCTGGTAGCCCTGAGTGGGATTCGAACACCGGTCTGCATGGTTTATACTATGGGGCATTAGTCCACTAGGCCATGAGAGCTATACTACTGGGCCGTTGGTTTTACTATTCTAAATACTCTTTATAGCTAAAGAAATTCTGAATAAATCCTATGTCTCTCGTTATAGGTACTAATGTATACAACATGTATTTATATTGTTATTCGATCTAGTTTGAGTGTTGCCATTTGGTTATATATGCTGTACTTATGTCCATTGGTGTACAATTCCTATGTATATTCGCAAAAGTTTGGTGCCTAATTAGGCATATAAACGCTGATTGTTATCATTCATTATACTCACCTGTGAACAAGTAATTACATAGCTGCACGGATTGGTCATCCTTGCTTTAAAAAGAATCGTCTCAGCACATTGTTACACCTTCTGATGAAACCGTTGTTGGGGTTACCGGAGAAACGCGTTAAGGACCCGCTACGCTGCTGATAATAGCTTCTGCACGGCACTTATCCACCGCCACAGCTAGAGCCGTCTCACCAGTGGCACCCGCTACAGCCGTCTGGCCGAGAGTTGTGCCCTCCTTCACACACCGTGCAAATACCGCCGCTCCCACACCGAAATTACGGACCCTGTGTGCGTATCATCGGTCTCGCTGAGACCACACTGGAACCAGTGGTGAGCTAACAAATCTCTAGGCGGATGGGGAGGTGGTAGCAAAGCGCACTCTCCACGGCCACAGCTCAGCTTAACAGCTATTCTAAAAGCATTTGAATTCAATTCACAATAAAACTCTCTTGAGATTCATTAATGTGTGCTGTGAGTACTCAGTGGACTACCACAGTGGACTACCATTCTGTATATGGACTGACTGTTGGTCTATTAGGTGATTCTAAAAAGAAACGTGCTACACCGTGCTTTAATATCAGCAGTGTTATTCATTGTTCTTATATATATGTTTTTTTAATATTTCAACATTTTATATTATTAATACATTGTCTGAGACAAATACATATTTTAAATAATCGCTCTCTTGTGCTATCTTAGTGTCATAGTTTTCCTATTACTATAGATATAAGTGATGTCACTGTGACGCTCCCAGATCCCCTCACCTCCCCAGTCATGTCCTTGTATTATTACTATAGATATGTGATGTCACTGTGATGCTCCTAGATCCCCTCACCTCCCCAGTCATGTCCCTGTATTATTACTACAGATATAAGTGATGTCACTGTGACGCTCCCAGATCCCCTCACCTCCCCAGTCATGTCCCTGTATTATTATTATAGATATAAGTGATGTCACTGTGACGCTCCCAGACCCACTCACCTCTCCAGTCAGCAGGTAGATGATCTCCAGGGTGATATTTATTATCATCTCAGTCCTGTGACTCCCAGCCGTGTCCATGCTTAGTGATAGATGAGAATACAGAACATGTGACGTGTAATAAAGACTCTGGTTCCTCACAGCTGGAGTGTCTAGGAATAAATATAATACATATAACACATCACAGAGAACACATGTAACACAGATACATGCCAATCCATGACAAGTCAGCCCCCCCCCCCCCCCCTGCGCCAGTGATCCCTGGTTGGCGTCCCTCAGAGGTTCCTGTAACCCATAAGGCTCCTCAGAGTCACAAAGCCCTATACGGTACGTGCAAGGGGACACTGTGCACTAATTTGGGTTCCTGGTCATGTTACATAGAAAATGACAACAAAAACAGAAAAAAAATTCAGGTCGACACTTTGATTCATAACCAGGGTAGAAGTACACAGGAGAGCAGACGGGGTGTAGATGTGGGGAGAGGGGAAATAAAGTAGGAAATCTGGGTGTACAGCGGAGGGTGACCTCTCATTACTGTTATTATTACTCTGCTGCTATATGTACAGGACACCATATACCGCTCCACATGCATCATAATAATAACAACAGGACACCACAGACTGCCACCCCTGTATAATAACAGGACACCACATGCTGCTCCACCTGCATAATAATAACAACAGGACACCACAATCGGATCCCTCTGTATAATAACAACAACAACACGGCTGCTCCCCCTGTATAATAAAAAGAACAGGACACCACAGACCACTCCACCTGTATAATAATGATAACAACAGGACACCTCAGGCTGCTCCCCCTGTATAATAATAACAGAACACCACAGGCCGCTCCCCCTGTATAATAATAATACTAATAATAGGACACCACAGGCTGCTCCCCCTGTATAGTAAGACGCCATTACCTGATCACGACGGACACTGGGAGGCTGCAGCAACCGATGAAAACTCACTTCCTGTGTATGGAACTCAATGACCGGAAGTAAGGTGGAACGCACAGGCCCGAAGTAGGGTATGATTGGCACAGGCTGCTTCCTGGTGACTGGCCCCTCCCCTCCTACATCCAGGCCACAGCACCGCCCTCTTTAATGACTACTACCATACATGTCCTCAGTGCAGGAGGCCGGCGGCCATTTTCTTGTAGACCAGTCGGGCAGCAGCAATAGGTTCCCTGGCCGTGTAGTGACGTCAGGAGCGGCGGCCATTTTCCCCTGGTCTGAGCTCCGCCTTCCTTCTATCATTCCCACAAGGCAGCAGGAGCAGAGAGCAGCCATTGCTGTGTCTGGCAGCAGGTAATGATATTATTATTATGATTCTATAGGCTGAGCAGCTCTGGTGTCAGGTTGCTGTACTACAGGGGGAGCAGCCTCTGGTGCCTTGTTATAGTGCAGCTGGAGCAGCCTCTGGTGCTGCATTAAGCTAAAAGGAGTGGATGGGTGCAGGAAGTTGGCACCAATTTGCTGCACCCATCCACTCCTTTTAGCTTTGTCCAATTTTGGGTTTTTGAGGATTAATCCAGGGGTGTCAGAAAGAGGCAGCAGATTACAAGGAGCGCCCAATATGTTCTCCCCAACTTTTTTCTGTTCAAAAAATTGTTCTAATCTCTGGTGCTGCATTATCACTGCACAGGTGGCTGACACTCTAGTGTCCTATTACTGTAATACAGGTGGCACAGGCCTCGCTGTCACCGTAATACAGGTGGCGCAGACACCGCCGTTACCGTAATACAGGTAGCACAGACCCTGCCGTTACCGTAATATAGGTGGTGCCTATACTGTATTACAGATGGTGTAGACTTCTTCTCTACCGTAATATAGGTGGCGCTCACCCCGCAGTTACCGTAATACAGGTGGCGCAGTAGTACCTGCTGTTACTGTAATACAGGTGGCGCAGACTTCTCTACCGTAATATAGGTGGCGCTCACCCCCTCGTTACCGTAATACAGGTGGCGCAGTACCAGCTGTTACTGTATTACAGGTGGCGCAGACTTCTCCGTTACCGTAATATAGGTGTCTCTCACCCCGCCGTTACCGTAATACAGGTGGCACAGACCTCGCTGTCGCCGTAATACAGGTGGCGCAGACACTGCCTTTACCGTAATACAGGTAGCACAGACCCTGCCGTTACCGTAATATAGGTGGTGCCTATACTGTATTACAGATGGTGTAGACTTCTTCTCTACCGTAATATAGGTGGCGCTCACCCCGCAGTTACCGTAATACAGGTGGCGCAGTAGTACCCGCTGTTACTGTAATACAGGTGGCGCAGATTTCTCTACCGTAATATAGGTGGCGCTCACCCCCCCCCCCGTTACCGTAATACAGGTGGCGCAGTACCCGCTGTTACTATATTACAGGTGGCGCAGACTTCTCCGTTACCGTAATATAGGTGTCTCTCACCCCACCGTTACCGTAATACAGGTGGCGCAAACCCCGCCGTTACCGTAATACAGGTAGCACAGATCCTGACTTTACTGTAATACAGGTGGCGCAGACCCCGCCGTTACTGTAATTCTATACACGGGACATTACAGTCTGTGTTGTCCTACTCTACAGGGGGAGTGGCCTGTGGCATCTTCCTATTCAGGGGGAGCAGCCTGCCGTCATAGTATACAGGGAAGTGGCCAATGTTTTCATAATATACAGGGGTAGCATCCTGTGCTGTCATAGTATACAGGATGAGCAGCTTGTGTTGTCATAATATACAGGGGAGTGGACTGTGCTGTCATAGTATACAGGAGGAGCGGCCTGTGTTGTCATAATATACAGGGGAGCGACCTGTGCTGTCATAGTATACAGGAGGAGCAGCGTGTATTGTCATAATATGCAGGGGGAGTGGCCTGTGTTGTCATAATATACAAGGGGAGCGGCCTGTGTTCTCATAATATGCAGGGGTAGCATCTTGTATTGTCCTAGTATGCAGGAGGAGTGGCCTGTGTTTTCATAATATAGAGGGGTAGCATCCTGTCCTGTCATAGTATACAGGGGGAGCGCCTGTGTTGTCATAGTATACAGGAGGAGCGGCATGTATTGTCAGAATATAATCAGTGGGAGCGGCCTGTGTTTTCATAATATAAAGGGGTAGCATACAGGGGTAGTATACAGTGGGAGCGGCCTGTGTTGTCATAATATGCAAGGGTAGCATCCTGTATTGTCATAGTATACAGGAGGAGCGGCCTGTGTTTTCATAATATAGAGGGGTATTATCTTGTGCTGTCATAATATTCAGGGGGAGCGGCCTGTGTTGTCATAGTATACAGGAGGAGCAGAGTGTATTGTCATAATATGCAGGGGGAGTGGCCTGTGTTGTAATAATATACAGAGGGAGCGGCCTGTGTTCTCATAATATGCAGGGGTAGCATCTTGTATTGTCCTAGTATGCAGGAGGAGCGGCCTGTGTTTTCATAATATACAGGGGTAGCATCCTGTCCTGTTATAGTATATAGGGGGAGTGGCCTGTGTTGCCATAGTATACAGGGGTAGCATCCTGTGCCGTCATAGTATACAGGGGGAGTGGCCTGTGTTGCCATAGTATACAGGGGTAGCATCCTGTGCCGTCATAGTATACAGGGGGAATGGCCTGGATTGTCATAATATATAGGGGTAGCATCCTGTGCTGTCATAGCATTCAGGGGTAGTGGCCTGTGTTGTCATAGTATACAGGAGGAGCGGCGTGTATTGTCATAATATACAGGGGGAGCGGCCTGTGTTTTCATAATATACAAGGGTAGCATCCTGTGCTGTCATAGTATACAGGAGGAGTGGCGTGTATTGTCATAATATACAGGGGGAGCGGCCTGTGTTTTCATAATATACAGGGGTAGCATCCTGTGCTGTCATAGTATTCAGGGGGAGTGGCCTATGTTGTCATAATATACAGGGGTAGCAACCTGTGATGTCATAGTATACAGGAGGAGCAGCCTGTGTAGTCATAATATAGAGGTAGCATCCTGTGATGTCATGGTATACAGGGGGAGTTGTCTCTGCTGTCATAATATACAGGGGTAGTATCCTGTGCTGTCATAGTATACAGGGGGAGTGGCCTGTGTTTTCATAATATACAAGGGTAGCATCCTGTGCTGTCATAGTATACAGGGGGAGCGACCTGTATTGTCATAATATATAGGGATAGCATCCTGTGCTGTCATAGCATTCAGGGGGAGTGGCCTGTGTTGTCATAGTATGCAGGAGGAGCGGCGTGTATTGTCATAATATACAGGGGTAGCATCCTGTGCTGTCATTGTGTACAGGGGGAGTGGCCTCTGTTCTCATAATATACAGGGGAGCGGCCTGTGCAGTCATAGTATACAGGGGGAGTGGCCTGTGTTCTCATAATATACAGGGGTAGCATCCTGTGCTGTCATAGTATACAGGGGGAGCAGCCTGTGTTCTCATAATATAGATGGGAGCAGCCTGTGCTGTCATAGTACACAGGAGGAGCAGCGTGTATTGTCCTAATATACAGGGGGAGCGGCCTGTGTTGTCATAATATACAGGGGTAGCATCCTGTGCTGTCATAGTATAAAGGGGGAGAGGCCTGTGTTGTCATAATATACAGGGGTAGCATCCTGTGCTGTCATAGTATAAAGGGAGAGAGGCCTGTGTTGTCATAATATACAGGGATAGCATCCTGTACTGTCATAGTATACATGGGTAGCGACCTGTGTTCTAATAATATACAGGGAAGCAATGGTGTTTATTGAAGCAGAGAAATATATAAAATAACTGGCGCAATAGGAAATCCAACAGCAATTCTGTGAGAGGAACTGATAGTGTCTCTGGAAGCAAAACACTCACATAATATAGGTCGCTCTGGAAACCGGTATCACTTGGAATCCAGTTATTACTTTTATACAGAAGGAGCAGCCTGTGTTGTCCTGTTATTATTATTAATATTATTATTATTATACAGGAGGAGCAGCATGTGGTGTCCTTTTATTATTATCCAGTGAGAACAGCCTGTGGTGTCCTGTTGTTGTTGTTGTTATTATTACTACTACACAAGGGTAGCAGCCTGTGGTGTCCAGTTATTATCATTATTATACAGGAGGAGCAGCCTGTGGCGTCCAGTTATTATTATTATTATATAGGAGGAGCAGCCTCTGGCATCCTGTTGTTGTTATTATTATTATACAGTATGAGCAGCCTGTGGTGTCCTGTTATTATTATTATACAGGAGTGTCAAAGTCAGAAAATATTACAGTACACACATTACGTACAAACACTACATAGATGGCCTCCGTGTGCGCACGTATTCGGCCGTGCGTGCACATATTCGCAATTTGCGTATGGTCACTCTCGCGGCCCTGTGAATTAGAGCATGGTATGAGTAATTACAGTGGAATTTGTACTCGCATGGAAAAGCCACAAAGACATATCATATATCTAATCCATATATTGCATAAATCCCCCACTGTCTGCTTCCTCTTCTAAATAGCATGAAGATCAGTCACACATAAATTAAACTCCCAGAGACTCAAATACAATGGCCTTATTTACACAAAGCTTTGAAATTCTATGAAGAAGGCAAACACCTTTGTTTACTCCTATTATCCTAGGGTAGCCTAGTTTCTATCGAAAACAATAAGTACTGGATTGTCATTGTTTTACCTGAAGAAAAGACAAACAAAAAGACAATACCCAGGAACCTAGACTGAGTAAAAACTCAATTAGCAATAGCTAACAAAAATACAAACCAGACATTTGGAAATCTGAGGTAATAACATTCATGGTCTAAACTCTTGGAGATGTATATATTTGTATGTGTATGTATATATATATATATATATATATATATATATATAGAGAGAGAGAGATAGCCTGGCACTCCACTCGATATCAATAACAATGGCTGAGGTGCCTTCCCAGTTGGAGATACAGAATCCCAAGTAGATAGCAGTCGTATTGCGGGCGGCACTCATGCAGACTCAGCTACAATCTTAAGTCAAGTCACTTTAATGAAGCCAACATGTTTCGGGGGACCAAGCCCCGTCCTCAGGGCCAGACAAGCCAAGTGGAACAAACAAACAACATTTTATAGAGAACAGAGACATTAGTGCAGATCATACTCTCCTGCTTCACGGTGCGACCGCCCGTCAGTCCGAATGGCCACACTTCCGCGTAGCTTCCGCTGACGTCACGGTGCGCCGCGTCGCAGGCGGGTGACCATAGTGACGATACACAACGAAGATACGTCAGCTACGGGAATACACAGTGGCATAAATTCAACAACAAAAGAGATGGATAAAACACTTATACTGTACACTGGATTATAAAACTCTCTTAGTACACCTATAACAAAGTGAAAAATTAGGCCTATTACACAACCCCAAAGAGCAAATAGTATTATAGTGGATCAAAGCTTATATGTCAGTAACATCTAATATATATATGGGGGCCTGCACTCAGAATGAGCTCTAGGTCTAAACAGTGATAGCTGCTACCAATGAAAAACCTATATCTTACATCAAAGGAAACACTGCAATCCCAGGTTTTCATTGAGCCCCCTGGGTGACAGTGTTCCCCATTTAAAAATCCATCTAGATTCTAGCTGTAGTAAAGCCCTATCCCTATTACCCCCCCCCCCCTGAGTCAATGAGGATGGCTCTAATACTAGCTACACCATGACCGTTGAGCATACAATGCCGTGCAAACAATTGTTCACTTTCTATCTTTTCAAAAGCCTTCTTAATGGCACTCCTGTGGAGAGCCATACGCTCACGAAATTGCCTTATGGTCCTGCCAACATATGCAAGACCACAAGGACACGTGAGAAGATAAACCACATATGAAGTATATTAATTAGATGTTACTGACATATAAGCTTTGATCCACTATAATACTATTTGCTCATTGGGGTTGTGTAATAGGCCTCGTTTTTCACTTTGTTATAGGTGTACTAAGAGAGTTTTATAATCCAGTGTACAGTATAAGTGTTTTATCCATCTCTTTTGTTGTTGAATTTATGCCACTGTGTATTCCCGTAGCTGACGTATCTTCGTTGTGTATCGTCACTATGGTCACCCGCCTGCGACGCGGCGCACCGTGACGTCAGCGGAAGCGACGCGGAAGTGTGGCCATTCGGACTGACGGGCGGTCGCGCCTTGAAGCAGGTGAGTATGATCTGCACTAATGTCTCTGTCTGTTCTCTATAAAATGTTGTTTGTTTGTTCCACTTGGCTTGTCTGGCCCTGAGGACAGGGCTTGGTCCCCCGAAACATGTTGGCTTCATTAAAGTGACTTGACTTAAGATTGTAGCTGAGTCTGCATGAGCGTCGCCCGCAATACGACTGCTATATATATATATATATATATATATAAATTCCTAACAAATTGTAATAGCATGAGTATGCATGTGTGTGTGTGTGTGTATATATAAGTATATTAAAGGTAAGAGTCTTTCAATGTTTGTATTGTTCTGACGAAAGTTTTAAACAGCTGAAACGTTAACAGCACAACAGGGGTGTTTGCCTCGTTATTTGTATACGTTTGAAGTCCTTGTGGAGTGCCGCCGTTTCTGGATCGCATACATGCTATTATAGCTGGATGGCACGTGGGGCAATTACCATTACAGGTGGAGTGCCGGTGATTTGCTGGATTGGATTCTACCAAGAATAGAGAGCTGACACCGAGAAGTGAGAGCTATCTACTTGGAATTTACAAAGCACCACCAATTTGTTTAATTATTCATCAGTACCCTTCTTTTGCACCTGTTTGCACTTTTTCACGGTGATTAAAATGTCACTTAGTGGTGATTCAATAGACACTAGTGGCCTCAGACACATTGATGTGGCAGCATGTGATGTTTGGTCTTTCTCTGACGCTGATGCAGAGAGTATAAGGTTTAAGGAAGACCTAGCTACCTCAGGAGGAGCTGAGAGCAATGAGCAGCTATATACCAAACTGTTACGCATGCAAAAAAAACACACTGATTATTTTATGCACGGAGTCACCTTATCTGATTATCACCGCAATCGACAGATTCCGAGAGGTTTCAGAATCCGGAACATACCAACTATCAGTAAATACAACGTAGATTTTTGCCGCAAGTAGATCGGCATCTTAAACAAATGTTCGCTGGATCTGATCCTCTTAGTAATAGAGGAATCAGCAAGAGAGATGAATATAGTAAAAGAGATGATCACGACGTTTGAAAGCCAATTTGTAGCAAAATTACAATTGGATAAAGAAAATAAGTGAATGAAAAAATTGCTATACAAGTGGAAACTTACCGACAACAACTGGTTAAGTTTAAACGACAGAAATTGGATACTGTCCAGAAGGACTATAAAGAAGGTTGAGTTTACACCTGGGTAAATAATCCGGATGGTCAACAATATTCTCGACGCAAGTACCGACACAGATCACGTTGGAGGCCAAACCAGGAGTCATCGAGCGGAGACCGTACTTCACTTAGTGATAGTGATACACCGGCAAGTTCCAATGTGGGTAAACCCCCTTTAGGTGTCAATACACGGGCCGTGCGTGGCGTATAAAAAGACAATGCACGAGGCGCGGGGGGCAATGCAAAAGATCGAGAAGCAAGAAAACAACATAGTTTTCAATTTATCAAGTAAAGAATTAACAGCAGATGAGCTATCTCTCTTAAATAAAGGACTTTCATTTATTCCATCCCAGAAATTCGATGCGTTTCAATGGAAAATTGACCCCCATAGAGTTAATAGATGACTAAGGCTTAAAGAGTTCTAACCAACCACTGGTCAAGACGACATCTGATGTACCTAAGGAACTAAAAAAAACTTCACAATTTGACCCTACCACAAACAATACTTCATTAAAAGTGCTTTGCAAGAGTACCTGATTCTAATGTCATGGGACTTTCTAAACGACAAACCTATACCAAAAGATAACCTTACCAAGAATGAGAGGATTGCCCTGACTACACTCAGTAAAGATCCAAACATAATAATCCGCACAGCGGACAAAGGTGGAGGTATCATCATCCAGGATCTAGTAGATTACAAGAAAGAGGCCTGCCGACAATAATTGGACACTACCGTTTATAGACAGTTGGGGGGATCCCACCAATAAATACAACAAGGAATTCAAGATCATGTTGGAGAAGGCAGTATGCGACAACATTATTTCACCTGAGGTCCGGGATACTCTTATTCAGGAACACCCCGTGGCCCCAATTTTTTACACCATACCAAAGATCCACAAGGATCACCAGAATCTGCCTGAAGGCCGATTATTTCGGCACAAGACTCAATATTCAAGAAAACCTCACAATTTCTGGACTATTACTTTCAACCAGTAATTCAATCACAATCTACTTACTTGAAGGACACTACTAGCCTTATTAAAAAATTGAGCAAGTTACCACGACTACCAGATGGGTGTTTGTTGTGCACACTGGATGTGGTTAGCTTCTACACCAATATCCCACATGGGAGAGGTGTAGGGGTTGCCAGAAGATTACTATCCAGTTCACTAGTCTATAATGGCCCCAATATAAATTTCTTTATTGAATTAGTGCAGTTGACATTGTTCAGAAACTACTTCCTGTTTGATGGGAGGTGCTTTGAACAATGCCAAGGTTGTGCTATGGGTAGCTGTGTTTCTCCCGCATTTGCTAACAGCTTCATGTTTGAGGTTGAGAAAGATATGTTTTTTGCTGATATAGAAGTGTCTAAAAACATAAAGTTTTTTTGTTAGGTATATAGATGATTTATTTTTGATTTGGCAAGGAACGGAGGTGTCGTTTGATCAATGTCTGAAACGTATAAATAGTATGGATGCTAATATAAAATTCACTGCATCAGTTAGTGATACCAGTGTCAATTATTTGGATGTGGAAATTTCACTTGTAGAGGGAAGTATACGTACTAATCTGTATAAGAAACCGACAGATAAAAATACTGTCCTACATGCATCTAGTTTCCATCCCCCTAACATTAAGTACAGTTTACCATACTCCCAATTCTTAAGGGCACATCGTATTTCAGATGATCTGGCCAAAACGGATAAAGAAATCATGAGGATGGCTATGGATTTTAAGGCAAGGGGTTACAATTGGTCGAATTTGATGGCTACCAAGGATAAGGTTTTGAACATGAATAGGAATGAGTTATTACTGGCTGGGGTCCCGAAATCAGATTTGTTAAAAAACAAAATTTATTTTGTGCAAAGATATAACTCATATAGCAGTGAGATTAAGAAGGATACCCACCAGAGCTGGTCCATCATTACCTCTGATAGAGATCTGCCCATGTTCAAATCCAATACCTTGCTACCTTCATATACACGCAATAAGAACCTGAAGGACCTGTTGGTCCATAATGACATTTCTGGCCGTAAACCAGAGCCTATAGCCACTTTTTTGAACAAGGAAGCCAGGGTGCTATAAATGTGTTGGCTGCACAACATGCAGCTACATGGAAACAGGCCCTGTCTTTCCACATCCTCAGACGGGCAAATTCATCAAAATCACCAAAGTTCTTACCTGCACTAGCACACACGTCATCTACTTTATAAGATGTCCGTGTGGGCTATAGTATATTGGCAAAACCTCCTGGCAGTTCCGTGAAAGGATGGCAATGCATAGATCGGCCATCAGGGCTGCACTGGAGGGGAACCAGCAAGCACAGCCAGTAGCGTGGTCAAAGTGGCCAAGCACAATTTGGCATCACTTAAATATAAAATTATTGACCAGCAACCCGCTAGTCTAAGAGCTGGAGATAGGAATCAAGCTCTCCTCCGTAGAGAGGCTAGGTGGATTCACCGATTAAATACTCTTGTTCCAGTAGGCTTGAATGAGCAACTGGGTCTACCTTGTTTTCTCTAAAATCCAATGCATGAGTTAGTTCATATACTCTAATGTACGTAATCAATGTAATAGAACAATCTTGTAAATTCCAGTATTGATGTGTACTGAACTGCACGGCATTAGGGTTTATTTGCACTGTCTTGTTTTCATTTCATGTATTTGTATACATATTTCCTAGGTAACCGGCGCCATGACGGGGAAAGGAGCGCACCGCACACGTGGGCAGGTGACGTCATCCGGACCCGCCTCGCTGCCGCGCCATGGGAGCAGAGGGGGTGATGGTGAATATATATAAAGGTAAGAGTCTTTCAATGTATGTATTGTTCTGACGAAAGTTTTAAACAACTGAAACGTTAACAGCACAACAGGGGTGTTTGCCTCGTTATTTGTATACGTTTGAAGTCCTCGTGGAGTGCCGCCGTTTCTGGGTCGCATACATGCTATTATAGCTGGATGGCACCTGGAGCAATTACCATTACAGGTGGAGTGCCGGTAATTTGCTGGATTATATATATATATATATATATATATATATATATATTGCTAGGTCGCCCGGCACTCCTGGTCCTTCCTGTATTAATAGCCTGGGTGCCCTCCGTGTCAGATTTAACATAACTGCAAAAACGGCGTCACTCCGGGTCTTGTGTAAAAAGTTAGTGTATTAAAAAATAAATACATCACATGTACAGTCCAACGTTTCAGGGCCCGTAGCCCCTTTGTCAAGGCGTGATATACAGTGTAATAACCCTCTCTTACCTTATAAAGCCAGTGTCTATCACCCGTGAAGACGAGCTTCTCCCGCGCTTCCTGACGCTCCGGGCGCCGGGGGTCTCCTGCTTCTCGCGGGGATTACGTAATCCGCGCCGCCTCACCCCCTCCCTGGTGTCTCGTTGCTAGGCAGCACGTCGGGTCCACGGCCTCGTCACCATGTAACCAAAGCCGCTCGCCACGGCGTGTCATCGCAGGGTCTGCAATGAATAGGAAAAGTGAACAAGTGTTTAACCTTAGTGCATCCTTACCAAATACATACTTAACCCACTCAGTATACTCCTGGTTGACTGGTATATATACAGGGAAAGCTATCATGGCTAACTACATTAGTCTACTAGAAATCAGATCTGCTACAGGTCCTGCTCAGTTTCATCATATTGCACCATTTTACTTAAACAGGGTATTTTATATACAGTAAATCTAAAATCCCTCTTACTTAAACTGTATAGGGGGCAATATCCCTCCGTGCAATAGAACAGAACCTAGCCCACCACCATAGAGGTATAAGCACATAGTTCAATCTCGGTGATTAACCCCTGAATTTCAACGTTTATTAATCCCATTCCACAGGATTTGGTCCTTAAGGCCCTTACAGCGTATAGGCCTGTGTACGCAAACTGTGTAGTCGCTACGCCCTTTAGGCGTACGTACGCTGTGCGACTTTGTGTATGTAAGATTTGTGAATAACATAAAGGTGAAAGGTTAATTATTCGGCCGCAGCAGCTCAATATTAAAGTGTATCAAGTATGTTTAAGGTATATGCTATTTAGTCCTGTAAGTAAACCAGCATTTACAATTGGAGGCATCGTCCAGTTTCCACATGCTCACAGCCTAACAGGTCATAGCAGACTTAATCTATCAGCAAAGGGCGGAAAGTTATCCTATGTTACCTTTTCTTGGTTGATGGATACGCTGAAAACCCTACTTGTGTGCTGATTAGATGGCGTCTGCTCTCTCTGGTCTGCAGAGGTGCTGATAGAACCCGTAAAACACAGGAAAAAAGCTATTTAAAAATCTGTGAATTTTTTGGGGGGCGCCAAAAAGCGTACACAAAGGGCACCCATACTTTGCATACCCTCTCACATTGTTGCCACAAGACTCAGATTGCTAGACTCATTTAGATCTGTGTGTTGCTATATAGTTAAATTTGAAATAACAGTATTTTAAGGAAGTAGGTGTAAAGACACAAACGCAGGTCTGCATAAAAGTTTATACAGAACAAGTTGTGTCTAATGGGCAATAGTAATTAGTATTGTTCACATTTATAGAGTTGTGGGATTTGTTTTATTGCGGACGCACAGTTTTGTACACGTGTCTCAGACAAAGTACAGGACCGCGCACGCAGCGTAAAAGACACGCACGGTCGCGTGTTTACGCAAGGTGCGTAAGAGTGCGGGCGCTAAGTACTAATTACACAATAGTGTCATTTAGTTAAAAGGTGGGACAGTAGCTAGGCTACAACAGCACAAAACTACCCTGTTTCTAAAGCAGATTAGTATAAAACTTTTGTTTATACTGTATTGCCTCTGGGGTAAAGCTGCCAATCAGAACGAGTGAAAATTTTCTGTACAGAAAAACAAAGTGCATTTGAGTGAGCGAACGTAGGAGTGAGTGGATTTGAACCCCGGTAATCGGGTCCCGTGGTACACCAAGTAAGTGGAGGCTTGGTGGCATGAGGCGGCTGACTCACATTCATATAGATTGAAATACGCAAATCATTAGGAGCTTTGCAGAGGAGCGTAATAGGGAATTGCGCATTGTGTAGTATTGAAGTAAAAAGGTTTTTTTGTTACGCTTCGGCTGAAGGGTCGCAATTTGTACATCGACCCATGGTTGTACGGCAGATAGGTAACAAGTACCTATACGCTGTGCGATTGGACCGCACGTTTGTGGGTGCGATATATAGCGCAACGTGATACCCCTTTTTATGAGCTTTTGGGTAAAATCGTGGTTTCATTAGCGCTGTGTAGAGCATACGCAAGCGTGATTTGTGTATAAAAAGTGTATAGGGAGTTATCGTTGGTCTCTCTCAGGAAAATCTCCAGCGGTGGATATTTGCTGGAAAAGGTAAGTCACTCCAAACACTTCCAGTAAATAGAAACCAAAAGGGCCTCACTGGGTATGCAGTGTTCACTATTGGAGTGAGTCGTGGTACTCAGCGGAGAAGGAGCGAGTGAAAGCGCTAGGTGTCTTTCACCATCTATTTGCGGTATGCATTGGGGATTGCATTTATTGGCAAAAAGTCCGCGATGGGATCCAATTGTACAAGCAATGGGCGTTCAGTAGCTAGGATTCAGGCTGAAGAAGTGGGACCGAGAAGGTCAGAATTGCGACCGAGAGGGTCAGCAAGGTTTATTATATGTGAAAAATATGGTTCACACACAGAGGCTTTTTGCAATGAATGGTTACGTATGACTGACAAAGATAGGGTACCATTCCCTAGGGTGGGCAGCTTTGAACCAGAGGTACTGCAGAACTTAAGGATAAGGATATGTCTGATAAAATCCAGAAAACAAAGGATTAGACATACAGATTGTTTAAATTTATGGCAGCAAGAGGGGGATGTGCAAAGGGAATTAGCTCGCGCAGCAGGTTCCAAACCTAGCAGGAATGAGGACACAAACACACCATTATCGACACAGGTCGAGAGGGAAAAGATGGCTACAGTCAATGGTATATCGATAGTATAATGCAAGAGCAATGTATTAACCCTAATTTTTGCAAGATGTATCCTGTTTTGAAGTCTTTTCAAGGTTATAGGTCACAGGAAGAGGAAGTACCCAGCCAAATCACAGCTCTCATTCAGGCAGTGGCCTTGCAGGAAACTCAGGTGGGTCCTGTCCACCCAGTTAGAGCAGTAACAGTGTTCCCCACTGAAAGAACTGGTGAGGTCACAGCTACCGGTAAGTGTGAGACGGGTCATTGCACAGAGACAACAACACCCTACAGCAAACAGATTAGGAACGAAATGGTAGGATTACACCCTGTCTTGGAAATAGTAACTCCTAATGGGGAAACCGATAGTCAGGGAGTAATCCTCACCAGGAATAATGCAATGTATTGCCCGTGGTCCAGAGCTGAGCTGCGGTCAATCATTTCGGAATCCCCCGATCCCCGGGAGCATTTAGCCAGATGTCACAAGTTTATCAGAGATCTGGGTAATGCTCATGAACCAGCTAATAAAGATTGGCGGATACTTTTAAAAGCGTACCTACCCCCTAATATTGACACCCAAAAATGTGTCACTGATTGTAAGTTAGAGTCGGATAGTCCTATGACTGACGGAAACAATCAGGAAAATATAGAACTAATTAATAGGCAACTAGAGTTGTGTTTCTCCACTGAGTGGAAAATAATTTTCTCCATAAAACAGAGGGAAAATGAAATGGCATCTGAATATTTCCATCAGGCCCTGCAAATAATGGATAGAAACATTGGGGTATCAGATACAGGGAACGATGCGAATTACAGAGAGATGGCTGTCTCTGTGCTAATGGACGGGCTCAATAAGGCAGTAAGGGACAGGGTACAAACATCTTTGCCAAATTGGAGAGGGGTCACAGTAGCTTGTCTTAGAGAGTGCGCAATGGAACATCATAAGAATATTGCTAGGTGCAGAGAACAACAGGAGGAGAAGATGATGACAATAAGTCTACAGGCTCTTACAGTAAAGCCTCATCAGCCTAAACCCCGAAACCCAGGTAGTAAGAAAAGACTGATAATATGTTACATTTGTAGAAATAAAGGGCATTTTGCCAGAGACTGTAGGAGGGGTGGTCTTCTGTATGACGGCGGTCGGGCTCCCGGCGCTCAGTATACCGGCGCCGGGAGCCCGACAGCCGTCATACCGACACTTATTTTCCCTCGTGGGGGTCCACGACCCCCATAGAGGGAGAATAAAATAGTGTGGCGCGCCACCGTGCCCGTAGCGTGGCGAGCCCGCAAGGGGCTCATTTGCGCTCGCCACACTGTCGGTAAGTCGGCGGTCGGGCTCCCGGCGCCGGTATGCTGGTCGACGGGAGCCCGACCACCGGCCAGCCGTAGTGAACCTGTAGGAGTAGTAGAACACATAGTCAATATAGACCCCTAGACAGAGAAAACAAGCCACATTATTAAACACATAGACTGGATCAAGGGACATATAGTAAGGAATCACGATACAATATAGAAAATACAGATTCGGTTAATGGGAAGAACGGAATAAATGCAACTTTACCCTTTTGACAGAACTTTGTGGGGTTAAGATGAGGCCTCTAAACCTTTGCTTCTTTCTGTAGCAGAAATGGCCCCTGATTAACGTAACAGAAGTTTTGTTAGAGATGTTATACACATAGGCCCTCATTCCGAGTTGATCGGTCGCAAGGCGATTTTAGCAGAGTTACACACGCTAAGCCTACGCCTACTGGGAGTGTATCTTAGCTTCTTAAAATTGCGACCGATGTATTCGCAATATTGCGATTACAAACTACTTAGCAGTTTCTGAGTAACTTCAACCTTACTCTGCCTGTGTGATCAGTTCAGTGCTTGTCGTTCCTGGTTTGACGTCATAAACACACCCAGCGTTCGCCCAGACACTCCCCCGTTTCTCCGGCCACTCCTGCGTTTTTTCCGGAAACGGTAGCGTTTTCATCCACACGCCCATAAAACGTGTTTCCGCCCAGTAACACCCATTTCCTGTCAATCACACTACGATCGCCGGAGCGAAGAAAAAGCCGTGAGTAAAAATACTATCTTCATTGTAAACTTACTTGGCGCAGTGCGAATATTGCGCATGCGTACTAAGCGGATTTTCACTGCGATGCGATGAAAAATACCGAGCGAACGACTCGGAATGAGGGCCATAGTGCGCTCCCGCCCAGGAAGCACAAGGTATGTTGGATACCCACAAAGACTAATGTTGCATGTCACTGTTCTAGATGCATGTCCATCACAGGTAGAGGAAATTATCTCATAGATACCGGGTTCCCCATGAACTTAGGATGGACAGGACACTGGATTGATGGCTGGGATAGTCCCAGTAGATATAGAACACAGATAATTTTTTTAGGGGGTATAGACAGTAGAGAATCACTTCCCCATAGTGGCCCAATCCAGTTGTCAAATTTTATAAAATCCTCTTTGCCTCTACAAATTTATCTGTTACTAACCTCTATGTGAAGTTTCCTCCTCATTTCTTATGTTCACCGACAGGAGGGTACAATACATGGGCCCGATCACAGTTCAAACGCCACATGCCTAATTGGTCCTTCAGAGCTCTACCCAAATCCAGTATATCTCACCAGCATAAGGACATAAGGACACCAGTATTACTGCAGTGTGCCTGGTCATGCACAAAGGGTGGAGAATGAGAATACTGGTGAAGGGAGACTGTGCACAAACACCGATATGCATGATGGTGTGACAGCCTGTTGGTGAATGCCAAACCTGACATTTTCTTTTTTTATTTACTATTTTCCCCCCTCTCTCCTCTCATCCAGAGATGTTTACTTCACACAACTGATAACACACGATAGTAAATTAAAATGAAAAATTTGTGTTCCCTACAGGAAGGGTCAAGTCTGGAGGACAAAGGAGTATGGCCAGGAGTCCTCAGGACTGTGGACAGGTGGACAGGGTAAGCCAGTAGCCCCGAGAGCATATCTTCCAAGTCTAGCTGAGGTGGCACATGATCTGACTCATCTAGGCAAAGAGGGTATGTGCAGGCTGATGAGAGCCTACTGGTGTGCGCCAGCATTCTCTTCTCATGCAGGTAAGAGAGCAATGACATGCTTTACTTGCTTGAGGAAGAATATTGGAAAGACAATACCAGCAGAGCCATCCCATATCCCTCCTACAGACGGACCCCAGTGAGTGAGGCAGCGCCGGAGCCAGTAACCCAGCATCCCTATTGGCTGGATGCAGGTTTGAGTTGTGCAGCACTTGAGGTCACTGGACTGGGGGAGGGCACAGGGGCGCAGTGGTTAGCATAACCACTGAGACTGTGGGATCGGTGGTCTGTGCTCAGTCACTGTTTCAACCCCACCCCCATGTTCTATCCCAGCCTCTGTATCACCCCCCCCCCATGTTCTGTCACTGCTCCATCACCCCCCCACTGTATTCAGTCCCAGCTATTGTGTCACCCCCGTGTTCTGTCACTATTCCACCCCCCATGTTCTGTCACAATTCCACCCCCCCCCCTCCGTGTTCTGTTCCTATTCCATCCCCCATGTACTGTCCCAGCCATTGTGTCACCCCCCCCGTGTTCTGTCACTATTTCAGCCCCCCACTCTGTGTGCTGTCCCAGCCATTGTGTCACCCCCCCCCCCTCTGTCTTCTGTCACTATTTCATTCCCCCTGTGTTCTGTACCAATTCCACCACCCCCCATGTTCTGTTCCTATTCCATCCCCCCCACTCTGTGTTCAGTCCAAGCTGATATGTCACTCCCCCTGTGTTCTGTCACTATTTCACCCCCCCTCTGTATGCTGGTCCAGCCATTGTTTCACCCTCCTACCACTATGTGTTCTGTCACTATTTCAACCCCTCCGCATTTGTGTACTGTCCCAGCCTGTGTGTCACCCCCCGTGTTCTGCCACTATTTGCATTCACTGTACAATTGTTGCAGCCACACGCTCCTTTCAACCCCTTTCCTGATACCTTTGGTGCACGGAAGTACAAAATACGTGTGTGTGTGTGTGTGGTGGTGTTGGTTGGGGGGGGCATAGAGATATCAGTGTACCGGTCCCCAGGATTTCTGTTGCCGGCCCTGGCTATACACCAAGTAAGGACTTTGTAGCGCCCTTTGCATAAAGTTGCAGATAGGTGACCACTCTGCTAGATGGAGATACCGAACTATGAGCCATCATCAGGGAGCGGCGGCCTCCACTTAGTCTATGCGTCAGGCATGGTACTGCGCTGATATCACTCATCAGATTGGTACCATGCCCTCTCATCACCTCCAGACAACCAACCAGAAATGTCAATGATTACTTAAACCGCTTTCATTTATCAGTGCATCTGATTGGTCGAGTGCTACCTGCAGATTCCCTGTAATACAGAGGCAGCTCCGTCAGTTCTACCTCATCCACGTGTAACCCTTTATTTTGTTCCACGTTTTGTAGGTACTATTACACCATCCGTTGCTCCCACACTTGTCATTGGATTATTAGCGTGACTCCAGTTATATAGTACAGACGCCAGACAGCAATGATCCCACCTTTATTAGAATATGGAGAGAGCATACATGATATGGCAGCATGCATGTATATCTGTGTCATGGCGTGTGTGTCCTGTGCTGGGCACGCTCAGGGACATTCTCCCACACGTATGCAGAGTTTAGTTTTACTGTCACGAACAAAATCCTTCTTGCATTGACATTGTCCGGGTCCGATGCAAGCTTGAACACACATGGGGTTTTTGATCTCACAGGTAGGTTCACAGCCTGGACATGTCGTGTACTCCTCGTTTCCAGGACAAGACTCTAAATGAAAATAAGAAAAAATGAGTAAGTCACATGGCCTCTGGAGACCATGGGCCTAATTCAGACCTGGTCGCAGCAGCAAATTTGTTAGAAAATGGGCAAAACCATGTGCACTGCAGGGGGGCAGATGTAACATGTGCAGAGAGAGTTAGATTTGGGTGGGGTGTGTTCAAACTGAAATCTAAATTGCATTGTAAAAATAAAGCAGCCAGTATTTACCCTGCACAGAAACATAATAAACCCACCCAAATCTAACTTTCTCTGCACCTGTTACATCTGCCCCACCTGCAGTGCACATGGGTTTGCCCATTTGCTAATAAATTTGCTGCTCCGATCAGGTCTGAATTAGGCCTACGATTGCTTATGGTCGTAGTGCCCTCTTACTGCGCCAAGCTCCACAGACCTAACCCACAGCCGTCAGCGCTTCAGAGAGACACTTTTTACACATAAGTGTAATGATGAGGGCTGTTCTGAATCTACTTATTTTTTGAGTGATATTAGTTAAGTAAATAGAGTGCACCCCCTCCCCATCTGCTGCTTCATATGCAGGCTTGGACTGGGTACAGGGGAAACCACCGGTGGGCCCCACTGCCTGGGGGCCCACCTTCTGCTCTAAGGATCAGGTTCCAGACTGTGCACTTGAATTATACATCATACATATGTCACCTTATACTGGACTATGGTGTATTTTCTACAGTGCATTGCTGTTATTAATCTGGTACATAATCATGCATGCAGCAGCTGAATGTACTGTATATATTTATGAAGGGGTCCTGACGTTGCACTCTCTAATAGTTAGTCAAACCAATGAGGTGGCAGGCCACACCCCCTCTGTGGACAGGCCACACCCCTAAACATGGGCCCCTACCACTACATCCCCCCCTGGTGGGCCCTACATGCCCCAGTCCGACACTGTCTATATGCCCCTTTATATGCCACCAGAGCCTCCTCATGCCCCCTTGTATGGCATCAGATTACCCGACTGGCCCTTTATATGGCAGACAGAGCCCCCCTAACAGTGTTTAAATAGCAATAGCTGGATGAGAAAAGACAATGGATCACAGAGCTGATGGGACAGACAATGGATCACAGAGCTGATGGGACAGACAATGGATCACAGAGCTGATGGGACAGACAATGGATCACAGAGCTGATGGGACAGACAATGGATCACAGAGCTGATGGGACAGACAATGGATCACAGAGCTGATGGGACAGACAATGGATCACAGAGCTGATGGGACAGACAATGGATCACAGAGCTGATGGGACAGACAATTTGATAGGTTAAAAAATAAGAATTTACTTACCGATAATTCTATTTCTCATAGTCCGTAGTGGATGCTGGGACTCCGTCAGGACCATGGGGGGATAGCGGGCTCCGCAGGAGACAGGGCACATCTAAATAAAGCTTTTAGGATCACATGGTGCGTACTGGCTCCTCCCCCTATGACCCTCCTCAAAGCCTCAGTTAGGTACTGTGCCCGGACGAGCGTACACAATAAGGAAGGATCTTGAATCCCGGGTAAGACTCATACCAGCCACACCAATCACACCGTACAACTTGTGATCTGAACCCAGTTAACAGTATGATAACAAAAAACGAAGTAGCCTCTGAAAAGATGGCTCACAACAATAGTAATAACCCGATTTTTGTAACAATAACTATGTACAAGCATTGCAGACAATCCGCACTTGGGATGGGCGCCCAGCATCCACTACGGACTATGAGAAATAGAATTATCGGTAAGTAAATTCTTATTTTCTCTAACGTCCTAGTGGATGCTGGGACTCCGTCAGGACCATGGGGATTATACCAAAGCTCCCAAACGGGCGGGAGAGTGCGGATGACTCTGCAGCACCGAATGAGAGAACTCCAGGTCCTCCTTAGCCAGAGTATCAAATTTGTAAAATTTTACAAACGTGTTCTCCCCTGACCACGTAGCTGCTCGGCAAAGTTGTAATGCCGAGACCCCTCGGGCAGCCGCCCAAGATGAGCCCACTTTCCTTGTGGAGTGGGCCTTTACAGATTTAGGCTGTGGCAGGCCTGCCACAGAATGTGCAAGTTGGATTGTGCTACAGATCCAACGTGCAATCGTCTGTTCAGACGCAGGAGCACCCATCTTGTTGGGTGCATACAATATAAACAACGAGTCAGATTTTCTGACTTCAGCTGTCCTTGAAATATATATTTTTAATGCTCTGACAACGTCCAGTAACTTGGAGTCCTCCAAGTCGCTAGTAGCCGCAGGCACCACAATAGGCTGGTTCAAGTGAAAAGCCGAAACCACCTTAGGGAGAAAATGAGGACGTGTCCGCAGTTCTGCCCTGTCCGAATGGAAAATCAGATATGGGCTTTTGTACGATAAAGCCGCCAACTCTGAAACTCTCCTGGCTGAAGCCAGGGCCAATAGCATGGTTACCTTCCATGTAAGGTATTTTAAATCTACCGATTTTAGAGGCTCAAACCAATGAGATTTGAGAAAATTCAAAACTACGTTCAAATCCCACGGTGCCACTGGAGGCACCATTGGGGGTTGTATATGTAGTACACCTTTGACAAAAGTTTGTACTTCAGGCACTGACGCCAATTCCTTCTGGAAGAAGATTGATAAGGCCGAAATTTGAACTTTAATGGACCCCAATTTTAGGCCCATAGACAATCCTGCTTGCAGGAAATGTAAGAATCGACCCAATTGAAATTCTTCCGTTGGGGCCTTCTTGGCCTCACACCACGCAACATATTTTCGCCAAATGCGGTGATAATGTTGTACAGTCACTTCCTTTCTAGCCTTAATCAAGGTAGGAATAACTTCCTCTGGAATGCCCTTTTCTTTTAGAATCCGGCGTTCAACCGCCATGCCGTCAAACGCAGACGCGGTAAGTCTTGGAACATACAAGGTCCCTGCTGAAGCAGATCCCTTCTTAGAGGTAGAGGCCACGGATCCTCCGTGAGCATCTCTTGAAGTTCCGGATACCAAGTTCTTCTTGGCCAGTCCGGAGCCACTAGTATTGTTCTTACTCCCCTTTTCCGTATAATTCTCAGTACCTTTGGTATGAGAGGCAGAGGAGGGAACACATACACTGACTGGTACACCCACGGTGTTACCAGAGCGTCCACAGCTATTGCCTGAGGGTCTCTTGACCTGGCGCAATATCTGTCCAATTTTTTGTTGAGGCGAGACGCCATCATGTCCACCTTTGGTTTTTCCCAACGGTTCACAATCATGTGGAAGACTTCTGGATGAAGTCCCCACTCTCCCGGGTGAAGGTCGTGTCTGCTGAGGAAGTCTGCTTCCCAGTTGTCCACTCCCGGGATGAACACTGCTGACAGTGCTATGACATGATTTTCCGCCCAGCGCAGAATCCTTGCAGCTTCTGTCATTGCTCTTCTGCTTCTCGTGCCGCCTTGTCGGTTTACGTGGGCGACTGCCGTGATGTTGTCCAACTGGATCAACACCGGCTGACCCTGAAGCAGCGGCTTTGCCAGGCTTAGAGCATTGTAGATCGCTCTTAGCTCCAGTATATTTATGTGAAGGGACGTCTCCAGGTTTGACCACACGCCCTGGAAGTTTCTTCCCTGTGTGACTGCTCCCCAGCCTCGTAGGCTGGCATCCGTAGTCACCAGGACCCAGTCCTGTATGCAGAATCTGCGGCCCTCTAACAGATGGGCACTCTGCAACCACCACAGGAGAGACAACCTTGTTCTTGGTGACAGTGTTATCCGCTGATGCATGTGCAGATGCGATCCGGACCATTTGTCCAGCAGATCCCACTGAAATGTTCGTGCATGGAATCTGCCGAATGGAATTGCTTCGTAAGAAGCCACCATCTTTCCCAGTACTCGTGCATTGATGTACTGACACAGTTCCTGGTTTTAGGAGGTTCCTGACAAGTTCGGATAACTCCCTTGCTTTCTCCTCCGGGAGAAACACCTTTTTCTGAACCGTGTCCAGAATCATTCCCAGGAACAGCAGACGTGTTGTCGGGGTCAATTGAGATTTTGGAAGATTCAGAATCCACCCGTGTTGCTGAAGCACTACCTGGGTTAGTGCTACACCGACTTCCAGCTGTTCTCTGGACTTTGCCCTTATCAGGAGATCGTCCAAGTAAGGGATAATTAATACGCCTTTTCTTCGTAGAAGAACCATCATTTCGGTCATTACCTTGGTAAAGACCCGAGGAGCCGTGGACAAACCAAACGGCAGCGTCTGAAACTGATAATGACAGTCTTGTATCACGAACCTGAGATACCCTTGGTGTGAGGGGTAAATTGGGACATGCAGATAAGCATCTTTTATGTCCAGGGACACCATGAAGTCCCCTTCTTCCAGATTCGCTATAACTGCTCTGAGTGACTCCATCTTGAACTTGAATTTCTGCATGTACAGATTCAAGGATTTTAGGTTTAGAATAGGTCTTACCGAACCGTCCGGCTTCGGTACCACCAATAGTGTGGAATAATACCCCTTTCCCTGTTGTAGGAGGGGTACCTTGACTATCACCTGCTGAGAATACAGCTTGTGAATGGCTTCCAATACCGACGTCCTTTCTGAGGGAGACGTTGGTAAAGCAGACTTTAGGAACCGGCGAGGGGGAGACCTTTCGAACTCCAACATGTAACCCTGAGATACTATCTGCAGGATCCACGGGTCCACCTGTGAGCGAGCCCACTGATTGCTGAAAATCTTCAGTCGACCCCCCACCGCTCCTGAGTCCGCTTGTAAAGCCCCAGCGTCATGCTGATGGCTTTGTAGAAACCGGGGCGGGCTTCTGGTCCTGGGCAGGGGCTGCTTGCTGCCCTCTCTTACCCTTTTCTCTGCCTCGCGGCAGATAAGACTGTCCTTTTGCTCGCTTGTTTTTATAGGAGCGAAAGGACTGCGGCTGAAAAGACGGTGTCTTTTTCTGTTGGGAGGGGGTCTGAGGTAAAAAAGTGGATTTGCCGGCAGTTGCCGTGGCCACCAGGTCCGAAAGACCTACCCCAAATAATTCCTCTCCTTTATATGGCAATACTTCCATATGCCTTTTGGAATCCGCATCACCTGACCACTGTCGCGTCCATAAACTTCTTCTGGCAGATATGGACATCGCACTTACTCTTGATGCTAGAGTACAAACATCCCTCTGAGCATCTCGCATATAAAGAAACGCATCCTTTAATTGCTCTAGAGTCAATAAAATACTGTCCCTATCCAGGGTATCAATATTTTCAGTCAGGGAATCCAACCACACTACCCCAGCACTGCACATCCAGGCTGAGGCTATTGCCGGTCGCAGTATAACACCAGTATGTGTGTATATACTCTTCAGTGTAGTTTCCAGCCTCCTATCTGCTGGATCCTTGAGGGCGGCCGTATCAGGAGACGGCAACGCCACTTGCTTTGATAAACGTGTGAGCGCCTTATCCACCCTAGGGGGTGTTTCCCAGCGCGCCCTAACCTCTGGTGGGAAAGGGTATAATGCCAATAACTTCTTGGAAATTAGCAGTTTTCTATCGGGGTTAACCCACGCTTCATCACACACGTCATTCAATTCCTCTGATTCTGGAAAAGCTACAGGTAGTTTTTTCACCCCCCACATAATACCCCTTTTTGAGGTACCAGCAGTATCAGAGATCTGCAAAGCCTCCTTCATTGCCGTGATCATATAACGTGTGGCCCTATTGGAAAATACGTTTGTTTCTTCACCGTCGACACTAGATTCATCTGTGTCGGTACCCGTGTCGACTGACTGAGGTAAGGGACGTTTTACAGCCCCTGACGGTGTCTGAGACGCCTGAGCCGGTACTAACTGGTTTTCCGGCCGTCTCATTTCGTCAACTGACTTTTGTAATGTGCTAACATTATCACGTAATTCCATCACTAAAGCCATCCATTCCGGTGTCGACTCCCTAGGGGGTGACATCACCATTACCGGCAATTGCTCTGCCTCCACACCAACATCGTCGTCATACATGTCGACACACACGTACCGACACACAGCAGCCACACAGGGAATGCTCTAATCGAAGACAGGACCCTCTTAGCCCTTTGAGGAGACAGAGGGAGAGTTTGCCAGCACACACCAAAAGCGCTATAAATGTATATAAACAACCCTAGAAGGTGTTGTTTTTGTTATCAGCGCTTTTAATATATAAATATCGCCAAATTATGCCCCCCTTCTCTTTGTTACCCTGTTTCTGTAGTGCAGTGCAGGGGAGAGTCCTGGGAGCCTTCCTCACCAGCGGAGCTGAGCAGGAAAATGGCGCTGAGTGCTGAGGAGAATAAGCTCCGCCCCCTTTTCGGCGGGCTTTCCTCCCGGTTTTTAAGAAAACTGGCCTGGGTTAAATACATACATATAGCCTTAATGGCTATATGTGATGTATTTTTCGCCACTAAAGGTATTTTATATTGCTGCCCAGGGCGCCCCCAGCAGCGCCCTGCACCCTCCGTGACTGATCAGTGAGAAGTGTAACAACAATGGCGCACAGCTGCAGTGCTGTGCGCTACCTTCATGAAGACTGAGGAGTCTTCTGCCGCCTGCTTTCCGGACCTCCGATCTTCAGCATCTGTAAGGGGGGTCGGCGGCGCGGCTCCGGGACGAACCCCAGGATGACCTGTGTTCCGACTCCCTCTGGAGCTAAGTGTCCAGTAGCCTAAGACTCCAATCCATCCTGCACGCAGGTGAGTTGGAAATCTCTCCCCTAAGTCCCTCAATGCAGTGTGTCAGATTTGGTTTTGACTGTCCCCGGAGGGGGCGCTAGTGGGTCAGTGGAGGTGGATGGGAGAAAACGAGGAGGCTGGATTATGTTTCTGCGCATGAGCGCAATGATATTTATTAACAGATGATTCACAGAACGGCAGCAGAAAAACAATAATAAATGCAAATGTCAATTTGTACAGCGTAACAGCTGAAAGTCTATGGAAACAGAATGAGTAATGACTGAAGAAATGATAACCGGGAATGATGATAACAGATGAATGATAACTTGTGAGAATATTCTGGTATGGGAACCAGTGCAGGTTTAAAACATGGAACTTAGCAGAGATGATGTTGTTATGGCAAACCTGGTAGCAGAAGCAGGAGTCTGACAATGTCCACAGTGCAGGTGGTGAAGCACTGACAGCAAGCAAGCTGTATCACAGGTGGAGAGCTGGAACACACCTGGAGTCAGTCTCTACTGCTAGGCTGAAGCACACAAGATGGTGATGAGTGTGAAGCCTGTAGATGAATGCAGGTATTGCTGGGACTTGAAGTTCCACGGAGCTGTGTGAAGTAACCAGGAGTACCGAGTCTCAGGTAGAAGCCAGGAACAAGGAACAGCAGGTAGGTTATCCAAGTACACGGAGGAAACAGGAACCAGATCCTTTCACATGAGTCGCAGGAGTGACACAAAGTCCAGGATGCCTGCAGACTGATCCTGCAGCTTCTTATATACCCCTGGTTATACAGTCATTGGTGGAGTGAGGGAAAAGTGGGTGCGGCCAAGCACCGGATTGGCCGCTGTATGCTGACTGTTGGAAGCTGTCATGGCGGCGCCCATGCCGCGGCCTAGCGGGAACGCGGCGTGCTACACGCCTGCTGTCACAGGAGCGCTCCCAGGCCCATGATGGCGTCCGATGGCAGGGACGTGGACGACAGGTGACCGCAGGGAGCCAGGACGGAGTCCGCAGCGGCGGACAGATGTCAGCTTGGTGAGTCGATTCCTGACAGTACCCCCCCCTTTAAGGGTGGGCACTGAACACCCACGTGGCTTGGAAGGATGAGTGTTATGGAAGACACGGACCAACCTTGGAGCATGGACATCCAACGAATTTACCCAACTTCTCTCCTCTGGGCCATAACCGGACCAATCGACAAGGTATTGAAGACGACCATACCGGCAACGGGAATCCAGAATCTTGCCAATCTCGAACTCCACGCCCCGCTGAGTTCGAATTTTGGGGCCAACTGGAAGAGCTCTTTGAAAGCGGTTCAGGACTAAAGGTCTGAGGAGAGAAACATGAAAAGCATTAGGTATTCGAAGAGAAGGTGGTAACTTCAGTTTGTAGGCCACAGGGTTGATGACTTTTTCGACAGGAAAGGGACCAATGAAACGTGGTGCAAATTTCATAGACGGGACCCTAAGACGGAGGTTACGGGTTGACAGCCAAACCTTGTCCCCAGGTTTCAGGCTAGGAACCGCGCGTCTTTTGCGGTCAGCAAAGTATTTATACCGGCTGGAGGCCTTCTTGAGAGAAATGTGAATCTTCCTCCAGATTGAAGAAAACTGAGTCAGAGCAGTAGTGGCAGCAGGAACATCCATATGAGGGAGTTCTTGGAAGTCTGGAACACGAGGATGCTGCCCATATACTGCAAAGAATGGTGTTGTCCCAGTAGCAGTGTGGTAGCGGAAGTTGTGGGCAAACTCGGCCCATGGGAGCAGATCGAACCAGTCATCCTGAGAAGATGAAACATACAATCTTAAAAACGTCTCTAGTTCTTGATTTACCCTCTCTGTCTGCCCATTCGTCTGAGGGTGGTAAGATGACGAAAACTTCAGCTTGACCTGCATGGCAGAACAGAGAGCCCTCCAAAACCTCGCTACAAACTGTACACCTCGGTCGGATATTATTTTAGAGGGTAGACCGTGTAAGCGGAAAATCTCCCGTAGGAAGATTTGGGCAAGTTTCGGGGCAGAAGGGAGACCCTGGAGAGGAACAAAATGGGCCATCTTGGTAAATCTGTCCACTACGACCCAGATGGTATTGTATCCTTGAGAAGGAGGAAGGTCGGTGATAAAGTCCATGGACAGGTGTGACCAGGGACGACTTGGAACAGACAATGGTTGTAACTGACCTGCTGGAGACTGACGAGGAGTCTTGTGCTGCACACACTTAGGACAGGATGCCACGAAATCCTTGATGTCAGCCTTCATCTTTGGCCACCAGTATGTCTCAGAGAGGAACTTGAAGGTCTTTAGGACACCGGGATGACCAGTGAACTTGGATTGATGGGCCCAAGACAGCAACTTGGGACGGAGTTCTGGGGAAACAAAAGTCTTACCAGGAGGAGGAGCTGGGGAGACTTGAGATGCAGCAAATACCACTGGACTCAGGATGGAATGTGGAACTGAGTCAGGCGTTTCCTCTTCGGATTCCATAGATCGGGATAAAGCGTCTGCTTTAACATTCTGCGAACCTGGGCGGAAATGAAGCTTAAAGTTAAAACGTGAGAAAAACATAGCCCACCTGGACTGGCGAGGATTAAGGCACTGAGCTGCCTTTAGATATAGCAGGTTTTTATGATCCGTGTAGATATTGAACGGATGTTTGGCCCCTTCCAGGAGATACCTCCATTCCTCGAGGGCCAGCTTAATCGCCAGTAGTTCTTGATCTCCAACGGAGTAGTTAGCTTCTGCAGGGAGGAATTTACGAGAATAAAATCCACAGGGGTGGATTTTCCCATCGGTTCCCTTCTGGGAGAGAACAGCTCCAACTCCAACTGTAGAGGCATCCACCTCCAACTCGAACGGTCTGTTTACATCTGGCTGGGACAGAACTGGAGCAGACATAAAGGCCAGCTTGATCTTCTGGAAAGCTGCTAAAGCTTCTTCTGACCAGTTGGAATGGTTTGCCCCTTTCCGAGTCAGGTTGGTTATAGGAGCGATGAGAGTGGAGAATCCCCGAATAAATTTCCTATAGTAGTTGGCAAATCCCAGGAACCGCTGAATAGACTTGAGAGAATTTGGAATGGACCAATTGGCAATGGCTTCCAACTTTGTCGGGTCCATCTGGAGATCCGATCCGGAAATTATATAACCCAGGAAGGGTATAGAGGGAACTTCAAAGGTACATTTGGATAGTTTACCGTAGAGCCGGTTCTCACGAAGACGTCGGAGGACTTCACGGACTTGTAGACGATGAGATGGAAGGTCTTGAGAGAAGATGAGGATATCATCCAGATAAACAACGAGGTATTTATACAGAACGTCACGGAAGATTTCGTTCACAAAGTGTTGGAACACTGCTGGGGCATTACTCAACCCGAATGGCATTACCAGGTACTCGTAATGACCATCTCGAGTGTTAAAAGCTGTCTTCCATTCGTCACCACTCCTGATTCTGATGAGATTGTAGGCACCGCGGAGATCTAACTTGGTGAAGATGCGGGCTCCTTTAACTCTGTCAAATAATTCGGTAATGAGTGGTAATGGATAACTATTTTTAATGGTAATGTCATTGAGGCCCCGGTAGTCAATGCATGGACGCAGTCCTCCATCCTTCTTTTTAACAAAGAAGAAGCCTGCACCAGCGGGTGATGATGAAGGACGGATGAATCCCTTCTGTAAATTCTCCCTGATATAATCGCTCATCGCCTCAGTTTCAGGAACAGATAGTGGGTAGGTACGCCCCCTAGGTGGCTTCTTGCCAGGAAGGAGATCGATGGGACAATCCCATTCTCTATGGGGCGGCAGGACATCCGCGGCCTTCTCACTGAAGACATCAGAGAAATCTTGATAAGCCGCAGGGAGACTTGACTGTGTCTTTACTTCAGTAGACTTTATTGGACAAACTTGGGCTAAACAGGACTGATGGCAATGTGAACCCCATGAGGTAAGCTGTAACGTTGACCAGTCAAACTGTGGATTATGTAGCTGGAGCCAGGGCATGCCCAAAACGATCTCCTGGGTGGCTTGAGGAATGACCAAGAACTTGATTAATTCAGAGTGTAGGAACCCAACTCCTAAAACCACTGGTGCAGTTTGGTGAGAAATATTCCCCTTGGAGATTCGGCTACCATCCACGGCGGTAATGTAGACTGGGTAAGAAAGTTCACATACAGGCAAGCAAAATTTATTTACCGCAGCTTGGGTGATGAAATTTCCTGCAGCTCCACAGTCCACTAATGCTGATGCGGACTGGAGCCCAACTGAAGTCTCTAACGTCACAGGAAGGATAAGGTCTTGATTAGAAGGAGCTTGTCTAGAAGATCCCAACTTGACTCCTCCTTTACAAGTCAGGATCTGGCGTTTCCCGAACGCACTGTGCAGGAGTTAATCTGATGACCTGCAGCCGCACAATACAGACAAAGTCTCTCACGAAGTCTTCTTGACCGCTCTTCAGGAGTTAGGCGGGACCTATTTATTTGCATAGGCTCGTCAGAAGAAGGAGACTGGAACTGTACGGAAGGTATCATCCTTGATCTGCGTGGCTCACTCCGAGCACGTTCATTATTGCGTTCGCGGATGCGAGAGTCCAACTTGATGCACAAGGAGATTAATTCAGACAATGGTACAGGAAGATCGCGGGTCGCCAGTTCGTCTTTGATCCGGTCAGAGAGTCCATGCCAGAAGGCTGCTACCAGGGCCTGATTGTTCCACTGAATCTCTGCAGCCAACGTCTGGAACTGAATGACATATTGTCCCATACTACGGGTACCTTGACGAAGTTGGATTAGGTCAGCAGAAGCTGATGTTGCACGACCAGGCTCGTCAAAGATCCGTCTGAAGGTTGACACGAATTCAGTGTAGTTGTTAATCAGAGGGTCAGCACGTTCCCACAGAGGAGACACCCAGCTCAGAGCAGATCCAGAAAGTAAAGAGATGATGTAGGCAACCTTGGATCTTGGCGTGGGGAAATTATGTGACAACAACTCAAACTGGATTTCACATTGGTTGAGAAACCCGCGACATAACTTTGGACTGCCATCATACTTGCTTGGCACGGGCAGGTGCAGACGTGACACTGGAGCTGATGCAGCCGGCATAGAGGAACTCCCAGTACTGGCAGGTGCTGGAGTAACAGGAACTGTAGAAGTGTGTACACTAGGCAGGGATTGCTGTAGTGTATCTATCCGGGAGGACATCCCTTGCAGGAACTGGAACATCTGCTGCTGCGCAGCCTCTTGACCATCCAGACGGGAGACCAGATTTTGCAAGGCCTCTGACCCCACACTCCGTCCACCATCCGAGTCCATCGATCCTGGACTTACTGTCAGATTTGGTTTTGACTGTGTCCCCGGAGGGGGCGCTAGTGGGTCAGTGGAGGTGGATGGGAGAAAACGAGGAGGCTGGATTATGTTTCTGCGCATGAGCGCAATGATATTTATTAACAGATGATTCACAGAACGGCAGCAGAAAAACAATAATAAATGCAAATGTCAATTTGTACAGCGTAACAGCTGAAAGTCTATGGAAACAGAATGAGTAACGACTGAAGAAATGATAACCGGGAATGATGATAACAGATGAATGATAACTTGTGAGAATATTCTGGTATGGGAACCAGTGCAGGTTTAAAACATGGAACTTAGCAGAGATGATGTTGTTATGGCAAACCTGGTAGCAGAAGCAGGAGTCTGACAATGTCCACAGTGCAGGTGATGAAGCACTGACAGCAAGCAAGCTGTATCACAGGTGGAGAGATGGAACACACCTGGAGTCAGTCTCTACTGCTAGGCTGAAGCACACAAGATGGTGATGAGTGTGAAGCCTGTAGATGAATGCAGGTATTGCTGGGACTTGAAGTTCCACGGAGCTGTGTGAAGTAACCAGGAGTACTGAGTCTCAGGTAGAAGCCAGGAACAAGGAACAGCAGGTAGGTTATCCAAGTACACGGAGGAAACAGGAACCAGATCCTTTCACATGAGTCGCAGGAGTGACACAAAGTCCAGGATGCCTGCAGACTGATCCTGCAGCTTCTTATATACCCCTGGTTATACAGTCATTGGTGGAGTGAGGGAAAAGTGGGTGCGGCCAAGCACCGGATTGGCCGCTGTATGCTGACTGTTGGAAGCTGTCATGGCGGCGCCCATGCCGCGGCCTAGCGGGAACGCGGCGTGCTACACGCCTGCTGTCACAGGAGCGCTCCCAGGCCCATGATGGCGTCCGATGGCAGGGACGTGGACGACAGGTGACCGCAGGGAGCCAGGACGGAGTCCGCAGCGGCGGACAGATGTCAGCTTGGTGAGTCGATTCCTGACACAGTGATCCTGTTGCCAGCAGGACTCACTGAGATTTAAACCTAAAAAAACTTTGTCTAAGCAGCTCTTTAGGAGAGCCACCTAGAATTGCACCCTTCTCGGACGGGCACAAAAACCTAACTGAGGCTTGGAGGAGGGTCATAGGGGGAGGAGCCAGTACGCACCATGTGATCCTAAAAGCTTTATTTAGATGTGCCCTGTCTCCTGCGGAGCCCGCTATCCCCCCATGGTCCTGACGGAGTCCCAGCATCCACTAGGACGTTAGAGAAAATATATATATAGTTATATTCAATAGCAGGTGGAAGGCGGCACTCCAAGGTCTTAGAAAACACTGGAAAAGATAAACTGCAGTTTATGGTGTTCAGCACCTATCTTTTCCAGTGTTTTCTAAGACCTAGGCGTGCCGCCTTCCACCTGCTATTTCTATACGTTGCAAGACGTATTTTAGGAGGGCAACCAGGCATTTACCATATGTTTGTGAAGGAGTGCCAGCTTTTTTTCAATTACAGTATTTGCTGGCGTATAAGACTACTTTTTTGCCCTGAAAATCATGCCTCCAAGTGGGGGGGTCGTCTTATACGCCGGGTGCACTTCAGTTGGGATAGACATAGCTGCCATAGTGGCCTTCCGATACTCGCCCGGTGCCCATAGTGGCCTCCTGATGCCCGCCCACCTCATTCTACATACCATCCAGTATCGCGCGGAATCCAGTGCGGCCGCGGCGGGTCACTAGTGCCAATTACAGGGAGATGCAGGGACTGGCCGGAGGCGCTGCGGTCGCGTTGTGGCCGTACAATGGTGACAATGACAGGTACTGTAATGGCACTAATACTAATGGCACTCATGTGAAACCGGTACCAATAAATGCACACAGGGGTATACTTTTATACATTTTACAACTTTCTCCTCGCCCCCTCCCCCCTTCTTATGCATACCTTGATAAATACTCCCTATCCAAATCTCTTATCAGGTCATAATGGGGGTCATTCCGAGTTCGCCCGGTAAATTTCTTCGCATTGCAGCGATTTTCTGCTTAGTGCGCAACGTCCGCACTGAGACTGCGCCAAGTAAATTTGCTATGCAGTTAGTAATTTTACTCACGGCTTTTTCATCGCTCCGGTGATCGTAATGTGATTGACAGGAAATGGGTGTTACTGGGCGGAAACAGGCCGTTTTATGGGCGTGTGGGAAAAAACGCTACCGTTTCCGGAAAAAACGCAGGAGTGGCTGGAGAAACGGGGGAGTGTCTGGGCGAACGCTGGGTGTGTTTGTGACGTCAAACCAGGAACGACAAGCACTGAACTGATCGCAGATGCTGAGTAAGTCTGAAGCTACTCAGAAACTGCTAAGAGGTGTGTAATCGCAATATTGCGAATACGTCATTCGCAATTTTAAGACGCTAAGATTCACTCCCAGTAGGCGGCGGCTTAGCGTGAGTAAATCTGCTAAAATCAGCTTGCGAGCGATCAACTCGGAATGAGGGCCAATATACAGTATGTCACAAATCTGATGTTCTTTTACGTTTTATTTGGTGTGTGGAAGGGGGTAGTCTTATACGGCGAGTATATAACAAACTCTATATTTTGATTGGAAATGTTGGGGGTCGTCTTATACGCCCAGTCATCTTATACGCCGGCAAATACGGTAGTTATATTCATTAATATGTACTAGACACTTCAAGAAGATTCCAGATATGTTGGTAGGTATAGAAACTGCTGTTTAAAAACAGACATTTCAGAGTAGCATAAAAAAATACAGACAATAACATTGTAAAAGTAATTCAATCTAAAACGGTATAATTACACAAATAGCAGAGCAGTTAGACACCTGTAATAGAGGATTCCTGCAGTGAGTGTGGAATAATTAGTAATCAAGAATCTCCAGCAGATTGGATTGTTAATATTTTTCAACTCAGTCTGATTAATAATTAGCAAATGACAGTCCCGGTGATATTGCTGGTTATAACGGATTATTAATGTTATATGGTAAGTGGCTGTGCGAAAATATGCAAATGTCGCAGCTGCCAGGATTTGTATTGATATGCCCACTAGTCGTGTACAGTACAAGCTCCAATTCATCAGCAGTGTGCATGTAACAGTGAGTACGACTGTACCTGCTATCTATCAATAAACCAACACCACTGGTTAAGTAACTGGGCTGTTCATAGTTTGAGCCATCTGTTGGTGTGTGCAATATCAACACCTGCACACACACACACACAGTGTCGGACTGGGGCATAAAGGGCCCACCTGGGAGGAGATGCATTTTTAGGGGCCCATATTTAGGGGCGTGGCCAAACTTCACAGTCTTGGCTAACTATTAAAGAGTGTATGGACTGCTAGTGCATGCATTATAATGTACCAGATTAATAACAGAAATGCACTGTAGAGAATACACCAGAGTCCTGTGCAATATAAGGTAATACAGGTTGAGTATCCCATATCCAAATATTCCGAAATACGGACTTTTTTGAGTGAGAGTGAGATAGTGAAACCTTTGTTTTTTGATGTCTCAATGTACACAAACTTTGTTTAATACACAAAAAGTTATTAGTAATACTGTATTAAATGACCTTCAGCCTGTGTGTATAAGGTGTATATGAAACATAAATGAATTGTGTGAATGTAGACACACTTTGTTTAATGCAAAAAGTTATAAAAAATATTGGCTAAAATGACCTTTAGGCAATGTGTATAAGGGCCCTCATTCCGAGTTGATCGGTCGCAAGGCGATTTTAGCAGAGTTACACACGCTAAGCCTACGCCTACTGGGAGTGAATCTTAGCATCTTAAAATTGCGACCGAAGTATTCGCAATATTGCGATCACAAACTACTTAGCAGTTTTAGAGTAGCTCCACACTTACTCTGCCTGTGCGATCAGTTCAGTGCTTGTCGTTCCTGGTTTGACGTCATAAACACACCCAGCGTTCGCTCAGACACTCCCCCGTTTCTCCGGCCACTCCTGCGTTTTTTCCGGAAACTGTAGCGTTTTCATCCACACGCCCATAAAACGCCGTGTTTCCGCCCAGTAACACCCATTTCCTGTCAATCACACTACGATCGCCGGAGCGAAGAAAAAGCCGTGAGTAAAAATCCTATCTTCTTAGCAAAATTACTTGGCGCAGTCGCAGTGCGAACATTGCGCATGCGCACTAAGCGGAATTTCACTGCGATGCGATGAAAAAGAACGAGCGAACGACTCGGAATGAGGGCCAAGGTGTATATGCAACATAAATGCATCCTGAGCTTAGACTTGGGTTCTATCACCATGATATCTCATTATGGTATGCAATTATTCCAAAATACGGAAAAATCCCATATCCAAAATACCTCTGGTCCCAAGCATTTTGGATAAGGGATACTCAACCTGTATATGTATAATCTGTGCAATTATTACTGTAAGGCTATCTCTAGTGATTCACACAATTCTGTGAAAGGAGCAGGTAGGCTGCAGTTTTTTTTATAACCCACGGGATGCCATTCCGATCACCAGCGCCTCCTTCAATCCCTACATTCTACGTCAGAAATGGTAGCATGCCCTTTCTGATGGTTGTAGTATAACTTATTGACACTATTCAGGTCAACATGAGAATGTCAACAGCATCGGACTGCCCAAGTACAGCATGTCGGCTTGCACAGCATGTGACCATGTCGATAATCATTAGACCCACCCAGATGACACGTCAACATGATGAACTTGTTAAATAGAAACATGTTTTTCTTGTTTGTTTGGGAATTATAAATTAATTATCTGCTTACTTTCAGAATATTATACAAAGGCACATTGAACATTAGCAACATCTGGAAAAAATTGCGGGTAAATGAAAAGAGACGCAGGGGACAGTCATTACATTTTTAGTGTAAAATATAATACATTATTTATATTATAATAGAAAAGACAATATTACAGACCTGATTTCCCTTCCACCAAAGCCAAGCACAGAACTAAAGGGTAAAATAATAATAATAATATGTTAATATTCTATAAACAGAATAAAACAATATAAATGGAAATGTAATAATTCACATCTGCAGGAACTAAGACAACGTATGGGTCTCAATCCTACTGAAATAATATTATGTGTTGGCTTTATCCTGGAAAATGTGGGTTACATTTACACAGGCTCAAGGAGAAAAATAAGAATTTACTTACCGATAATTCTATTTCTCGTAGTCCGTAGTGGATGCTGGGAACTCCGTAAGGACCATGGGGAATAGCGGCTCCGCAGGAGACTGGGCACAAAAGTAAAGCTTTAGGACTACCTGGTGTGCACTGGCTCCTCCCCCTATGACCCTCCTCCAAGCCTCAGTTAGGATACTGTGCCCGGACGAGCGTACACAATAAGGAAGGATTTATGAATCCCGGGTAAGACTCATACCAGCCACACCAATCACACCGTACAACTTGTGATCTGAACCCAGTTAACAGCATGATAACAGAGGAGCCTCTGGATAGATGGCTCAAAACAACAATAACCCGATTTAGTTAACAATAACTATGTACAAGTATTGCAGACAAACCGCACTTGGGATGGGCGCCCAGCATCCACTACGGACTACGAATAATAGAATTATCGGTAAGTAAATTCTTATTTTCTCTGACGTCCTAGTGGATGCTGGGAACTCCGTAAGGACCATGGGGATTATACCAAAGCTCCCAAACGGGCGGGAGAGTGCGGATGACTCTGCAGCACCGAATGAGAGAACTCCAGGTCCTCCTCAGCCAGGGTATCAAATTTGTAGAATTTAGCAAACGTGTTTGCCCCTGACCAAGTAGCTGCTCGGCAAAGTTGTAAAGCCGAGACCCCTCGGGCAGCCGCCCAAGATGAGCCCACCTTCCTTGTGGAATGGGCTTTTACAGATTTTGGCTGTGGCAGGCCTGCCACAGAATGTGCAAGCTGAATTGTATTACAAATCCAACGAGCAATAGTCAGCTTAGAAGCAGCAGCACCCAGCTTGTTGGGTGCATACATGATAAACAGCGAGTCAGATTTTCTGACTCCAGCCGTCCTGGAAACATATATTTTCAGGGCCCTGACTACGTCCAACAACTTGGAGTCCTCCAAGTCACTAGTAGCCGCAGGTACCACAATAGGTTGGTTCAGATGAAACGCTGAAACCACCTTAGGGAGAAAATGAGGACGAGTCCTCAATTCCGCCCTGACTGAATGGAAGTTCAGATAAGGGCTTTTACAGGATAAAGCCGCCAATTCTGACACGCGCCTGGCCGAGGCCAGGGCCAACAGCATGACCACTTTCCATGTGAGATATTTTAACTCCACAGATTCAAGTGGTTCAAACCAATGTGACTTTAGGAACCCCAAAACTACATTGAGATCCCAAGGTGCCACTGGAGGCACAAAAGGAGGCTGTATATGCAGTACCCCTTTTACAAACGTCTGAACTTCAGGAACTGAAGCTAGTTCTTTCTGGAAGAAAATTAACAGGGCCGAAATTTGAACCTTAATGGACCCCAATTTTAGGCCCATAGACACTCCTGTTTGCAGGAAATGCAGGAATCGACCTAGTTAAAATTCCTCCATCGGGGCCTTACTGGCCTCGCACTGCGCAACATATTTTCGCCAAATGCGGTGATAATGCTTTGCGGTTACATCCTTCCTGGCTTTGATCAGGGTAGGGATGAATTCATCCGGAATGCCTTTTTCCTTCAGGATCCGGCGTTCAACCGTCCTGCCGTCAAACGCAGCCGCGGTAAGTCTTGGAATAGACAGGGTCCTTGCTGGAGCAGGTCCCTTCTTAGAGGTAGAGGCCACGGGTCCTCCGTGAGCATCTCTTGAAATTCCGGGTACCAAGACCTTCTTGGCCAATCCGGAACCACGAGTATAGTTCTTACTCCCCTCCGTCTTATAATTCTCAGTACTTTTGGTATGAGAGGAAGAGGAGGGAACACCTACACTGACTGGTACACCCACGGTGTTACCAGAGCGTCCACAGCTATTGCCTGAGGGTCCCTTGACCTTGCGCAATACCTGTCCAATTTTTTGTTTAGGCGGGACGCCATCATGTCCACCTTTGGTTTTTCCCAACGGTTTACAATCATGTGAAAGACTTCTGGGTGAAGTCCCCACTCTCCCGGGTGGAGGTCGTGCCTGCTGAGGAAGTCTGCTTCCCAGTTGTCCACTCCCGGAATGAACACTGCTGACAATGCTATCACATAATTTTCCGCCCAGCGAAAAATCCTTGCAGCTTCTGCCATTGCCCTCCTGCTTCTTGTGCCGCCCTGTCTGTTTACGTGGGCGACTGCCGTGATGTTGTCCGACTGGATCAGCACCGGCTGACCTTGAAACAGAGGTCTTGCTTGGCTTAGGGCATTGTAAATGGCCCTTAGCTCCAAGATATTTATGTGAAGTGATGTCTCCAGGCTTGACCACAAGCCCTGGAAATTTCTTTCCTGTGTGACTGCTCCCCAGCCTCGCAGGCTGGCATCCGTGGTCACCAGGACCCAGTCCTGAATGCCGAATCTGCGACCCTCTAGAAGATGAGCACTCTGCAACCACCACAGGAGAGACACCCTTGTCTTTGGTGACAGGGTTATCTGCTGATGCATCTGAAGATGCAATCCGGACCATTTGTCCAGCAGGTCCCACTGGAAAGTTCTTGCGTGGAATCTGCCAAATGGAATTGCTTCGTAGGAAGCCACCATTTTTCCCAGGACCCTTGTGCACTGATGCACTGACACTTGGCCTGGTTTTAGGAGGTTTCTGACTAGTTCGGATAACTCCCTGGCTTTCTCCTCCGGGAGAAACACCTTTTTCTGGACTGTGTCCAGGATCATCCCTAGGAATAGAAGACGTGTCGTCGGGATCAGCTGCGATTTTGGAATATTGAGAATCCAACCGTGCTGCCGCAACACTACTTGAGATAGTGCTACCCCGACTACCAACTGTTCCCTGGATCTTGCCCTTATCAGGAGATCGTCCAAGTAAGGGATAACTAAAATTCCCTTCCTTCGAAGGAGTATCATCATTTCGGCCATTACTTTGGTAAAGACCCGGGGTGCCGTGGACAAACCAAACGGCAGCGTGGAATAATACCCCTTTCCCTGTTGTAGGAGGGGTACCTTGATTATCACCTGCTGGGAATACAGCTTGTGAATGGCTTCCAATACCGCCTCCCTGTCGGAGGGAGACGTCGGTAAAGCAGACTTTAGGAAACGGCGAAGGGGAGACGTCTCGAATTCCAATTTGTACCCCTGAGATACCACCTGAAGGATCCAGGGGTCCACCTGTGAGTGAGCCCACTGCACGCTGAAATTTTTGAGACGGGCCCCCACCGTGCCTGAGTCCGCTTGTAAAGCCCCAGCATCATGCTGAGGACTTGGCAGAAATGAGAGAGGGCTTCTGTTCCTGGGAACTGGCTGTTTGCTGCAGCCTTTTTCCTCTCCCTCTGCCACGGGGCAGAAATGAGGAGCCTTTTGCCCGCTTGCCCTTATGGGGCCGAAAGGACTGCGCCTGATAATACGGCGTCTTCTTATGTTGAGAGGCTACCTGGGGTAAAAATGTGGATTTCCCAGCCGTTGCCGTGGCCACCAGGTCTGTTAGACCTACCCCAAATAACTCCTCCCTTTTATAAGGCGATACTTCCATATGCCTTTTGGAATCAGCATCACCTGACCACTGTCTTGTCCATAACCCTCTTCTGGCAGAAATGGACAGAGCACTTACTCTTGATGCCAGTCGGCAAATATACCTCTGTGCATCACGCATATATAGAAATGCATCTTTTAAATGCTCTATAGTCAGTAATATACTGTCCCTATCTAGGGTATCAATATTGTCAGTCAGGGAATCCGACCAAGCCACCCCAGCACTGCACATCCAGGCTTAGGCGATTGCTGGTCGCAGTATCACACCCGTGTGAGTATATATACATTTTAGGATATTTTCCTGCTTTCTGTCAGCAGGTTCCTTAAGGGCGGCTGTATCCGGGGACGGTAGTGCCACCTGTTTAGACAAACGTGTGAGCACTTTATTCACCCTAAGGGGTGTTTCCCAACATGCCCCATCCTCTGGCGGGAAGGGGTATGATGCTAATAACTTTTTAGGAATTAACAGTTTTTATCGGGGGAAACCCACGCATCATCACACACTTCATTTAATTCCTCAGATGCAGGAAAAACTACAGGCAGTTTTTTCTCACCCAACATAATACCTTTTTAGTGGTACTGGTATTATCAGAAATATGAAAAACATTTTCCATAGCCTCAATCATGTAACTTGTGGCCCTACTGGAAGTCACATTCGTCTCTTAATCGTCAACACTGGAGTCAGTATCCGTGTCGGCGTCTGTATCTGCCATCTGAGGTAATGGGCGTTTTAGAGCCCCTGATGGCTTTTGAGACACCTGGACAGGCACAGGCTGAGTAGCCGGCTGTCTCATGTCATCAATCTTTTGTAAAGAGCTGACACTGTCACGTAATTCCTTCCATAAGCTCAGCCACTCAGGTGTCGACTCCCTAGGGGGTGACATCTCCATTACAGGCAATTGCTCCGCCTCCACACCATTTTCCTCCTCATACATGTCGACACAATCGTACCGACACACAGCACACACACAGGGAATGCTCTGATAGAGGACAGGACCCCACTAGCCCTTTGGGGAGACAGAGGGAGAGTATGCCAGCACACACCAGAGCGCTATATATATATATACAGGGATAACCTTATAGAAGTGTTTTTCCCCTTATAGCTGCTGTTTTATTAATACTGCGCCTAATTAGTGCCCCCTCTCTTTTTTAACCCCTTTCTGTAGTGTAGTAACTGCAGGGGAGAGCCAGGGAGCTTCCCTCCAACGGAGCTGTGAGAGAAAATGGCGCCAGTGTGCTGAGGAGATAGGCTCCGCCTCTTTTTCGTGGACTTCTCTCCTGCATTTTTATGGATTCTGGCAGGGGTTAAAATACATCCATATAGCCCTGGGGGTTATATGTGATGTATGTTTGCCAGCCAAGGTGTTTTTATTGCTGCTCAGGGCGCCCAGCGCCCTGCACCCATCAGTGACCGGAGTGTGAGGTGTGTATGAGGAGCAATGGCGCACAGCTGCAGTGCTGTGCGCTACCTTGGTGAAGACTGATGTCTTCTGCCGCCGATTTTCCAGACCTCTTCTTGCTTCTGGCTTTGTAAGGGGGCCAGCGGCGCGGCTCTGGGACCGGACTCCGAGGCTGGGCCTGTGTTCGGTCCCTCTGGAGCTAATGGTGTCCAGTAGCCAAGAATCCCAAGCTGGCTGCAAGCAGGCAGGTTCGCTTCTTCTCCCCTTAGTCCCTCGATGCAGTGAGCCTGTTGCCAGCAGGTCTCACTGAAAATAAAAAACCTAAAACTAAACTTTCACTAAGAAGCTCAGGAGAGCCCCTAGTGTGCACCCTTCTCGGCCGGGCACAAAAATCTAACTGAGGCTTGGAGGAGGGTCATAGGGGGAGGAGCCAGTGCACACCATGTAGTCCTAAAGCTTTACTTTTGTGCCCAGTCTCCTGCGGAGCCGCTATTCCCCATGGTCCTTACGGAGTTCCCAGCATCCACTAGGACGTCAGAGAAATGTATTATTTCCATATCGTCCGCCCTAAATGTGGTTTGTAAAAATATTTAGGCACAAAATAAACTGATTAACGTAAAATCCAGTGTATTGGCTACTTAGAAAATATCATGAAAAAATCTTTAATAGAATATATTGCTGGCAATATCATAACTCAGCATTGATCAACTGCGTTCGGCCTGGGGTCTCCCAGCCCGAATGACTCAGTTCTAGTAGGCAAATTTTGTCCGATCACTCAACATGTTTAGTCAAAATCGTAACCAAATACTGATGGACATGGCATACTTTTTAAGCCAATACATGCGCAGATTTTCCGCCAGGAAAAGAAAACTACGTGATTGGTTTGCAAAATTGCAGTGTATGGAGACCTTGCTGGTTCCTTGAGTAAACTGACCAGTGGTAACACCTAGAGCAGGCACGTCAAAACTGCGGCCCTACAGCTGGTGTGAAACTACATATCCCAGCATGCCCTGACACAGTTTTCCTGTCAGAGAAAGCTAAAGCTGTGTCAGGGCATGCTGGGATGTATAGTTTCTCAACAGCTGGAGAACCGTGCCTGACCTAGAGAAAGCTTTGTAATTCAGAAAGGCCTTATGTGGATAATTCTTTCTGCCTGCAGATATTTTCATGTGTGGATAGCCTGAAATGTGCAACTGCTGCATTGTCCATTGTGTGCATTATAAGTCATTTCCACCTTACATTATTGTACTTGTCACCCGTTGCAGTATAACATATGGAATGCACCATATTAACATTCCTTTATGTGAGAGGATGCAATGTTGCTTTCTTACAGAATTCAATAAGACCACATCAGTGGGTCACACACTGTGGAGCCTTACAATATACTACTGATTACTGTAACAAGAACTCACCTACGCCCACCAACACAAACAGCGTCTTCATTTTCTCCTCGTCGCTGAAAGTAAATTAGGCTGTGAGTGTTATTTGGTAATCAGTGAAAAAGAGAAATATACAGATAAAAGGACAATTGAAGAGACAGTGACAGAGGGACCGGGGTAAGAGGAAAGTAGAGTGATAGAGAGAGTGACGGAGGGACCAGGGTAAGAGGAAAGTAGAGTGATAGAGAGAGTGACAGAGGGACCGGGGTAAGAGGAAAGTAGCGTGATAGAGAGAGTGACAGAGGGACCGGAGTAAGAGGAAAGTAGAGTGATAGAGAGAGTGACAGAGGGACCGGGGTAAGAGGAAAGTAGAGTGATAGAGAGAGTGACAGAGGGACCGGGGTAAGAGGAAAGTAGCGTGATAGAGAGAGTGACAGAGGGACCGGAGTAAGAGGAAAGTAGAGTGATAGAGAGAGTGACAGAGGAACCAGGGTAAGAGGAAAGTAGAGTGATAGAGACAGTGACAGAGGGACCGGGGTAAGAGGAAAGTAGAGTGATAGAGAGAGTGACGGAGGGACCAGGGTAAGAGGAAAGTAGAGTGATAGAGAGAGTGACAGAGGGACCGGGGTAAGAGGAAAGTAGCGTGATAGAGAGAGTGACAGAGGGACCGGAGTAAGAGGAAAGTAGAGTGATAGAGAGAGTGACAGAGGGACCGGGGTAAGAGGAAAGTAGAGTGATAGAGAGAGTGACAGAGGGACCGGGGTAAGAGGAAAGTAGCGTGATAGAGAGAGTGACCGAGGGACCGGAGTAAGAGGAAAGTAGAGTGATAGAGAGAGTGACAGAGGGACCGGGGTAAGAGGAAAGTAGAGTGATAGAGAGAGTGACAGAGGGACCGGGGTAAGAGGAAAGTAGAGTGGTAGAGAGAGTGACAGAGGGACCGGAGTAAGAGGAAAGTAGAGTGACAGAGAGAGTGACAGAGGGACCAGGGTAAGAGGAAAGTAGAGTGATAGAGAGAGTGACAGAGGGACCAGGGTAAGTGGAAAGTAGAGTGATAGAGAGAGTGACAGAGGGACCGGAGTAAGAGGAAAGTAGAGTGATAGAGAGAGTGACGGAGGGACCAGGGTAAGAGGAAAGTAGAGTGACAGAGAGAGTGACAGAGGGACCAGGGTAAGAGGAAAGTAGAGTGATAGAGAGTGACAGAAGGACCAGGGTAAGAGGAAAGTAGAGTGACAGAGAGAGTGACAGAGGGACCAGGGTAAGAGGAAAGTAGAGTGATAGAGAGAGTGACAGAGGGACCGGGGTAAGAGGAAAGTAGAGTGATAGAGAGAGTGACAGAGGGACCGGGGTAAGAGGAAAGTAGAGTGATAGAGAGAGTGACAGAGGGACCGGGGTAAGAGGAAAGTAGAGTGATAGAGAGAGTGACAGAAGGACCAGGGTAAGAGGAAAGTAGAGTGATAGAGAGAGTGACAGAGGGACCGGAGTAAGAGGAAAGTAGAGTGATAGAGAGAGTGACAGAAGAACCAGGGTAAGAGGAAAGTAGAGTGATAGAGTGACAGAGGGACCAGGGTAAGAGGAAAGTAGAGTGATAGAGAGAGTGACAGAGGGACCAGGGTAAGAGGAAAGTAGAGTGCTAGAGAGAGTGACAGCGGGACCGGGGTAAGAGGAAAGTAGAGTGATAGAGAGAGTGACAGAAGGACCAGGGTAAGAGGAAAGTAGAGTGCTAGAGAGAGTGACAGAGGGACCAGGGTAAGTGGAAAGTAGAGTGATAGAGAGAGTGACAGAGGGACCGGAGTAAGAGGAAAGTAGAGTGATAGAGAGAGTGACGGAGGGACCAGGGTAAGAGGAAAGTAGAGTGACAGAGAGAGTGACAGAGGGACCAGGGTAAGAGGAAAGTAGAGTGATAGAGAGTGACAGAAGGACCAGGGTAAGAGGAAAGTAGAGTGACAGAGAGAGTGACAGAGGGACCAGGGTAAGAGGAAAGTAGAGTGATAGAGAGAGTGACAGAGGGACCGGGGTAAGAGGAAAGTAGAGTGATAGAGAGAGTGACAGAGGGACCGGGGTAAGAGGAAAGTAGAGTGATAGAGAGAGTGACAGAGGGACCGGGGTAAGAGGAAAGTAGAGTGATAGAGAGAGTGACAGAAGGACCAGGGTAAGAGGAAAGTAGAGTGATAGAGAGAGTGACAGAGGGACCGGAGTAAGAGGAAAGTAGAGTGATAGAGAGAGTGACAGAAGAACCAGGGTAAGAGGAAAGTAGAGTGATAGAGTGACAGAGGGACCAGGGTAAGAGGAAAGTAGAGTGATAGAGAGAGTGACAGAGGGACCAGGGTAAGAGGAAAGTAGAGTGCTAGAGAGAGTGACAGCGGGACCGGGGTAAGAGGAAAGTAGAGTGATAGAGAGAGTGACAGAAGGACCAGGGTAAGAGGAAAGTAGAGTGCTAGAGAGAGTGACAGAGGGACCGGGGTAAGAGAAAAGTAGAGTGATAGAGAGAGTGACAGAAGGACCAGGGTAAGAGGAAAGTAGAGTGATAGAGTGACAGAGGGACCGGAGTAAGAGGAAAGTAGAGTGATAGAGAGAGTGACAGAGGGACCGGGGTAAGAGGAAAGTAGAGTGGTAGAGAGAGTGACAGAGGGACCGGGGTAAGAGGAAAGTAGAGTGATAGAGAGAGTGACAGAGGGACCGGGATAAGAGGAAAGTAGAGTGATAAAGAGAGTGACAGAGGGACCGGAGTAAGAGGAAAGTAGAGTGATAGAGAGAGTGACAGAGGGACCGGGGTAAGAGGAAAGTAGAGTGATAGAGAGAGTGACAGAGGGACCGGGGTAAGAGGAAAGTAGAGTGGTAGAGTGACAGAGGGACCGGAGTAAGAGGAAAGTAGAGTGACAGAGAGAGTGACAGAGGGACCGGGGTAAGAGGAAAGTAGAGTGATAGAGAGAGTGACAGAGGGACCAGGGTAAGTGGAAAGTAGAGTGATAGAGAGAGTGACAGAGGGACCGGAGTAAGAGGAAAGTAGAGTGACAGAGAGAGTGACAGAGGGACCAGGGTAAGAGGAAAGTAGAGTGATAGAGAGAGTGACAGAGGGACCGGAGTAAGAGGAAAGTAGAGTGATAGAGAGAGTGACGGAGGGACCAGGGTAAGAGGAAAGTAGAGTGATAGAGAGAGTGACAGACGGACCAGGGTAAGAGGAAAGTAGAGTGATAAAGAGAGTGACAGAGGGACCGGGGTAAGAGGAAAGTAGAGTGGTAGAGAGAGTGACAGAGGGACCGGGGTAAGAGGAAAGTAGAGTGATAGAGAGAGTGACAGAAGGACCAGGGTAAGAGGAAAGTAGAGTGATAGAGAGAGTGACAGAGGGACCGGAGTAAGAGGAAAGTAGAGTGATAGAGAGAGTGACAGAAGAACCAGGGTAAGAGGAAAGTAGAGTGACAGAGGGACCAGGGTAAGAGGAAAGTAGAGTGATAGAGAGAGTGACAGAGGGACCAGGGTAAGAGGAAAGTAGAGTGATAGAGTGACAGAGGGACCAGGGTAAGAGGAAAGTAGAGTGATAGAGAGAGTGACAGAGGGACCAGGGTAAGAGGAAAGTAGAGTGCTAGAGAGAGTGACAGCGGGACCGGGGTAAGAGGAAAGTAGAGTGATAGAGAGAGTGACAGAAGGACCAGGGTAAGAGGAAAGTAGAGTGCTAGAGAGAGTGACAGAGGGACCAGGGTAAGTGGAAAGTAGAGTGATAGAGAGAGTGACAGAGGGACCGGAGTAAGAGGAAAGTAGAGTGATAGAGAGAGTGACGGAGGGACCAGGGTAAGAGGAAAGTAGAGTGACAGAGAGAGTGACAGAGGGACCAGGGTAAGAGGAAAGTAGAGTGATAGAGAGTGACAGAAGGACCAGGGTAAGAGGAAAGTAGAGTGACAGAGAGAGTGACAGAGGGACCAGGGTAAGAGGAAAGTAGAGTGATAGAGAGAGTGACAGAGGGACCGGGGTAAGAGGAAAGTAGAGTGATAGAGAGAGTGACAGAGGGACCGGGGTAAGAGGAAAGTAGAGTGATAGAGAGAGTGACAGAGGGACCGGGGTAAGAGGAAAGTAGAGTGATAGAGAGAGTGACAGAAGGACCAGGGTAAGAGGAAAGTAGAGTGATAGAGAGAGTGACAGAGGGACCGGAGTAAGAGGAAAGTAGAGTGATAGAGAGAGTGACAGAAGAACCAGGGTAAGAGGAAAGTAGAGTGACAGAGGGACCAGGGTAAGAGGAAAGTAGAGTGATAGAGAGAGTGACAGAGGGACCAGGGTAAGAGGAAAGTAGAGTGCTAGAGAGAGTGACAGCGGGACCGGGGTAAGAGGAAAGTAGAGTGATAGAGAGAGTGACAGAAGGACCAGGGTAAGAGGAAAGTAGAGTGCTAGAGAGAGTGACAGAGGGACCGGGGTAAGAGGAAAGTAGAGTGATAGAGAGAGTGACAGAAGGACCAGGGTAAGAGGAAAGTAGAGTGATAGAGTGACAGAGGGACCGGAGTAAGAGGAAAGTAGAGTGATAGAGAGAGTGACAGAGGGACCGGGGTAAGAGGAAAGTAGAGTGGTAGAGAGAGTGACAGAGGGACCGGGGTAAGAGGAAAGTAGAGTGATAGAGAGAGTGACAGAGGGACCGGGATAAGAGGAAAGTAGAGTGATAAAGAGAGTGACAGAGGGACCGGAGTAAGAGGAAAGTAGAGTGATAGAGAGAGTGACAGAGGGACCGGGGTAAGAGGAAAGTAGAGTGATAGAGAGAGTGACAGAGGGACCGGGGTAAGAGGAAAGTAGAGTGGTAGAGTGACAGAGGGACCGGAGTAAGAGGAAAGTAGAGTGACAGAGTGACAGAGGGACCGGGGTAAGAGGAAAGTAGAGTGATAGAGAGAGTGACAGAGGGACCAGGGTAAGTGGAAAGTAGAGTGATAGAGAGAGTGACAGAGGGACCGGAGTAAGAGGAAAGTAGAGTGACAGAGAGAGTGACAGAGGGACCAGGGTAAGAGGAAAGTAGAGTGATAGAGAGAGTGACAGAGGGACCGGAGTAAGAGGAAAGTAGAGTGATAGAGAGAGTGACGGAGGGACCAGGGTAAGAGGAAAGTAGAGTGATAGAGAGAGTGACAGACGGACCAGGGTAAGAGGAAAGTAGAGTGATAAAGAGAGTGACAGAGGGACCGGGGTAAGAGGAAAGTAGAGTGGTAGAGAGAGTGACAGAGGGACCGGGGTAAGAGGAAAGTAGAGTGATAGAGAGAGTGACAGAGGAACCAGGGTAAGAGGAAAGTAGAGTGATAGAGAAAGTGACGGAGGGACCAGGGTAAGAGGAAAGTAGAGTGATAGAGAGAGTGACAGAGGAACCAGGGTAAGAGGAAAGTAGAGTGATAGAGAAAGTGACAGAAGGACCAGGGTAATAGGAAAGTAGAGTGATAGAGAGAGTGACAGAGGGACCGGGGTAAGAGGAAAGTAGAGTGATAGAGAGAGTGACAGGGGGACCGGGGTAAGAGGAAAGTAGAGTGATAGAGAGAGTGACAGAGGGACCAGGGTAAGAGGAAAGTAGAGTGATAGAGAAAGTGACGGAGGGACCAGGGTAAGAGGAAAGTAGAGTGATAGAGAGAGTGACAGGGGGACCGGGGTAAGAGGAAAGTAGAGTGATAGAGAGAGTGACAGGGGGACCGGGGTAAGAGGAAAGTAGAGTGATAGAGAGAGTGACAGAGGGACCGGGGTAAGAGGAAAGTAGAGTGATAGAGAAAGTGACAGAAGGACCAGGGTAATAGGAAAGTAGAGTGATAGAGAGAGTGACAGAGGGACCGGGGTAAGAGGAAAGTAGAGTGATAGAGAGAGTGACAGAGGAACCAGGGTAAGAGGAAAGTAGAGTGATAGAGAGAGTGACAGGGGGACCGGGGTAAGAGGAAAGTAGAGTGATAGAGAAAGTGACGGAGGAACCAGGGTAAGAGGAAAGTAGAGTGATAGAGAGAGTGACAGACGGACCAGGGTAAGAGGAAAGTAGAGTGATAAAGAGAGTGACAGAGGGACCGGGGTAAGAGGAAAGTAGAGTGGTAGAGAGAGTGACAGAGGGACCGGGGTAAGAGGAAAGTAGAGTGATAGAGGGAGTGACAGAGGGACCAGGGTAAGAGGAAAGTAGAGTGATAGAGAGAGTGACAGAGGGACCGGGGTAAGAGGAAAGTAGAGTGATAGAGAGAGTGACAGAGGGACCGGGGTAAGAGGAAAGTAGAGTGATAGAGAGAGTGACAGAGGGACCGGGGTAAGAGGAAAGTAGAGTGATAGAGAGAGTGACAGGGGGACCGGGGTAAGAGGAAAGTAGAGTGATAGAGAGAGTGACAGAGGGACCAGGGTAAGAGGAAAGTAGAGTGATAGAGAGAGTGACAGAGGGACCAGGGTAAGAGGAAAGTAGAGTGATAGAGAAAGTGACAGAAGGACCAGGGTAATAGGAAAGTAGAGTGATAGAGAGAGTGACAGAGGGACCGGGGTAAGAGGAAAGTAGAGTGATAGAGAGAGTGACAGAGGGACCGGGGTAAGAGGAAAGTAGAGTGATAGAGAGAGTGACAGAGGGACCGGGGTAAGAGGAAAGTAGAGTGATAGAGAGAGTGACAGAGGGACCGGGGTAAGAGGAAAGTAGAGTGATAGAGAGAGTGACAGAGGGACCGGGGTAAGAGGAAAGTAGAGTGATAGAGAGAGTGACAGAGGGACCGGGGTAAGAGGAAAGTAGAGTGATAGAGAGAGTGACAGAGGGACCGGGGTAAGAGGAAAGTAGAGTGATAGAGAGAGTGACAGAGGGACCGGGGTAATAGGAAAGTAGAGTGATAGAGAGAGTGACAGAGGGACCGGGGTAAGAGGAAAGTAGAGTGATTGAGAGAGTGACAGAGGGACCGGGGTAAGAGGATAGTACAGTGATAGAGAGAGTGACAGGGGGACCGGGGTAAGAGGAAAGTAGAGTGATAGAGAGAGTGACAGAGGGACCAGGGTAAGAGGAAAGTAGAGTGATAGAGAGAGTGACAGGGGGACCGGGGTAATAGGAAAGTAGAGTGATAGAGAGAGTGACAGAGGAACCAGGGTAAGAGGAAAGTAGAGTGATAGAGAAAGTGACGGAGGGACCAGGGTAAGAGGAAAGTAGAGTGATAGAGAGAGTGACAGAGGAACCAGGGTAAGAGGAAAGTAGAGTGATAGAGTGACAGGGGGACCGGGGTAAGTGGAAAGTAGAGTGATAGAGAGAGTGACAGAGGAACCAGGGTAAGAGGAAAGTAGAGTGATAGAGAGAGTGACGGAGGGACCAGGGTAAGAGGAAAGTAGAGTGATAGAGAGAGTGACAGAGGAACCAGGGTAAGAGGAAAGTAGAGTGATAGAGAGAGTGACAGAGGGACCAGGGTAAGAGGAAAGTAGAGTGACAGAGAGACCGGGGTAAGAGGAAAGTAGAGTGATAGAGAGAGTGACAGAGGGACCGGGGTAATAGGAAAGTAGAGGGACCAGGGTAAGAGGAAAGTAGAGTGACAGAGAGACCGGGGTAATAGGAAAGTAGAGTGATAGAGAGAGTGACAGAAGGACCAGGGTAAGAGGAAAGTAGAGTGATTTAGAGAGTGACAGAGGGACCGGGGTAAGAGGAAAGTAGAGTGATAGAGAGAGTGACAGAGGGACCAGGGTAATAGGAAAGTAGAGTGATAGAGAGAGTGACAGAGGGACCAGGGTAATAGGAAAGTAGAGTGATAGAGAGAGTGACAGACAGAGAGTGAGAGAGGTGGATGTAATGTACCTATAAGTCCTCAGTAAAATACGTCTGCCAGTGGCACTGACTGCAGTCGTTCTTAGCTCAGGATGTAGGGTGTTTATATATGAACGGAGAATGTAATTTTTTCTTATGTAATGTTTAATTCTAATTTGTAATTACCTTTTTAATTGTTGGTTTTATTGTAGCTATTGCCCAAGTTATATTTAAAGTTACTATACATAGGGTTTCACAATAAGTAAGTTCACAATTAGAATAATTTTCCCGGATTGCTAAACTAATAATAACCATTATTGTATGTGTCATAATATATAGGGTAAATTGCGCTGACCGAGCGTTTTTCGGCTGTCAGGAAAGAACAGTGTATTCATTATTATTATCTTTTATTTATAAAGTCACACAGGGGTCACTTAGCTGCACATAGGGGGGGCACACTTTACTCACATTCTATCATGCTCTTTTTGCCTTTTTTTTATTAAAATGCGTCTTAATTGCATTACTATGTGGGTATGCATGCACAAGCAGCTTCTGCTGATTAAAAAGATATGTAGCATGCCTATATTCTGTGTGTGACTGTATCTGCATATAAAATGCTACATTACAGTGATTTCCAGGAATACACTGTAATTAAGCATTTTGTATGCAGATACAGCCGCAGTCACACACAGAACATAGGCATGCCGCATATCTTTTTAATCAGCAGAAGCTGCTTGTGCTCTGATAATGTCAAATATTACCTTTAAACATAAGCTATATTATTGTTACGGACTAAGTACGCTATTTGCGCACTGAGTACCGTACGGGTACGCACTTAGCGTAACAGACGCTAGGCCGTGGGCGCGACACACGAGCGACACGTACTCTCACGGACTCACGCTTTGTATCGAGCACGCTATAGGCGTCCCGAGTACTGTAACGCTACGCTATTGGCGTAGCGGATGCTGCGCCGTGAGAGTGAGACGCGAGCAGCGCAGACGCTCCCAGAATGATACACAGTAAACCTTATTAACAACACACAGTAAGGATATGCTTATACTATAAACCTTAGTAATCGAATACTACAATGATGTAACGCTTATTAAGCTTGATAATGTGTAAGCTGTTTGAGCGATTGAGATGCTAAGAAAACCCTTTGTAGTAACTAGTGAATACGCAAGACCTTGTTTGGTTTTAAAAACCACTCCGGCTCTAACACCTTCGTGGATGCTTTGGAGTAAAAAGGGGAAAAACAGTACAGGTTATACACTACAAACTAACATAGAAATCTAAACAGAATAACAAAGATTAATATGAACAATAGCGAAGCGATCGCAAACACGAGCTAACAGAATGAGAACAAATGGCAAACACAATGGATAACAAAATGGCTACAGAGAATAATACATACGTGGGGATGATTCGCAAGTGCGTCCTGGATCCAGCCCTCAGCATTCAATGAGAAAGCCTTTCAGTGAGAGTGAGTGACTGGCCCAGCCATGGTGGTCTTTATATACACAGCATACAGTCACAATACAATGGTCCCTATAATCTCATTGTTCATTGGACACTGGAATGTGTCTCTGCATTATAACAAAAGGTCATAGGTGGGTTTGAACAGGTGGAATGTGTCTTTCTCCAACTGCTCAGGTGGGAGGTATCCTCAGGATTCCTGCCGCATGGATAATGAACAGCAAATACAGTAAATGTCTATAAACTACTTTTGTACATAACTATACGCAGGAGCGAGCGATCTTTTCCTAACCAACACCGAAATGTTACCATTTGTCACGATCCGGGTATCTGGACGCCATTTCTTACCTATCAGATGCCTCCTAAGGCTGGCTCAGCGCTCCAGGACCGGATCCCATCTGTTATCCTGATGTGCACATTCCCGCATCCTCTCCTGTCTCTCTGGACGCAGTCACAGTAACGCCTTATACATCTGGCATGGCGTCTCCCGCGGCCTCCGCCGCCGTCCCTGAGCTTCTGCATTCAGAGTGGCGATTACGTCAGCCGCGGCCTCCGCTGTGTCCGCGTGGTCGGATGTGCATCTGTCAGCCTGGCGTCTCCGGTGGCCGGCGCCGCCATTACTGTTTTCCAGACCACATGGATTACAATCCAAACTTCTCTCCAAGTGTCTGCATGGGCGCAGCCATCTTGGATTCTGTCAGCTGATCATTCCTACCAATCCGTTGTCAGTATTATTAATTTGCATAATTGCCTAGCCAATGCCTTCCTTGCTGCAGGTATAAATAGGTTGTGCCTGAGCAAGGAAGGCGTCAGTGCTTTGGTTGTCAAACCTAGTTCCAGTTTGTCTCTCTCCTGTGATTGTCTTCCAGGTTCCAGCTCCTGTATCCAGACTTCTGCTATAGAGACCCGCACCAGCATTCCATCTGCGGTGTAGCCTGACTCTCCGATCCATTCTGGACTCACCTGTTTCCAGCTACAACATCACCTGCTTCCAGCAGTGTACAGCTTCTCTTAAAGGGCCGGTGTCCTTTCTGCAGTTTACCACTCTCCACCGGTATTATTATTTCTCCGCTCTCAAATTCTACATTTCATCTATATTGCATCGCTCTCAAGCTTTATTTATTATTTAACTGGTTCCAGCCAGTATCCACTCCGTGCCAACACCTGTCTGGTTCTAACCAGTACCCACAGCAGCATTTTATCTACAGCAGTCCAGCTTTCCCTGGAACACCAGCTGGTACGACCCTGGGCTTTCCTCATTGCTACAGTTGAGCCTGGTAAGGACTTTCCAACTTGCAGATAATAAGAACTGTCTCATACCACCAGAGCTCTGTGGCCCCTGCCACCCTGTAGTACCCAGGAACTGTATTATTATTTCTCTGCTGATTTTTATGTTTCTTTTTACTGCTACTGTGATGCATGGAGTTTGTCATAAATAAATATCATTGACTTTTACTCAAGTTGTCGTGGTCACGCCTTCGGGCGGTTTCTCTTCATGTTACTTACATGTCCAGGGGTCTGATACAACCTCCCAGGTTTCGGTACATCTCAGCCCCTACAACTGAGGCTGCCTTCCGTCAGCTCAGGCCCTCAGTTGTGACAGTAAGCACTGACCAGATGAATCCAGCCGGAGACCAGGATCAAGCGGCCAGGCCGATGCAAGAACTGGCAGCCCGACTTGAACATCAGGAGGCTGCACAGGGCCACATCATCCGCTGTCTCCAGGATCTCTCTACTCGGCTGGATGGGATTCAGACAACTCTCCGTGGATCAGGCGCATCTGGGGCTTCAACCACAGTGACTCCAACTATAACCCCACCCACCTTACCCGTTTCTGCTCCACGTCTTCATCTTCCAACGCCAGCAAAATTTGACGGATCTCCAAGATTCTGCAGGGGATTTCTCAACCAGTGTGAGATTCAGTTTGAGCTACAACCTGGCAATTTTCCCAGTGACCGTACAAAAATTGCCTACATCATCTCTCTTCTCAGTGGCTCAGCCCTTGACTGGGCATCACCGTTATGGGAGAGGTCCGACACCCTGCTATCTTCTTACACTGCATTCGTGTCAACATTCAGGCGCATCTTCGACGAGCCAGGCCGGGTAACTTCAGCTTCGTCTGAGATTCTCCGTTTACGCCAGGGATCACGTACTGTAGGACAATATCTTATACAGTTCCAGATCCTGGCATCTGAACTGGCATGGAACGACGAGGCCCTGTATGCTGCATTCTGGCATGGTTTATCCGAGCGTATTAAAGATGAGTTAGCTACCAGAGACTTACCCTCCAAGTTAGATGAGCTAATCTCACTTTGTACGAAAGTTGACTTACGTTTCAGAGAGAGAGCAACTGAGCGTGGAAGATCATCTGCTCCAAAATCTTCTGCTCCTCCTCCTCGCCAACTGTCACCAACTAAAGATGAACCCATGCAAATTGGCCGTTCCCGTTTAACTCCTGCTGAGCGCCGAAGACGTCTCTCTGAGTCTCTCTGTCTGTATTGTGAAGCTCCGTCTCACACTATTAATGCCTGTCCCAAACGTCCGGGAAACTCCAAATCCTAGCTCGCCAAGGAGAGGGCCGGCTAGGAGTAATGATCTCCTCTCCATCTCCTCAAGATTGTAATCTCCCAGTCTCGCTTCAAGTTGCTCAACGTTATCAGAACGTCATTGCCCTCCTGGATTCCGGAGCAGCTGGGAACTTTATTACCGAAGCCTATGTTAAACGGTGGTCCCTACTCACCGAGAGACTTCCTTCCTCCTTTTCCTTAACTGCCGTGGATGGCAGTAAAATTTTTGATACAGTTATTGCTCTAAGGACTCTACCAGTTCGTCTGAGAGTGGGAGTTCTTCATTCCGAACTTATTTCACTTTTAGTGATTCCAAGAGCCACACATCCTGTGGTCCTGGGCCTTCCATGGCTCCGTCTTCACAATCCTACAATTGATTGGACGACTACGCAAATCCTGGCATGGGGTTCCTCCTGTGCTGAGACATGTTTGTTTAAAGTGTTGCCTGTCTGTTCTTCCTCCCCCAGGTCGTCTGATGTTCCACCTCCTCCATATCAAGATTTCACGGATGTGTTCAGTAAGGCTTCTGCTGATATCCTTCCTCCTCATAGAGAATGGGACTGCCCGATTGATCTCGTTCCAGGGAAGGTTCCACCTCGAGGCCGAACTTATCCGTTGTCTCTGCCCGAGACGCATTCTATGGAGGAATACATTAAAGAGAACCTAGCAAAGGGGTTCATTCGACCTTCTTCTTTTCCAGCCGGCGCAGGCTTCTTTTTTGTAAAAAAGAAAGATGGTGGTCTGCGGCCGTGCATCGACTACAGAGGTTTGAACGACATTACCATCAAGAACCGCTATCCTTTACCCCTGATTACTGAGCTCTTTGACAGAGTTAGCGGAGCTACCATCTTTACAAAGCTGGACTTGAGAGGTGCATACAATCTCATCCGGATCCGTGAGGGTGACGAGTGGAAGACCGCATTTAATACCTGTGACGGACATTATGAGTACCTCGTCATGCCCTTCGGATTGAGCAATGCTCCAGCTGTCTTCCAGCATTTCGTCAATGAGATCTTCAGAGACATTCTATACCGTCATGTCGTGGTCTATCTAGATGATATCCTCATTTTTGCCAACAATTTAGAGGAACATCGTTTTTGGGTAAAGGAGGTTCTGTCCCGTCTCCGTGTCAACCATCTCTATTGCAAATTAGAGAAATGCGTCTTTGAAGTCAAGTCCATTCCGTTTCTAGGGTACATTGTGTCCGGTTCCGGACTAGAGATGGATCCTGAGAAACTACAAGCAATCCAGAATTGGCCGGTACCCTTAACCCTCAAAGGGGTCCAGAGGTTCTTAGGGTTCGCCAATTATTACCGAAAGTTTATACGAGACTTTTCCACCATTGTGGCGCCTATTACTGCTTTCACCAAGAAGGGTGCTAACCCGTCCAAGTGGTCTGAAGAAGCCATGCAAGCTTTTAATCTTTTAAAACAGAGGTTCATCTCTGCACCTGTCCTGAAACAGCCTGACATCGACTCTCCTTTCATCTTAGAGGTGGATGCCTCCTCCGTTGGAGTAGGAGCGGTGTTATCTCAGAGGGCTAAAGATGGCCATTTACATCCTTGCAGTTTCTTCTCACGGAAGTTCTCCCCAGCGGAACGCAACTATGCCATTGGCGACCAGGAGTTGCTAGCCATCAAGCTCGCTCTAGAGGAGTGGAGATATCTGTTGGAGGGAGCTTCTCATTCAATCACCATCCTTACAGACCACAAGAACCTTCTATATCTGAAAGGCGCACAATGTCTCAACCCTCGTCAGGCCAGATGGGCTCTTTTCTTTTCCAGGTTCGACTTTAAACTCCAGTTCTGTCCGGGCTCTCAGAATCGCAAGGCCGATGCCCTTTCCCGCTCATGGGAGCAAGAAAATGAGTCAGAGTCTTCAGACAAGCATCCTATTATTAATCCGTTGGCATTCTCCACGGTAGGGATGGACTCTACGCCCCTATCAGGGAAAAGTTTTGTGAAGCCGACACTAAGGAAGAAGCTCATGCATTGGGCCCATGCTTCCCGCTTTGCCGGACATACAGGTATCCAAAAAACCCTGGAGTTTATCTCTAGGTCCTATTGGTGGCCAACTCTGAAAAAGGACGTTTTGGAGTTTATTGCATCTTGCCCAAAGTGTGCTCAACATAAAGTATCCCGCCAGTCGCCTGCGGGGCAACTGGTTCCACTATCTGTTCCCCGTCGACCATGGACCCATTTGTCGATGGATTTTATTACAGATTTGCCCATGTGCAACAAGTTTAATACCATCTGGGTGGTAGTTGACCGGTTCACCAAGATGGCACACTTCATTCCTCTCACCGGTCTTCCGTCAGCTTCCAAGTTGGCTCAAGTATTCATACAAGAGATCTTTCGACTCCACGGTCTTCCAGAAGAAATTATCTCAGATCGAGGAGTTCAATTCACAGCCAAATTCTGGCGAAGTTTATGTCAAGTCCTCCAAGTCAAGCTAAAGTTTTCCACGGCTTACCATCCTCAGACCAATGGTCAAACTGAGAGGGTGAATCAGGACTTGGAGTCCTTCCTCCGCATCTATGTGTCCTCCTCTCAAGATGACTGGGTTCAATTACTTCCCTGGGCCGAGTTCTGTCATAACAACCAGTATCATTCTTCATCTTCTTCAACACCATTCTTCACCAACTTTGGATTCCACCCTAAAGTCCCTGAGTTCCAATCGCTTCCAGCAACTTCTGTTCCCGCAGTGGATATCACCTTGCATCAGTTTGCCAATATCTGGAAGAGCGTACGATCAGCTCTGCTCAAGGCATCGTTCAGGTACAAGAAGTTTGCTGATAAGAAGCGTCGAGCAGTTCCTGCTCTCAAGGTGGGTGATCGGGTATGGTTATCCACGAAGAATTTGAGGTTAAGAGTTCCCAGTATGAAGTTTGCACCTCGCTACATCGGTCCTTTTAAAATTGATCAAGTCATCAATCCTGTTGCTTACAGACTCCAGTTGCCTCCCTTCTTAAAAATACCCAGGACATTCCATGTTTCCCTGTTGAAACCGCTAATTTTGAATCGGTTTCATTCCTCACTTCCTCCAACTCCGAAAGTCCAAACTCAACGAGGCGTTGAGTATGAAGTAGCCAAGATCCTGGACTCACGTCACCGTTACGGTCAACTTCAGTATCTTATTGACTGGAAGGGTTATGGCCCTGAGGAACGTTCATGGACCAATGCTTCTGATGTCCATGCTCCTGCCTTGGTCCGGAGATTCCATTCCAAGTTTCCTCAAAAGCCAAAGAAGTGTCCTGGGGCCACTCCTAAAGGGGGGGGGGGGGGTGCTGTCACGATCCGGGTATCTGGACGCCATTTCTTACCTATCAGATGCCTCCTAAGGCTGGCTCAGCGCTCCAGGACCGGATCCCATCTGTTATCCTGATGTGCACATTCCCGCATCCTCTCCTGTCTCTCTGGACGCAGTCACAGTAACGCCTTATACATCTGGCATGGCGTCTCCCGCGGCCTCCGCCGCCGTCCCTGAGCTTCTGCATTCAGAGTGGCGATTACGTCAGCCGCGGCCTCCGCTGTGTCCGCGTGGTCGGATGTGCATCTGTCAGCCTGGCGTCTCCTGTCTCCGGTGGCCGGCGCCGCCATTACTGTTTTCCAGACCACATGGATTACAATCCAAACTTCCCTCCAAGTGTCTGCATGGGCGCAGCCATCTTGGATTCTGTCAGCTGATCATTCCTACCAATCCGTTGTCAGTATTATTAATTTGCATAATTGCCTAGCCAATGCCTTCCTTGCTGCAGGTATAAATAGGTTGTGCCTGAGCAAGGAAGGCGTCAGTGCTTTGGTTGTCAAACCTAGTTCCAGTTTGTCTCTCTCCTGTGATTGTCTTCCAGGTTCCAGCTCCTGTCTCCAGACTTCTGCTATAGAGACCCGCACCAGCATTCCATCTGCGGTGTAGCCTGACTCTCCGATCCATTCTGGACTCACCTGTTTCCAGCTACAACATCACCTGCTTCCAGCTCAGCTTCCAGCAGTGTACAGCTTCTCTTAAAGGGCCGGTGTCCTTTCTGCAGTTTACCACTCTCCACCGGTATTATTATTTCTCCGCTCTCAAATTCTACATTTCATCTATATTGCATCGCTCTCAAGCTTTATTTATTATTTAACTGGTTCCAGCCAGTATCCACTCCGTGCCAACACCTGTCTGGTTCTAACCAGTACCCACAGCAGCATTTTATCTACAGCAGTCCAGCTTTCCCTGGAACACCAGCTGGTACGACCCTGGGCTTTCCTCATTGCTACAGTTGAGCCTGGTAAGGACTTTCCAACTTGCAGATAATAAGAACTGTCTCATACCACCAGAGCTCTGTGGCCCCTGCCACCCTGTAGTACCCAGGAACTGTATTATTATTTCTCTGCTGATTTTTAGGTTTCTTTTTACTGCTACTGTGATGCATGGAGTTTGTCATAAATAAATATCATTGACTTTTACTCAAGTTGTCGTGGTCACGCCTTCGGGCGGTTTCTCTTCATGTTACTTACATGTCCAGGGGTCTGATACAACCTCCCAGGTTTCGGTACATCTCAGCCCCTACAACTGAGGCTGCCTTCCGTCAGCTCAGGCCCTCAGTTGTGACACCATTAAAATACTCTACAGCTGGATACTAGATACCATCTTTCAACCTTTATCTGACCCTTCCTATCATGCAAAGAGCAATCTCTCTGTCCAGGAACCGTTTAAACTAAACATACTTGCTGACATTGTTTAGTGGAATATTAACTATAAAACACACTATTTGGGTTAAATATGTTGCGATCGAGTCACTCGCTAGACGCTCACAAACTCCGCCGTAAATACACATCTCCATGCGCACGAGACGTTGGAGCGTCCCTTACGCAACCTGCGGGGGATGCGTATGCACGGGGGAGTGGGTGCACGAGCAGCGGGCATGTGCATTGGGGTTAGTACAAGGCATGTGAATCATGATATATTTCGACTTTGACAGCTCCTAGGCATACCAAATGCCCTAGGCCTTTGCCTAGGACCGGCTCTGTGGCTCCTTCTCCGTCACCCCCGGGGGACACATGCCGGATGGCTGCGCAGGGAACCCGAACCAGGAAGCAGTGTGATAGCATTATGATAAAACTCATTGTGTATGATAAATGGTGCTCCAGCCAATCAGGTCACAACTGTCATTTTTCAAACACATGACAGCAGAAGCTGATTGGCTGGAGCCCCATTTATCATATGCAAGGAGTTTTATCAGTCACAGCGAGTTATAACACTCATTGGTAAATGGGCCCCTTCATTACATAGAGAATGGAGAGGGGAGACGGCACTGATCACAAAAGCTTCTTGTGTAATGTTTAATTCTAGAATATAATGTTCTCATAAATGTGGGTGTAACCCTAGATATCGCCCAAGATGTATTTACAAGTGTCATACCTATTGTTTCACAATGTGCAAACTCACTCCCGTAACACAATTCACAGACTATTACACGTAATCCACATCATTGTCTTAACTCATGATATTGTGGGAGAGATGTACTAATCCTTGGAGAGTGATAAAGTGAAGAGAGATAAAGTCCTAGCCAGTTAGCTCCGAACTGCCATGTTACAGGCTGTGGGCAGGATGTACTGAAGGGAAAATGCATTTCTCATATGTACTAAGATCAGCATTGTCAGGCTTCATTGCGGAGAGTAACACCAGCTTTTGGTTAAAGTTACCCTGTAGAAACCTACAATCAGATTCCTCCTAGCACAGAGGGACTTCTGGGGCCGAAACCCTGGCACGCTACCCCCCTTGTCCACCACCAACTGTCTCCCAGCCCGGAGGGGGAAGCAATCACACTGATCACATATCCCCCGCCCCCTTGCAGCGCTGAAAATGGTTTGTCATTTTTTTCTAAGGGGGAGTAACCATAGCTCCCATGATTTGGCCACGCCCCCTGTAATACCCAGGCCAAGCACAGCTCTCTACAGCCAGTGTCGGACCGGGGTATGAAGGGCCCACTGGGGGAATGCAGTGACAGGGCCCCATGGGGGTGTGGCCAATCTACAAAGGGGGTGTGGCCAGCCTCCACAATGGCTTGAAATGCACAATAGTCGTGTGCAGTGTAATGCAACATATCTACTATGTATAATACAAGTGCACAGTCTGGAACCTGATCCCTAGAGAAAGAAGTGGGCCCTCAGGCAGTGGGGCCCATCGGTGGTTTCTCCTGTACCCCTGTGGGCCAGTACGACCCTGTCTACAGCCCTGTGAATCACAACTGCATCCCCCAGGGCAGAGCAATCAGCACCTCCCTCCTGTATCGGGCCACCCGCCAGGCTCCCATTGGTTAGTAACACAGCAGTCTGGGCGGGCAGGCATATGCAGGAGGGAGGAGCTGATTGCTCTGTTCCGATGAGTGCAGCTGTGATACTGATCCCTGGGGAACATGTTCATGCAGGCACCCGGCAGTATTTAAAAAACATTTACAGGGGAAGTTAGGGTTATGTTTTATTTGGCTTTCCTTTGCTTATTTTGGTTTGCTCTGCAGTCCTGGGGGGCAACTGCCACTAGTGCTGGCTACATGCCAGAAAATAGGTGAGGACGGACATTGGGCATGCTCAGTGGCGGAACTAGAGTCGTGGCGGCAGATACAACAATATGCATGTGACTCCCCCCATTCCAAATAGGAGCAGCTCAAAATAAATTCTTATTACACAGACATTAGGACTCCTTATACATGTTACGCCACACAGTAGTGCTCCTTAAACATGTTACGCCAGACAATAGTGCTCCACATATACACCTTATGCCACACAGTAGTGCTCCATACTGTATATATACCTTATGTCACACAGTAGTGCTCCATATATACACCTTATGCCACACAGTAGTGCTCCATATATACTCCTTATGCCTCACAGTAGTGCTCCATATATGCTCCTTATGCCTCACAGTAGTGCTACATATATACAACTTACACTATACAGTAGTGCTCCTTACACATGTTACGCCACACAGAAGTGGTCCATATATACACCTTACACCACACAGTAGTGCTCCATTTATAGGCCTCACACCACACAGTAGTGCTCATTATACACGTTACACCACACAGTAGTGTTCCATATACACCTTATGCCACACAGTAGTGCTTCATATACACCTTACAGTATGTCACACAGTAGTGCTCCATAAACACCCTATGCCACACAGTAGTGCTCCTTATACACATAACACCACACAGTAGTGCTCCTTATACACGTTACACCACACAGTAGTGTTCCATATACACCTTATGCCACACAGTAGTGCTTCATATACACCTTACAGTATGTCACACAGTAGTGCTCCATAAACACCCTATGCCACACAGTAGTGCTCCTTATACACATAACACCACACAGTAGTGCTCCTTATACACATTACACCACACAGTAGTGCTCCATATATACACATTATGCCACGCAGTAGTGACCTTATACACATTACGCCACGCAGTAGTGCTCCATATATACACATTATGCCATGCAGTAGTGACCTTATTGTTAGGGTCTCCTGCCCTGTGCTGCCACGTCGTCATGGCAACCGGGAGACAAGTGCTAGCGGAGTAACCTGAGCGCAGCTGATACTCCGGTTCGGGTCTTTTGCTGTGCAGTGGTTACAGGCTCTGTGCACGGCAGGGGATCCGGTGCTGGTTTTTGTGCTCACAGTCTGTGAGGTCTCAGTGGGGCGTGGACAGCATCTGCTTTATAAACCCTCTTCTCAGGTTAAGCAGATGCTGCTGAATCTTTGTTGGTTAGTTAGTTCCTGAAAGTTAGCCATTACTGTGTAGCTTTGTATTTGTTGTTGCTTACTGCAAATAGGCCTGGGGATTTGGTACTACACTCTGCCAATCCAGACCTAGCAGTAAGACTGGAGTCAGTCGTTTAACTTGCTGGGGTTCTTTTGCTACTCTGTGAACTTAGCAAGTTTGCGGCTGTATTCTCAGACTTGCCTGCCAAAATCCTTTCTCACTGTGCAAGGTGTGCAGGTGTTAGTTTAGTGGCAGTAAGCTGAACCTGTGCACTGCAAGTGAGGATTAGGATTGTGGAGACTCTCCTTGTGTCTATCATTCCATCTCTGACCAAGGAGTTTACTGCCACACCCGTTGGTAACCCTTTAGGGTTTTGCTGTTGCCCTTAGCAAAAGCATTTCGGGTTCTCTACGTATTAAAACACAACTCCTGTTGAAATTTTGTGGGAATATGGAGCATACCCCTCAAAATACGTTGCAACAGGTGGTCAATCAGGTGCAGGTCCTGACTCGACAATTTAATGATTTATCCATTAAAATGCACACCTCCCAGGCCGCTGGCGGAGCTCCCGCAGCAGCAGCACCTTCAGGGGTTAAGGAGCCGAAAGTAAATCTCCCGGATCGTTTTTCTGGAGATCGCTCGCAGTTCTTTTGTTTCAAGGAGAGCTGCAAGCTATACTTCCGGCTTAGGCCTCAGTCTTCTGGGTCGGAGATTCAGCGGGTGGACATAGTGATTTCCTTGCTACAAGGAGACCCACAGGTCTGGGCATATGGGTTGCAGCCTGACTGTCCATCGCTTAAAAGTATTGATGCTTTTTTTACGGCACTGGGCATGTTGTATGATGACCCTGACAAGACGGCCTCAGCCGAGGCTCAGATTTCGATCCTTAAGCAAGGGCGAAGGCCAGTTGAGGTTTACTGTACGGAGTTTCGGAGGTTGGCCCATGATACCCAGTGGAATGACCCAGCCCTGAGACACCAGTACCGAAGAGGTCTTTCTAACCAGATAAAGGACCAACTGGTACAATATCCCTTGCCTGATAGCTTGGATCAGCTCATGCAGTTATCCATCCGGGTGGATAGACGGCTGAGAGAGCGTAGGCATGAAAGGGAGATCAAGGTTTCCTTCTTTCCCAAGGGAACCTCAGACTCTGAGGAGTTTTCCGAGGATCCTATGCAGATTGGGGCTACCCGCCTCTCCTCGCGTGAGAAGACGCGGAGGAGACAGCAGGGGTTGTGTTTGTACTGTGGGAATAAAGGTCATGTGGTAGTATCATGCCCAGAAAAGCCGGAAAACTTCAGGGCCTGAGGGTGATGGGAAATATCCTATCAGGCCAGAAGTCAGAATTTCCAAAGAAGACTTTTATCATTCCGGTGACCTTGAAGATCCTCGGTCAAACTGTCAAGACTGAGGCCTTTATGGACAGTGGGGCCGACAGGGTTTTTATGGACCGCCAATTCGCCCTGAAACACTCTGTTCCCTTAGTACCCTTGGCATTGGAAATTGAGATTTGTGGGTTAAACGGGGAACCATTATCCCCAGGTAAAATTACCTCTTGCACTAGCCAGATTTCTTTGTTTATTGGAGCCACACACTCTGAAAAAGTGTCCTTTTATGTGACTGTCTGTACTTTTGCCCCATTGGTGTTGGGGTTACCCTGGTTAAGGGCCCACAATCCTCAATTTGACTGGGTCTCTGGGGAGATTCTTAGTTGGGGTACTGATTGTTTCAGGAGTTGCTTGAGCCTTCCAGTCAGGCTCTCGCAGCTAAGTTTGCCAGGATTGCCAGGGTGTTATGCAGATTTTGCGGATGTGTTCTCCAAAAAAGTTGCAGAGGTACTACCTCCCCATCGCCCCTATGACTGTGCCATTGATTTGTTGCCGAATGCTAAGCTTCCCAAGAGCAGGTTGTACTCCCTGTCACGTCCTGAGACTCAGGCTATGGCAGAGTACATTCAGGAGAACTTGGCTAAGGGATTTATCAGACCTTCACAGTCTCTAGTTGCGTCGGGGTTCTTCTTCGTGGGTAAAAAGGACGGTTCGTTGCGACCCTGCATCGACTTCAGGGAATTGAACCGTATCACGATTAAAAACTCATACCCACTGCCTCTCATTTCGGTCTTGTTTGACCAGCTTCGTACTGCCACCATTTTTTCTAAGATTGACCTACGCGGGGCGTACAATCTAATCCGAATAAGAGAGGGGGATGAATAGAAGACTGCCTTTAATACCCACTCAGGGCATTATGAATATTTGGTGATGCCTTTTGGGCTCTGTAATGCCCCGGCAGTCTTCCAGGATTTCATGAATGATGTACTCAGGAATATTTGGATAGATTCTTAGTTGTATACTTAGATGACATCCTAATCTTCTCCCATTCCCTGGAGGAACATCGGAAGCATGTACGCTTAGTCCTCCAGAAACTCAGAGACCACCGGCTTGGGGCGAAGCTGGAGGAGAAGTGCGAATTTGAAGTTCAGCAAATCGCATTTCTAGGATATATTATCTCCCCAGAAGGTTTCCAAATGGAGGGTTCCAAGGTACAGGCAGTCCTGGATTGGGTGCAGCCCACTAGATTGAAGGCGCTTCAGCGTTTCCTGGGCTTTGCGAATTTTTATAGACTATTTATCGCTGGATTTTTGTCTATAGTGGCGCCCTTGGTGACACTCACTAAGAAAGGCGCGGATGTTGCTCACTGGTCTTGTGAGGCTAAAGCGGCTTTTGCCCGTCTCAAAAGGGCATTTGTCTCGGCCAAGGTGCTGCGACACCCAGATCCAGAGCGTCCTTTTGTGGTGGAGGTGGATGCCTCTGAGATGGGTATTGGGGCAGTGCTCTCTCAGATGGGAGTGTCTGATAATCGCCTTCATCCCTGTGCTTACTTTTCCCGTAAATTTTCGCCTGCCGAGATGAATTATGACGTGGGTAACTGGGAATTGTTGGCTATTAAGGATGCACTCGAGGAGTGGAGACACTGGCTTGAGGGGGCTAAGTTTGTGGTCTCAATTCTCACCGACCATAAGAATCTGGCATATTTAGAGTCAGCGAAGCGTCTCAATGCCAGGCAGGCACGATGGGCTTTGTTTTTTGCTCGCTTTAATTTTTTGATAACATATCGCCCTGGGTCAAAAAACATCAAGGCTGATGCGCTCTCGCTGAGTTTTGCTCCAATCCAGGAGACCACCGAGGAGCCGTTGCCCATTGTGTCCCCATCATGTATTAAAGTGGGCATTACCCAGGACCTCTTGTCATTAGTCCTTAGAGCACAGGAGCAGGCTCCTCCAGACCTTCCGGTAGGTCTTTTGTTTGTGCCTCCTAGGTTAAGACAGCGAGTGTTCCTGGAATTCCATGCCAAGAAGTCGGCAGGTCACCCGGGTATTGCCAGAACTCGGGAGTCGCTATCTAGGGTGGTGTGGTGGCCCTCGGTGGCTAAGGATGTGGATCAGTGGGTTCGGGCATGTGACATCTGTGCCCGAAATAAGACTCCTAGAGGGGTTCCTGTTGGCCCATTACATCCACTCTCTATTCCATCTAAGCCATGGACCCACATTTCAATGGATTTTGTGGTGGACTTTCCCAAATCCTCGGGGATGACAGCCATCTGGGTTGTCGTTGACAGGTTTTCGAAGATGGCGCACTTCGTTCCACTGGTTGGGCTGCCATCAGCCAGACGCCTGTCTGAATTATTTATGCTGCATGTTGTGTGTCTCCACGGGTTGCCACTTGATGTGGTCTCTGACCGCGGATCCCAGTTTGTGGCCAAATTCTGGAGGGCATTTTGTTCCGATCTCCAGATTTCTGTCAGCTTGTCGTCAGGCTACCATCCGCAGTCTAATGGGCAGACTGAAAGGGTGAACCAGTCCTTGGCGCAGTTCCTCAGGTGTTATGTCTCCAAGTGTCAGACTGACTGGGTTGCTCATCTGTCCATGGCGGAGTTTGCCTATAACAACGCGGCTCACTCTGCTACAGGGATCTCTCCCTTCCTTTGTGTGTATGGGCATCATCCTAAGGCCAATTCTTTTGACCCCCTGGACTCCACGCCTGGTGGTTCCTCTGTGGTTTCGGTCCTTAGAGGTATTTGGAGGAAAGTGAAGAAAGCCCTTGTGTCTGTGTCATTAGTGACCAAAAGGGTTTTTGATAAGCGGAAAAGACCCTGCAGCTTCAAATTGGGAGACTTCGTCTGGTTGTCTACCAAGAATTTGAAGTTGAGACAGCCATCTCATAAGTTAGGCCCCCGGTTCATCGGCCCTTATAAGATCACACTGTCACAACTGAGGGCCTGAGCTGATGGGAAGCAGCCTCAGTTGTAGGGGTTGAGATGTAACGGAACCTGGGAGGTTGTATCAGACCCCTAGACATGTAAGTAACATGTAGAAGAACTGCCCGAAGGCGTGACCACGACAACCAGGGTAAAATTCAATGATGTGTATTTATGACAAACTCCGTAACACAGCAGCAGTAAAAGAAAACATAAAGATCATCAGAGGATAAATACAGTTCCTGGGTACTACAGGGTGGCAAGGGCCACAGGGCTCTGGTAGTGTGAGATAGTTCTTATAATCTTCTAGATGGAAAGTCCTTAACAGGCCCGACTGTAGCAATGGAGATAGCCCAGGATCGTACCAGCTGGTGTTCCAGGAAAAGCTGGGCTGCTGTGGATAAAACGGCTGCTGTGGATACTGGCTGGAACCAGGCTAATGTTGGCACGGAGTGAATACTGGCTGGAACCAGTTAAATAATAAATGTAGTTTGAGAGCAATGGAATATGAAGTGATGTTTGGAGCTTGAGAGCGGTGAAATTATAATGCCGGTGATAAATGATACTCTGCAGAAAAGGGTACCGGCACTTTAAGAAGAGCTGATCTCTGCTGGAAGCTGGATGCTGAAAGCAGGTGGATCTGTAGCTGGAAGCAGATGAATCCAAATGGATAGGAGAGTCAGGCTACACCGCAGGTGGAATGCTGGTGCGGGTCTCTTTAGTGGAAGTGTGGAGATAGGAGCTGGAACCTGGAAAACAACCACAGGAGAGACACAAACTGGAACTAGGTTTGACAACCAAAGCACTGATGCCTTCCTTGCTCAGGCACAGCATATTTATACCTGCAGCAAGGAAGGGATTGGCTAGGCAATTATGCAGATTAACAATGCAGACAGCAGATTGATGGAAATGAACAGATGACAGAATCCAAGATGGCTGCGCCCATGCAGACACTTGGAGGGAAGTTTGGTTTGTAATCCATGTGGGAATTAAAACAGTAATGGCGGCGCCGGCCACAGGAGACAGGAGACGCCAGACTGATAAGTGCACATTTAACCACGCGGGCACAGCGGAGGCCGCGGCTGACGTAATCACCACTCTGACATTCTGCATGTAGAAATTCAGGAACAGCGGCGGAGGCCGCGGGAGACGCCATTCCGGATGTAACAGGCGTTGCGGTGACCGCGTCTCAGAGTGACAGGAGAGGAGGCAGGAATGTGGACATCAGCATAACAGATGGGATCCGGTCCTGGAACGCTGAGCCAGCCTTAGGAGGCATCTGAAGGGTAAGTAATGGCGTCCAGATACCCGGATCGTGACACACCAGGGTTATCAATCCGGTGGCATTTCAGTTAGATCTGCCCCGTTCTTTGGGTATCAATAAAACATTTCATTGTTCCCTTTTAAAACGGGCGATTAGTAATCCTTCTTCCAGTGGAAGACCTTCCCCTCTTCTGATACGTGGCCAGAGGGAGTTTGTTGTTGAAAGGATTCTTGACTCCAAGATGGTTCGGGGTCGGCTGTCATTTTTGGTGCACTGGAAGGGGTATGGCCCGGAGTAGCGGTCGTGGGTGCGCAGTTGTGATCTTCATGCCCCCAGACTGATACGCTCTTTCTTCTCGCAGTTCCCCGATAAACCCGGTGGTAGGGGTTCTTTGACCCCTCATCAGAGGGGGGGTACTGTTAGGGTCTCCTGCGCTGTGCTGCCACGTCATCATGGCAACCGGGAGACAAGTGCTAGCGGAGTAACCTGAGCGCAGCTTATACTCCGGTTCGGGTCTTTTGCTGTGCAGTGGTTACAGGCTCTGTGCACGGCAGGGGATCCGGTGCTGGTTTTTGTGCTCACAGTCTGTGAGGTCTCAGTGGGGTGTGGACAGCACCTGCTTTATAAACCCTCTTCTCAGGTTAAGCAGATGCTGCTGAATCTTTGTTGGTTAGTTAGTTCCTGAAAGTTAGCCAGTACTGTGTAGCTTTGTATTTGTTGTTGCTTACTGCAAATAGGCCTGGGGATTTGGTACTACACTCTGCCAATCCAGACCTAGCAGTAAGACTGGAGTCAGTCGTTTAACTTGCTGGGGTTCTTTTGCTACTCTGTGAACTTAGCAAGTTTGCGGCTGTATTCTCAGACTTGCCTGCCTAAATCCTTTCTCACTGTGCAAGGTGTGCAGGTGTCAGTTTAGTGGCAGTAAGCTGAACCTGTGCACTGCAAGTGAGGATTAGGATTGTGGAGACTCTCCTTGTGTCTATCATTCCATCTTTGACCAAGGAGTTTACTGCCACACCCGTTGGTAACCCTTTAGGGTTTTGCTGTTGCCCTTAGCAACAGCATTTCGGGTTCTCTACGTATTAAAACACAACATCTTGCTTTTTCCATCTGAGCATTCCTAATTCTAGGGAGACACCCAGTTTCTTAGCCCCTGGGCTTCTCTGTTCACTTTGTGTTTATTTTGTTACCCTATCACCTTCTGTGTACGTAATGTCATATTCCCCAGTCTGTCTGTGAGTTCATTTGTTTTGCATCCCTATCCGTTCAGACACCAGTACATTCCTGCAGGCACTGGTGTGCATAACAGTTCAGACACCAGTACATTCCTGCAGGCACTGGTGTGCATAACACTTATACACATTATGCCACACAGTAGTGCTCCATATATACTCCTTTTGCCACACAGTAGTGCTCCATATATATATATATATATATATATATATATACATACACACATGTTACACCAAACAGTAATGCTCCATATGTACATGTTACACCACACAGTAGTGCTCTATATACACATTACACCAGACAGTAGTGCTTCATATATACACATTATGCCACAGAGTAGTGCTCCATGTATACACATTGCGCCATACAGTATTGCTCTATATATACACATTACACCACACAGTAGTGCTCCATATATACATGTTACACCACACATTAGTGCTCCTTATACACATTACACCAAACAGTAGTGCTTCATATATACACGTTACACTACACTGTAGTACTCCATATATATATACATTACGCCACAGTAGTGCTCCATATATACATTATGCCACACAGTAGTGCTCCATATATACACCTTACGCCACACAGCAATGCTCCATATATACACAATAAGCCACACAGTAGTGCTCCATATATACACCTTACGCCACACAGTAGTGCTCCATATATACACCTTACGCCACACAGCAATGCTCCATATCTACACCTTACGCTACACAGTAGTACTCCATATATACACAATAAGCCACACAGTAGTGCTCCATATATACACATTACGCCACACAGTAGTGCTCCATATATACGCATTACGCCACACAGTAGTGCTCTATATATACACCTTACACCACACAGTAGTGCTCCATATATACACCTTACGCCACACAGCAATGCTCCATATCTACACCTTACGCTACACAGCAGTGCTCCATATATACACAATAAGCCACACAGTAGTGCTCCATATATACACCTTACGCCACACAGTAGTGCTCCATATATACACCTTACGCCACACAGCAATGCTCCATATCTACACCTTACGCTACACAGCAGTGCTCCATATATACACAATAAGCCACACAGTAGTGCTCAATATATACACATTACGCCACACAGTAGTGCTCCATATATACGCATTACGCCACACAGTAGTGCTCTATATATACACCTTACACCACACAGTAGTGCTCCATATATACATTACACCAGACAGTAGTGCTCCATATATACACAATAAGCGACACAGATTACGCAACCAAGATCTCCGTATTACCTGACTATTATGTAGTAATATTTTTCACTCTGTGTGCATTAGGGAACCATTGTTTTTCCTACACAGAATTACCCCTCCCTTTTAGCACCTGAGTGACATTTCAATCTGATTGAGCAGCTTTCCATTTTGTGTATTGTATTTAGAGAGGCATCGATGGGTCAGCATTAGGAGGGATTGCTGACTCCAGAGTGCCATAGGGGAAGCCAGGGGTATCCCCAGGTAAGCTGGCTCTCAGATGCTGTAGGTGCCATTACCATGTGGCCTTACACTGGGAATTTAACCCAGACATATTTGTAATTATTTATGGGGTGGGTGTGGGGTGCGGTGGCCCCTGTGTCGATATGGCTGGGCTGCTTCAGGTCGGCACACCCTAACACTTTATTAACACTTATGATTTTCCCTATCACTTTGTATATATTATTTTAATCACACCACTTACATAGCACTTCTGTGCTTCTTATTAACCCTTATTAATTCTCACCTGTGTGCTGACCTGGGGTGGCCGACCTGTGCCGACATCGTGGGGTCCTGCACCCCCGGCCCATACCTAGTATTAGGGACCCCCAGTGACGGAGAAGCCTTGTCGATCGGCCTGGGGGCTTAACCCTATATCTGCAGATATACGCAACCAAGATCTCCGTATTATCTGACTATTATGTAGTAATATTTTTCACTCGGTGTGCATTAGGGAACACATAGTTTTTTCCTACACAGAATTACCCCTCCCTTTTAGCACCTGAGTGACATTACAATCTGATTGAGCAGCTTTCCATTTTGTGTATTGTATTTAGAGAGGCATCGATGGGTCAGCATTAGGAGGGATTGCTGACTCCAGAGTGCCATAGGGGAAGCCAGGGGTATCCCCAGGTAAGCTGGCTCTCAGATGCTGTAGGTGCCATTACCATGTGGCCTTACACTGGGAATTTAACCCAGACATATTTGTAATTATTTATGGGGTGGGTGTGGGGTGCGGTGGCCCCTGTGTCGATATGGCTGGGCTGCTTCAGGTCGGCACACCCTAACACTTTATTAACACTTATGATTTTCCCTATCACTTTGTATATATTATTTTAATCACACCACTTACATAGCACTTCTGTGCTTCTTATTAACCCTTATTAATTCTCACCTGTGTGCTGACCTGGGGTGGCCGACCTGTGCCGACATCGTGGGGTCCTGCACCCCCGGCCCATACCTAGTATTAGGGACCCCCAGTGACGGAGAAGCCTTGTCGATCGGCCTGGGGGCTTAACCCTATATCTGCAGATATACGCAACCAAGATCTCCGTATTATCTGACTATTATGTAGTAATATTTTTCACTCGGTGTGCATTAGGGAACACATAGTTTTTTCCTACACAGAATTACCCCTCCCTTTTAGCACCTGAGTGACATCACTATCTGATTGAGCAGCTCACCATTTTTTTGCATTGTATACAGTACTAACCAGATATTCTTAATAAGAGAGATCGGGTGGTTGCGTGTCTTCTGATCTGAAGCTATGGAGCATCTTAAGAGCTGAGACAATGTGATTGATGAGAGCGTCCTTGTGCATTTAGTGATATCTGTAATATAAATACAGGACTGTGCCCAGAGTAAGCTCTGCTTTTCTCACCACCCCTGATAACCAATTATAATCTGATCAATAAATTTAGCTGTGACCTCTCTATATAGCAATTAGGTTGTCTGAGTCTTTATTTTACGTAGACTGTGGTAGATAAGCTAGGTTGCAGGTTCTCAAACTCAGTCCTCAGGACCCCACACAGTGCATGTTTTGCAGGTAACCCAGCAGATGCACAGGTGTATTAATTACTCACTGACACATTATAAAAGGTCCACAGGTGGAACTAATTATGTCACTTGTGATTCTGTGAGTAGACCTGGAAAACATGCACTGAGTAGGGTCCTGAGAACCGAGTTTGAGAACCTGTGAGTTATGCGATGAAAAGAATAAAACCAATGGACGACTTAGTGACCCTGCTGCAATAGTCACTGTATAACCCCCACTAACCTGTTACATCTGCGTCCTGCACTGCACTCCCCATATACACTTTACTGGAGTCCGTACAGTGCACTGTACTGATGTGCAGTGTGGTTCACATCAGTGGTACTTACCTCCTGGCTCCTACATGTATCTGTCACCCACTGTCAGTCTGTAGGTTATGACAACTGCAGAAGATTCCAGTGTCTCTGGGGCGCAGATGGTGAACCACTCCATGGACAATGGAGGAGATATGGTCCAGCAGGAGTCCACCGCCTCCACTATCTCCCACACTATCGCTGCCGTGGTTGCCCGCCACTGATACAATGAGCTTCTACTAACATTGCCCAATTGGAGCTGAGCTCTGATCGCGGCAGCCGGCCTGGCGAGAGATGAATGAAGAAAACTAGAAGAAAAAAAGATATTCCCTATTACGGGCACACACGGACTAATATATACTCTTATAGTCAGATACCCTAAGGTAAATGGGCAGAAATGTTAAAATATAACTTTTATTATTGTCATTTAAAACATACGCGAAATATAGTGCAAGTGTGACTGTGAAAAAATATAATAAAGTGAATTAAAAAAGCTTAGTCAGTGTATTGTGTTATCAATTCACTGTCTCTAATCCTTCATCAATGTTTCAATATTTGTTGCAATGTCAGCTGCTCAATGTCTTTCACTGATACATTTCTATTACAAATGAACGTCTACTATACGTGGTTTGTCAGTACCACCATTATCCTTTATTAATTGTCTGCTTCCAGTGTGCGCATCACTGGCTAATATTGCACCCTTATTTGTAGAGGATTAAATGGTGGGCCATAGGGCTAAGTGCGCTGAAAGTATATCCTAGTATCCAGTGTCAATTCAGGGAGTATTCTCAATACACTTCTATTCCTATGTCAATATTATGCCACTGTGTAATAGAATATATTTATTATTTCCAGGTGTATAATCCACATATGATAAAGTAACTTCAAAGTTTCCTCTCTATGTAACTGATATGTCTGTTCCAAATCTTATAATATATCAGTAAACCATAGTGCTTTATTTACCAGCCCTGCGGTGAATTTTATTGATGGTATGCAGAGCCGGCCTTAGGCATAGGCAAACTAGACAAATGCCTAGGGGCACCAGCAGCTTCTTCTGATTAAAATGATATGCGGCATGCCTATATTCTCTGTGTGACTGCGGCTGTATCTGCATATGAAATGCTACGTTTTAGTGAATTCCTGGAAATCACTGTAATGTAGCATTTCATATGCAGTCGCACACAGAATATAGGCATGCTGCATATCATTTTAATTAGCAGAAGCTGCCTGTGCGTCCTAGCCACATAGTAATGAAAATAAGATGCATTTTCATAAACAAAAGGTACCCGACGTTGGCAGAGCTGCCAGCTGACTCATGCCAGGCATCCTGCAGTACTGCTAGGGGGCACCAGCCAAAATCTTGCCTAGGGCATCATATTGGTTATGGCCAGCTCTGATGGTATGTCATCATATGTACGTTCAATGGTGTACTGATTTTGTTTTTTATTTTGTATTTCTTAGTATAATGTTTATTCCGTCAATATACTTATACAGGTTGAGTATCCCTTATCCAAAATGCTTGGGACCAGAGGTACTTTGGATAAGGGATTTTTCCGTATTTTGGAATAATTGCATACCATAATGAGATACCATGGTTATGGGACCTAAATCTAAGCACAGAATGCATTTATGTTACATATACACCTTATACACACAGCCTGAAGGTCATTTAATACAATATTTTTAATAACTTGTGTATTAAACAAAGTTTGTGTACATTAAGCCATCAAAAAACAAAGGTTTCACTATCTCACTCTCACTCAAAAAAGTCCGTATTTCGGAATATTTGGATATGGGATACTCAACCTGTAATGCAGAATAATGACTTCACATATGACAGTCACATGAGGTACTGATGATACAGAATGATTTCTTCTCACAATCAGTCACATACAGAAAGATTTCAACCTGGAGTATTTACACAGTGGAGCAGTCATATAGCCTCTATACACAGTGTTGCCTACCCACTGTGGTTAAATCCCCACAGTATCGTAAAATGCGAAACGATTGTTAGGAGATCGGACGCAGATACTATATGTCCAATTTTATTAGCTTAGCCACTGTTCATATATATGTAGAAGTGTGATGCATGTCTAGTAAAGTGCTAAAAGTAAACATAGCTCCAGTTATAGTTGCAGCCGCTGTGGGCGCCACTGATCTCATACCACGCCGGAGACGGCTGTAATAACATTAAGATCAGTCACGCGAGTGTGCTGCCAGACAGGAGCCACGGCTAGCGGCTTCACGCTAGAACAAACGGCGTCAAGGGGGATACAGGCTAAGACACAGGACGGCAGCCACGATACTGTGGGGATTTAGCACAGCTACGATCATGAACTCAGACATGCGGGGGGACGTCCAGCACAGGGCTAGTCCGCCCCGCATGTCAGTGCCGCCCCCCGTCCCCCGCAGCAGCGATTCCTTTGCACTTCAAGAGTAGCTCCCGGCCAGCGCAGCTTTAGCGTGCTGGCCGGTAGCTACTCATCGCTCCGCAACCTGCAGCGGCTGCGTGTGGCGTCACGCAGCCACTGCGGGCCACTCCCGGCACGGTCTGGTCATGCCTGCGTTGGCCGGACCGCGCCCACATAATGGCGGGGGCCGTTTCACCCCCTTCTGCCCTTCGACCACCTCTGTCTGTCAATCAGGTTCTGACCCGATCACTACGCTGCGAAAAACTGCAGCGTGCGATGGGGTCAGAATGACCCCCCTTGTTTCCATATAAATCAGGTTTGTACTTTGTGTGTCCCTTATTCATTCAGCATCCAAACCGCAGTCACCTGCACCTGTCGCCCAAAGTCTCATCTCGTGATGTGATAACAAGACAACATTTCCCTATTGTGCAATTATTTTCTTTTAGTACAGATTTCATAAGGTTCTATTTTTACTGCTTACATAATTATAACCATTATAAATGGCCGGGACTTTATCATGGTATGAACTCATTTGCAATGCAAATTGTGACCTATTTTATTGCGCAGACTGGGTGATGAAACAAATGATAATTATTGTGCTTTGTGTCACCTTAATGTCATGTTTATGTCATGTGAAGACATTCATCAACTAGTATAAACTGACAAATTATTTTGTACAATGTAAATTTACAGCCGCAGGGAGGAAGTACAGAAGCTGAAAGAAAATGCAAACTACTACTGTATTAGTCTATGGTATTAATCTTATTACAAAACACTAAACTGTAAATACAAGCACTGCTGGGCAATATTATAATGTACTAAGTCAGGAAGGAAAGTATGATTGATGTGTGTATGTATTAGAGATGAGTGGGTTCGGAACATCGAAATCCCCCCCACCCCCCCCCGAGCTTCACGTGGTTTACACAGGTCTGAGGCAGCCCCGGTTCTTCCCGCCTTGCTCGGTTAACCTGAACGAGGCAAAACGTCTTCATCCCGCTGCCGGATTCTCGCGAGATTCGTATCCCATATAAAGAGCCGCGCGTCGCCGCCATTTTCACTCGTGCATTGTAGATTGAGTGGAGAGGACGTGGCTACGTTCTCTGCCTGTAAAGCTCAATATCTGTGCTCAGTGTCAGTGCTGCATTGTGGTGACCAGTATATAGTAGTACAGTATACAGTAGCCCATTGCTGTATCTTGCTGCTCCGTGTCAGTTCCAGTATCCTCATCAGTGCTCAATATCTGTGCACAGTGTCAGTGCTGCATTGTGGTGACCAGTATATAGTAGTATAGTACAGTAGCCCATTGCTGTATCTTGCTGCTCCGTGTCACTTCTAGTATCCTGAACAGTGCTCAGTATCACTGGTCAGTGTCAGTGCTGCACTGTGGTGACCAGTATATAGTAGTAAAGTACAGTAGTCCATTGCTGTATCTTGCTGCTCCGTGTCACTTCTAGTATCCTGAACAGTGCTCAGTATCAGTGGTCAGTGTCAGTGCTGCACTGTGGTGACCAGTATATAGTAGTATAGTACAATAGTCCATTGCTGTATCTTGCTGCTCTGTGTCACTTCTAGTATCCTGAACAGTGCTCAGTATCAGTGGTCAGTGTCAGTGCTGCACTGTGGTGACCAGTATATAGTAGTATAGTACAATAGTCCATTGCTGTATCTTGCTGCTACGTGTCACTTCTAGTATCCTGAACAGTGCTCAGTATCACTGGTCAGTGTCAGTGCTGCACTGTGGTGACCAGTATATAGTAGTACAGTACAGTAGTCCATTGCTGTATCTTGCTGCTCCGTGTCACTTTTAGTATCCTGAACAGTGCTCAGTATCACTGGTCAGTGTCAGTGCTGCACTGTGGTGACCAGTATATAGTAGTACAGTACAGTAACCCATTGCTGTATCTTGCTGCTCCGTGTCACTTCTAGTATCCTGAACAGTGCTCAGTGTCAGTGGTCATTGCCAGTGCTGCATTGTGGTGACCAGTATATAGTAGTACAGTACAGTACAGTAGCCCATTGCTGTATCTTGCTGCTCCGTGTCACTTCTAGTATCCTGAACAGTGGTCAGTATCAGTGGTCAGCATCAGTGCTGCATTGTGGTGACCAGTATATAGTAGTATAGTACAGTAGTCCATTGCTGTATCTTGCTGCTCCGTCTCACTTCTAGTATCCTGAACAGTGCTCAGTATCAGTGGTCAGTGTCAGTGCTGCACTGTGGTGACCAGTATATAGTAGTATAGTACAATAGTCCATTGCTGTATCTTGCTGCTACGTGTCACTTCTAGTATCCTGAACAGTGCTCAGTATCAGTGGTCAGTGTCGGTGCTGCACTGTGGTGACCAGTATATAGTAGTACAGTACAGTAGTCCAGTGCTGTATCTTGCTGCTCCGTGTCACTTCTAGTATCCTGAACAGTGCTCAGTATCACTGGTCAGTGTCAGTGCTGCACTGTGGTGACCAGTATATAGTAGTACAGTACAGTAACCCATTGCTGTATCTTGCTGCTCCGTGTCACTTCTAGTATCCTGAACAGTGCTCAGTATCAGTGGTCATTGCCAGTGCTGCATTGTGGTGACCAGTATATAGTAGTATAGTACAGTAGTCCATTGCTGTATCTTGCTGCTCCGTCTCACTTCTAGTATACTGAACAGTGCTCAGTATCACTGGTCAGTGTCAGTGCTGCATTGTGGTGACCAGTATATAGTAGTATAGTACAGTAGTTCATTGTTGTATCTTGCTGATCCGTGTCACTTCTAGTATCCTGAACAGTGCTCAATATCACTGGTCAGTGTCAGTGCTGCACTGTGGTTACCAGTATATAGTAGTATAGTACAGTAACCCATTGCTGTATCTTGCTGCTCCGTGTCACTTCTAGTATCCTGAACAGTGCTCAGTATCACTGGTCAATGTCAGTGCTGCACTGTGGTGACCAGTATATAGTAGTACAGTACAGTAACCCATTGCTGTATCTTGCTGCTCCGTGTCACTTCTAGTATCCTGAACAGTGCTCAGTATCAGTGCAGCATTGTGGTGACCAGTATATAGTAGTATAGTACAGTAGTCCATTGCTGTATCTTGCTGCTCCGTCTCACTTCTAGTATACTGAACAGTGCTTAGTATCAGTGGTCAGTGTCAGTGCTGCATTGTGGTGATCAGTATATAGTAGTACAGTACAGTAGCCCATTGCTGTATCTTGCTGCTCCGTGTCACTTCTAGTATCCTGAACAGTGCTCAGTATCAGTGGTCAGTATCAGTGCAGCATTGTGGTGACCAGTATATAGTAGTATAGTACAGTAGTCCATTGCTGTATCTTGCTGCTCCGTCTCACTTCTAGTATACTGAACAGTGCTCAGTATCAGTGGTCAGTGTCAGTGCTGCACTGTGGTGACCAGTATATAGTAGTATAGTACAATAGTCCATTGCTGTATCTTGCTGCTACGTGTCACTTCTAGTATCCTGAACAGTGCTCAGTATCAGTGGTCAGTATCAGTGCTGCATTGTGGTGACCAGTATATAGTAGTACAGTACAGTAGTCCATTGCTGTATCTTGCTGATCCGTGTCACTTCTAGTATCCTGAACAGTGCTCAGTATCAGTGGTCAGTGTCAGTGCTGCACTGTGGTTACCAGTATATAGTAGTATAGTACAGTAACCCATTGCTGTATCTTGCTGCTCCGTGTCACTTCTAGTATCCTGAACAGTGCTCAGTATCACTGGTCAGTGTCAGTGCTGCACTGTGGTGACCAGTATATAGTAGTACAGTACAGTAACCCATTGCTGTATCTTGCTGCTCCGTGTCACTTCTAGTATCCTGAACAGTGCTCAGTATCAGTGCAGCATTGTGGTGACCAGTATATAGTAGTATAGTACAGTAGTCCATTGCTGTATCTTGCTGCTCCGTCTCACTTCTAGTATACTGAACAGTGCTTAGTATCAGTGGTCAGTGTCAGTGCTGCATTGTGGTGACCAGTATATAGTAGTACAGTACAGTAGCCCATTACTGTATCTTGCTGCTCCGTGTCACTTCTAGTATCCTGAACAGTGCTCAGTATCAGTGGTCAGTATCAGTGCAGCATTGTGGTGACCAGTATATAGTAGTATAGTACAGTAGTCCATTGCTGTATCTTGCTGCTCCGTCTCACTTCTAGTATACTGAACAGTGCTCAGTATCAGTGGTCAGTGTCAGTGCTGCACTGTGGTGACCAGTATATAGTAGTATAGTACAATAGTCCATTGCTGTATCTTGCTGCTACGTGTCACTTCTAGTATCCTGAACAGTGCTCAGTATCAGTGGTCAGTATCAGTGCTGCATTGTGGTGACCAGTATATAGTAGTATAGTACAGTAGTTCATTGCTGTATCTTGCTGATCCGTGTCACTTCTAGTATCCTGAACAGTGCTCAGTATCAGTGGTCAGTGTCAGTGCTGCACTGTGGTGACCAGTATATAGTAGTATAGTACAGTAGTCCAGTGCTGTATCTTGCTGCTCCGTGTCACTTCTAGTATCCTGAACAGTGCTCAGTATCAGTGGTCAGTGTCAGTGCTGCATTGTAGTGACCAGTATATAGTAGTACAGTACAGTAGTCCATTGCTGTATCTTGCTGCTCCGTGTCACTTCTAGTATCCTGAACAGTGCTCAGTATCACTGGTCAGTGTCAGTGCTGCACTGTGGTGACCAGTATATAGTAGTACAGTACAGTAGTCCATTGCTATATATTGCTGCTCCGTGTCACTTCTAGTATCCTGAACAGTGGTCAGTATCAGTGCTGCATTGTGGTGACAAGTACACAGTAGTATAGTACAGTAGTCCATTGCTGTATCTTGCTGCTCTGTGTCACTTCTAGTATCCTGAACAGTGGTCAGTATCAGTGGTCAGTGTCAGTGCTGCATTGTGTTGACCAGTATATAGTAGTATAGTACAGTAGTCCATTGCCATATCTTGCTGCTCCGTGTCACTTCTAGTATCCTGAACAGTGCTCAGTATCAGTGGTCAGTGTCAGTGCTGCATTGTAGTGACCAGTATATAGTAGTACAGTACAGTAGTCCATTGCCGTATCTTGCTGCTCCGTGTCACTTCTAGTATCCTGAACAGTGCTTAGTGTCAGTGCTGCACTGTGGTGACCAGTATATAGTAGTATAGTACAGTAGTCCATTGCTGTATCTTGCTGCTCCGTCTCACTTCTAGTATACTGAACAGTGCTCAGTATCAGTGGTCAGTGTCAGTGCTGCACTGTGGTGACCAGTATATAGTAGTATAGTACAATAGTCCATTGCTGTATCTTGCTGCTACGTGTCACTTCTAGTATCCTGAACAGTGCTCAGTATCAGTGGTCAGTATCAGTGCTGCACTGTGGTGACCAGTATATAGTAGTATAGTACAGTAGTTCATTGCTGTATCTTGCTGATCCGTGTCACTTCTAGTATCCTGAACAGTGCTCAGTATCAGTGGTCAGTGTCAGTGCTGCACTGTGGTGACCAGTATATAGTAGTATAGTACAGTAGTCCAGTGCTGTATCTTGCTGCTCCGTGTCACTTCTAGTATCCTGAACAGTGCTCAGTATCAGTGGTCAGTGTCAGTGCTGCATTGTAGTGACCAGTATATAGTAGTACAGTACAGTAGTCCATTGCTGTATCTTGCTGCTCCGTGTCACTTCTAGTATCCTGAACAGTGCTCAGTATCACTGGTCAGTGTCAGTGCTGCACTGTGGTGACCAGTATATAGTATGTCAAAGTCAGAAAAATATCTCTATGCACACTACCATATTTGCACCTCACACAGGTCCGTGCTGCGCATGCGTACGCTCTCCCGTACGTGCGCATACTCACAGTCGCGGGCACCCGCAGGCGCACGGTATGCGTATTTACGGTAGAGTTTATGTGATCGTAGCATGCGACTCAATCGTTACATATTTTCACTATATAATGTATTTTGTAGATCATGGTCCCTTTGATAGATTCTGAAAGTTTAGTTAACATAGCATGTTCCTGAACAGAGAGATCCCTCTTTGTATTGTACGAAGGGTCTAACAGGGGTCATACAGTGGTGTTTGGTACCCATCGGAAGAGTATTTAAATAGCAATATTCCGGTGTTGGTTTGGAGCGGATTAATCGCTCGTGCGAATAGTTATGGACAAAAGAAGTTTATGTCCATTTACTATTATTTGTTCTTACTTAATCATGCGGCGGGAAACCCAGTATCCCACCCACCTGAACAGTTGGAAGCAGTCACAGCCCACCTGTATGAATCAACCTATGACCTTTTGTTATAATGCGAAGCCGAATTCCTGTGTCCAATGAACAATGGGATTGTAGGGACCATTGAATTGTATTGTGTGTGTGGGGCATAAATAGACAGGCCGACCATATCCAGTTCACTCTCTTCAACGGTTCTCATTGCTGATAATCGGGAGCTGGATATCGAGGCGCATGCGATCGTTTCCCCTTGTGCGTAAGTGTTTCTCCGCAATCATATTGATCTTCTTGTTATTGTGAGCCATTTCTCTCTCTCTCTTCTCCTCTTTCTCTCTCATTTTCCCTTAAAACGTGATTGTATTGTATTATATTTCCTGTGTAGTTATCTGGTTAGGTAGTCTATGTTATATTGTAGTGTATGACTTGTATTGTGTTCAATTCTTTTGCAAGTATATCATTCATAATATATATATATATATTAGGCGTTGGACCCTGAGCACGGTATCTGTGTATTTCTTATAGTGTTAAGTATTCTCAGAGCGTCGGTGACGCTCGAACAGCTTTTGAGTTAATAAGGTTTTACTGTGTTGCATTTACACTCTATCATTACACTAAGGTTTTACTGCACAATACACTGTTTAAGGTTTAGATACAAAGGTTTAACATTGTGAGCGTCAGCACCGCTGGTGATCTCCTCGTGGTCCCGAGCGTCCGCTACGCTATAGCGAATCATTACGTTAGTCGGCAGCCAATAGCGTGCCTGTCTGTGATCTCTTGGCCGTGCGCGAACGTGACGCTTGAGCGCCTCGACTACGGCTAAGCGATTGTTACGCAACGTGCGTACCCTTACGGTACTTCATACGTAGATAGCGTACAGTGTTCTTAGACCTCATAAAGGGTATTATAGACGATAAATATTTAGCTTTATCAATTGCGGGCTCGTCCAGTCCTTCACACATCTCTGCTAGGTAATTTCAGCAGACATTATCCATCAGCAAAGGGCGGGAGGTTATATTCCTCGTAGTGCTGTCGGGATAAGCGTCTGCTTCTCTTAGTAAAGGGTGCTGAAGGAATCCGGGAACCGAAGGTAAGAACAAAACGATAGTGTCCTTTTAAAACTGTTTATTTCTCTCTTGCGTACACACGCACGCATATCTGCATTTCTTTTTCATTTGTGTATTTTCGTATATCACTCTCCTGTTTGCCAGTTTTATAGTTGATAAACGTGCTAAGAGAGATTTGCCGCTATTTCATAGTTTAAGAGTAAAGGTAATATAGTTAAAGTATAGACAAACACACAGCTCTGCCTGAAAGAAACAAGGCGAAGTCAGTGTGGTGCGCGGTAGATGATAAAGGATCATCTACATTGATAAACGTATAAATTGTGTTACGGTGGATCTTTGCTTTGCGTACACGTGTCTCTAACAAAGGACTGGGACTTGCGTACGCAACCCAACGGCCGACGCACGCAGCGTATATTACGCAACGGAGCGTACGGGTACGCCCACGTAACTCAAATCACAAGTGTTAATTTTTTTCAACGCGATAAATAGCGCAACGCGGTAAATAACGCAAGGCGATAAATCGCGCAAATCTATTTTAACATTCGAAATTTAAATTAATAGATCCTTCTCCTAATTTGTAACACATCTGGTCTAAAGAGAAATTTCTGCGCAGAAATAGAAATAGAAACAAAAGTATACATGTGGTGAGTGAGTGTTTTTTTTTATACAATTTTAAGGTTGAACCAAAAGAAATCACCGAGTTCTCGTGAGGTACATACGTGTAAGTGACATGCACGGTGGCTAGGGAGGCATCCTTGGTTAAACATAAAAATTGAGCATTAGAGTATAGCAGACCAGGAGGTCATACTGTAACAGACCAGGAGGTCATAGCAGACCAGCAGGTTCAGATACAGCAGACAAGGAAGTCCGCTATACAGTCCACAGGCACAACACCTAAAAGGGTTGGTGCAACACCCATATAGGCCATACAAGCTCGCTGAAAGAATTCGCAGCCGCAATTTTCGATTCCGTTGGTCGCTCCGTACATAAGATTAGTTGCTTATGTACTGAACGATTGTACCGCATGTAATTGTGTGCATTAGTAAACCTGACCAGTACCATTTACGTACCAAGGGTCATAAACGCTATTTGTACATTCTGACGTGATTTGTGTAATTTTTTATTTTTCAAAAGGGAAGTTCGCTGGTCACTCAGGAATTATCCAACAACCTCACCTTTACTGGAAAGAGTAAGTGTTCTGCGGATATCCCTCGCATGTTCCAGTAAACAAAGGTTAATAGGTGCCCTGGGTCGAGTACGCCAGCACCATTTCGGTGTGATCAGGTCGTATTGGTCGGCGTGGGCAGAGTGAGTGAGGTGCTCGGTAAACTTCACCGCCAACCTATCGTGAATATCTTGGTTTTTTTGTAAGGTTTCGTAACACCTGCAAATTATGGGGGCTAGTTGTTCATGAAGGAGGCGATCAACCTCGGTTCGGGTTGATTATAGAAACCGACCAATAGGGTCGGCAAGGTACGTAATGTGTGAAAAGTACGGGTCACACACACAAGCCTTATGTGATGAATGGGAAAGAATGACTGTACATGATGGGGAGAAGTTCCCAAATATAGGCAGCTTTAGCCCAAAAGTGTTACTGAATTTAAGGAGGAGGATAGGTCTCATTGAACCAACAAAGAGACGAATCAAACATTATGATTATTTGCAGTTATGGCAACAGGAAAGTGAATTACAAAGAGATTTAATTGACTTATCTAACTCTTATCTTGAGAGGAGAGACATGGCAATGGAGAGGATTGTGGTTGCGGAGAAAAGCACAAGGTTGAACAATAAAACGCTCTTAGCAACTGTAGTATAGATGATAAGAATAAGTGTAATAAATGTAACAATGATAATTGTAATACTGTTGAATGTACAACTATTAACCTATGCAAGTTGCACCCCATGTCAAACTTCCCTCAGGAATACAAACAAGAAAGTGAGCCCAGAACAATGTCGGCACCTCTTCCAGAAGCCATCCTACAAGACATCCAGGTGGACACGACCAAATCGGTAAAGGCAATAATCAAACCCCCTAACGGAGGGTCAGGTGAGGTCGTGTCCACAGGTACGTACAATGTTTCATATCACGCACAAACAGATGTACCACATATTGTAAGACCAACACAAGATGATGTAGCTGAGTTTGATCCAGTCAGGGTGATTGCAGTCCCCAATGGGAAGACTGACGATCAGGGAATCATTCCCGTCAAGGACAGTGCAATGCGCTGTCTCTGGTCCCGGACCGAATTAAGATCAATTATGTCTGAATTTCCTGATCCTAGGAAAAATCTAGTAGCCTGTCAAAGATTTGTTAAAGAACTAGGAAACTCCACAGAACCCACCAACAAAGAGTGGCGAGCAGTGCTGAGGACATGTTTGCCCTCCAGTGTTGACCCTGAAAAATTCATTACTGATTGTAAATTAGACACGGAGGCACCTTGTACGGAGGAACACAATCAGGAATGTATTAAGCAGATCAACCAACAGTTAGAAGTATATTTCCCAGCCATTGTCGAGTGGAACAAAATCTTCTCCATAAGACAAAACGAAGGGGAAAGTATTTCTAATTATTTCAATCGAGCACTGCAAATAATGGCTAGAAACACTGGGATCACAGACATCAAGACAAATGCACAACATAAAAGGAATAGCGGTTAGAGTATTAATGAATGGTTTAAAGGATGAATTAAGTACAAGAGTACAGACCACCAACCCAGACTGGAGAGATATCTCGGTGGCCGCATTAAGAGAGGCCGTCATTAATCATGATCAGAATATCACCAGATACAGAGAGTCACTAAGTAACAAGTTAATGGCAACAAGTATACAGGCCCTAACTACAAGACCACTCCAACAAAAGCCCCACACCACCGCGAAAAATTCAAATATGGAAGTCTGTTATAATTGCCTGAAGGAAGGTCATTATGCAAGAGATTGCAGGCCTAGAAGCACACACAAGGTATATACACCCCCTAGACAACAACATAACCATGATATCCAAGGAAGCAGGGAGGTACAGGGAAAGCGGTTGATGGTGATGAACATCCAAGCATTTGAGGAGGCATCAAATCAGCCAAGACCCCATTTCATTGACACTTGGAGGAAGCCCAGGGTTTGTTATCATTGTAGAAGAGAAGGGCATTATGCCAGCAACTGTAATAACCCACATAAAGTCAGACCCCCTAGACATGAAAATGAGCATGAACATGACACACCAAATTACAATCAGGGATCACATAGGAAGAATTTTGAGCCACACCCATGATATGTAGTCAAGAAAGGTGATCATACGACTGATGGTAAGCCTGAGGTAACGGTTAATAAATTGGGAGGTCATTCCCTGAAGACACAGGAATGACCAGGTGAAACGTTGTAAATTTATTTATGAAAGATGTTTTTTTTCTCTCTCTCTATCCCCATCTCTGACGATCATTGGTAAGGACTCAAACATTGCATATCTGTTTGGTCTTTGCGGAAGTCTACCAAACCCCAGCATGACCTACCCACATCAATGTATCCTGGCCAGATACAGAGGGTATGGAGGTGCTGGTGGGAGGGACTGCGCAAGGAAATCCATTGGACATGTAGATATGACAGCCTGATGATCTGACAATGTTTTAAAATGTTTGAAAAATGTTTTTTCTCTTTTCCTATTGGTGGTTATTGTTGATTTAAGTAATATACACATGCATATAAATTGCTCTCTCTCTCGTTTGTTTTTTTTTTGTTTCCTCTCTCTTCTCACTCATGTTTTCATGTTTTAAAGATGGTATGTCACACATCAGTTAGACAAATGGTAATGCAAGATTTTTGCTCCTTACAGAGAGATCGCTGATTTGGAAGGAAAGATTGCATCATCGGAATGTTCGTTTGGAAGACTGAAAGACAGCACCTTTGAGATGACAGCAGAACAAGAAGAACAACAAGACTAGAGAACTTATTATCGTAACAAGTTTCTCTCCCCCCTCAAACTGTTTTTTTTTTTTTTTTGTACCCCATTACAAATTTCTTCTTTTCTCCTCCTGTAAGATGGACTTGCCCCAAGAGACTGTGATATGGATTTTCCTGTTGACCATGATGTTGACCAGAGCAGTCTGTTTCGGTGAGAGTATCAGTGAGGTCGAGAAAGGATCCAGAAAGGTCCTGATGATAAAGATGGAGGTGTAAATTTCCAATAACAACCCAATCACCAAGCAAAGGCGAGTACCGGAAACGATCTAGTAGCCATGTTATCTGTAAACATTTTTTCTAAGGATTGTTAGCTGAAGAAAACTGTATCTGTAGGCTCGGTAACAAGGTCATTGAGGATGGGTGCATTAAGAAATGCCAATCCAGTTTTAATATCCATATGGACCGGCATCCCTCGAGTGACTATCACTCTTTAGTGGGTAGTGTGTTAAATAAAACAGATTGTTGGGTATGCTCTCAAGTACCTCAAGGTCATAGCAAATCAGGGCTAGTACCATTTCCTTTAACGGTAGGGGAGGTACTTGAGCTAAAGGGTGGGAGACCGGTGGACAGGAGGTTTAACATCTCCAGTCCTCCTAGTTTGAAGCTCCACCAATACCATGTGGATAGGTCCCTATTATGTTTCAACATCTCCAATCCCCGAAAGCCGGGAAATTGGGAAGTGTCATGGAGTAATCAAACCATGACCTTTTCGCATAGAGCAGATAGAATGCCTACAGATACAGAGCTTATACGCCACATAGCCAGTAGAGGAAAATCTTTCCGGTATAGGTACACCTTAGGAAATAGGATTACGAGAGTTGGAGAGGTATCACCAGGATACTGTGCACATATCGTACAACCTGATACGTGTACTAAGCAGATGGAAGAATTAGGGTTAGGAGATTTCACATGGAAGGTGTGTAATATGGTTATGTCCTACTCCGTCCCATATGTTCTCCCCGATGATGCATATTTCATATGCGGGAGAAAGGCGTATAAGTGGCTTGCCCCAAACTCTGAAGGATTGTGTTATATTGGAAAAGTACTGCCTGAAGTAATGACTGTATCACATGACAAAATGAAAGACATACACCGTGGTGCCCAAGCTCCTTACACTCACACCCATTACGAGCACGTTGTTAAAAGGCAACTGACAGAGAGAACAGAGCATTTGGCCTCTGACATGATCCATGAATCCACCGGGATTCAGGTTCTACTCGCACTAGATTTCACTCGCACCGCTCGAGGAGTGATGAACTATAGATACATCTCTGCGCTTGCAAATTTGTTAGATAATATCACTGAAATGTATGATGACACGTTTAGGTATACTGGAAGAGAACTTCAAGCTTACAAAACAGAACTGGTACAGCATAGAATGGTTCTCAATTACCTCACAGCAGTGACAGGCGGATATTGTGTCACACTGGCAACACAATACGGCGTGAAATGTTGCACATATATTACGAATAGCACCGAGGATCCGGTCGAGGTCATAGACCAAAAGATGGACGATATTCTCCAATTAAAGTGGGAATTTCGCAAGAGACACAATCTCACTCTTGCTGCTGTAGGTAATGAGCTGACTGTTTGGGTGTCATGGTTGAACCCGCGTAATTGGTTCTCTGGTTTAGGAAAATGGGCTCAAGGAGTCATAATGGATGTTGGGAAGTTTCTCCTATGTATCTTAGGTGTTGTCATATCAATTGGCTTGATATTTAGATGCGGTCAGGCTTTAATGAAGTGCAAACATCGTACAAGGGTAATGAGTTTGAGGAGTGAGGAAACTGTAATTCCAATGGACTTGATTTATGACCCAACGGTAGAAACAATGATGTAATGAAAATGCGATTATACGGTCCGTTTCTTTCACCTGTTTTTCCGTTTTTCTCCAAGGTAAAAAGACCCACTTGGACGAGGAATTTGATGAGCCGATATACAGACAACAGATGGATTAAAGAAGAAGTTCTGACAACCTTATACACAGATTTTTTGATGAACTATGCCATGGATCCCCAGTTTCCCTAGAAATTTTAAAATTACGCTAGCCCAACACTTTTGTAAATCTATGGACATTGACAGCTTTTGCTCGCACCTTATGGGCAAAAGCACAAAGAAGACTGCAACCAACAGACACCGGACAAGACTTCAACCGACGAATGTACATTAACCTGACATAGAATACCACTGCATTTACCATAAGTGTTCTTTATCTTCATTTCTACAACCCTCAGGTAATGACACACATAGTCAATAGGGAATTCAGGCACAGATATCAGCAACCACATATCTCCCCCATTCATGTATCATCAACTAAAATGTGCTCCCCCATTTTGTTACAACCACAGCCGAAAAGAGCTCGGTAGAGTTTGACAGCCCATCCACAGACCCTTAATACGGGATAAGAAGGAATTCAAATGTATACTTCGCGATACCTCGAAGCTTGATGTACCACACGTACGGCACGATGATACATGACCCCCCAAACATGGACTCATACACACATGCTTCTGCTGTCTCACTAGGTCATACCCTCTTCACACCTTCTCCTCTCTCCTCCCTTACCCAACCATGGAAATGTATTAACCCCTGACATATATTTTTCTCTTTTTGAAATGTTTTAGAAGGTGGCAGTTATTATTGACTGCCAAAGGGTGGACTGTCAAAGTCAGAAAAATATCTCTATGCACACTACCATATTTGCACCTCACACAGGTCCGTGCTGCGCATGCGTACGCTCTCCCGTACGTGCGCATACTCACAGTCGCGGGCACCCGCAGGCGCACGGTATGCGTATTTACGGTAGAGTTTATGTGATCGTAGCATGCAACTCAATCGTTACATATTTTCACTATATAATGTATTTTGTAGATCATGGTCCCTTTGATAGATTCTGAAAGTTTAGTTAACATAGCATGTTCCTGAACAGAGAGATCCCTCTTTGTATTGTACGAAGGGTCTAACAGGGGTCATACAGTGGTGTTTGGTACCCATCGGAAGAGTATTTAAATAGCAATATTCCGGTGTTGGTTTGGAGCGGATTAATCGCTCGTGCGAATAGTTATGGACATAAGTTTATGTCCATTTACTATTATTTGTTCTTACTTAATCATGCGGCGGGAAACCCAGTATCCCACCCACCTGAACAGTTGGAAGCAGTCACAGCCCACCTGTATGAATCAACCTATGATCTTTTGTTATAATGCGAAGCCGAATTCCTGTGTCCAATGAACAATGGGATTGTAGGGACCATTGAATTGTATTGTGTGTGGGGCATAAATAGACAGGCCGACCATATCCAGTTCACTCTCTTCAACGGTTCTCATTGCTGATAATCGGGAGCTGGATATCGAGGCGCATGCGATCGTTTCCCCTTGTGCGTAAGTGTTTCTCCGCAATCATATTGATCTTCTTGTTATTGTGAGCCATTTCTCTCTCTCTCTTCTCCTCTTTCTCTCTCATTTTCCCTTAAAACGTGATTGTATTGTATTATATTTCCTGTGTAGTTATCTGGTTAGGTAGTCTATGTTATATTGTAGTGTATGACTTGTATTGTGTTCAATTCTTTTGCAAGTATATCATTCATAATATATATATATTAGGCGTTGGACCCTGAGCACGGTATCTGTGTATTTCTTATAGTGTTAAGTATTCTCAGAGCGTCGGTGACGCTCGAACAGCTTTTGAGTTAATAAGGTTTTACTGTGTTGCATTTACACTCTATCATTACACTAAGGTTTTACTGCACAATACACTGTTTAAGGTTTAGATACAAAGGTTTAACATTGTGAGCGTCAGCACCGCTGGTGATCTCCTCGTGGTCCCGAGCGTCCGCTACGCTATAGCGAATCATTACGTTAGTCGGCAGCCAATAGCGTGCCTGTCTGTGATCTCTTGGCCGTGCGCGAACGTGACGCTTGAGCGTCTCGACTACGGCTAAGCGATTGTTACGCAACGTGCGTACCCTTACGGTACTTCATACGTAGATAGCGTACAGTGTTCTTAGACCTCATAAAGGGTATTATAGACGATAAATATTTAGCTTTATCAAGTAGTACAGTACAGTAGTCCATTGCTATATATTACTGCTCCGTGTCACTTCTAGTATCCTGAACAGTGGTCAGTATCAGTGCTGCATTGTGGTGACAAGTACACAGTAGTATAGTACAGTAGTCCATTGCTGTATCTTGCTGCTCTGTGTCACTTCTAGTATCCTGAACAGTGCTCAGTATCAGTGGTCAGTGTCAGTGCTGCATTGTAGTGACCAGTATATAGTAGTACAGTACAGTAGTCCATTGCTATATATTGCTGCTCCGTGTCACTTCTAGTATCCTGAACAGTGGTCAGTATCAGTAGTCAGTGTCAGTGCTGCATTGTAGTGACCAGTATATAGTAGTACAGTACAGTAGTCCATTGCCGTATCTTGCTGCTCCGTGTCACTTCTAGTATCCTGAACAGTGCTTAGTGTCAGTGCTGCACTGTGGTGACCAGTATATAGTAGTATAGTACAGTAGTCCATTGCTGTATCTTGCTGCTCCGTGTCACTTCTAGTATCCTGAACAGTGCTCAGTATCAGTGGTCAGTGTCAGTGCTGCATTGTAGTGACCAGCATATAGTAGTATAGTACAGTAGTCCATTGCCGTATCTTGCTGCTCCGTGTCACTTCTAGTATCCTGAACAGTGCTTAGTGTCAGTGCTGCACTGTGGTGACCAGTATATAGTAGTATAGTACAATAGTCCATTGCTGTATCTTGCTGCTCCGTGTCACTTCTAGTATGTCGACACGGATACCGACTCCAGTGTCGACGACGATGAGACTAGTGTACCCTCCAAATAGGTCCACCCGTTACATGATTGAGGCAATGAAAAATGTATTACACATTTATGATAATACCCCAGGTACCACATAAAAGGGTATTATGTTGGTGAGAGAAAACTACCAGTAGTTTTTCCTGCATCTGAGAAATTAAATGAGGTGTGTGAGGAAGCGTGGTCTTCCCCCGGTAAGAAATTCATAATTTCTAAACGGTTATTGGCAGCGTACCCTTTCCCGCCAGAGGATAGGTCACGTTGGGAAACACCCCATAGGGTAGATACAGCGCTTACACGCTTATCAGAAAAGGTGGCACTACCGTCTCCGGATACGGCCGCCCTGAAGGAACCTGCTGATAGAAAGCAGGTGGTTACCCTAAAAGATATAGTCACACACTCGGGCATTATATTGCGACCAGCCATTGCTTCGGCATAGATGTGCACTGCTCCCGCTGCGTGGTCAGATTCCCTGTCGGAACTATGGATAGGGACAATATTTTGCTGAAAATAGAGCATATAAAAGACGTGGTCTTATACATGCGTGATGCACAGAGGGATATTTGCCGGCTGGCATCAAAAATAAGCGCTAGGTCCATTGCCGCCAGACGGGGGTTATGGACTTGGCAATGGTCAGGCGATGCCGACTCGAATCGGCACGTGGAAGTTTGCCCTATAAGGGGGTAAAACTGTTTGGGGATGGTCTTTCAGACCTCGTTTCCACAGCTATTGCTGGGAAATCGACTTTTTTGCCACAGGCTACCCCACAACAAAAGAAAGCACCGTATCATCAAGTACAGTCCTTTCGGCCCCAGAAAAGCAAGAGGGCTAGAGGCTCATCCTTTCTGCCGAGAGGCAAAGGTAGCGGAAAAAGCTGCAGCACACAGCTAGTTCCCAAGAGCAGAAGTCCTCCCTGCGTCCGGTAGGTCCACAGCATGGCGCTGGGGCTGCTCATGCGGACCCGGGTACGGTGGGGGCCCGTCTCAGAAATGTCGGCGCCCAGTGGGCTCTCTCACATGGATCCCTGGGTCCTTCAAGTAGTATCTCAGGGGTACAGGCTGGAGTTCGAGACGTTCTTCCCCCCGCCGTTTCCTAAAATCTGCCTTACCGGCACCTCCCTCTGCCAGGGAGGCGGTGTTGGTGGCTATTCAACACTATAATCACAACAAGTGATGTCAGGGTGCCCCTCCTTCAGCAAGGAAGGGGTTACTATTCCACAGTGGTTGTGGTACCGAAACAGAACGGTTCGGTGAGACCCATCTTAAAATTAAAATACTTGAACTTTTATATCAGAAGATTCAAGTTCAAGATGGAATCGCTCAGGGCGGTTATTACGAGCCTGGACGAGGGGGATTACAGGGTCTCCCTGGACATCAAGGATGCGTACCTGCATGTCCCCATTTACCCTCCTCACCAGGAGTACCTAAGATTTGTGGTACAGGACTGTCACTATCAGTTCCAGACGCTGCCGTTGGAGTTGTCCACGGCACTGAAGGTCTTTACCAAGGTAATGGCCGAAATGATGATACTCCTTCGCAAGAAGGAAGTTTTTATTATCCCGTACTTGGACGATCTCCTGATAAAGGCGAGGTCCAAAGTACAGTTGGTAGTGGGGGTAGCACTTTCTCGGGAAGTGCGACAACAGCACGACTGGATTCTCAATATTCCAAAGTCACAGCTGGTCCCGACGACACGTCTTCTGTTCCTGGGAATGATTCTGGACACAGTACGGGTCCCATCTACAGATGCAACAGCAGATAACCCTATCGTCCAAAACCAGGGTGTCGCTGCTGTGGTGGCTGCAGAGGGCTCATCTACTAGAGGGCCGCAGATTCGGAATACAGGACTGGGTGCTGGTGACCACGGATGCCAGCCTTCGGGGCTGGGGAGCAGTCACAAAGGGAAGAAATTTCCAAGGACTGTGGTCAAATCAGGAGATTTCTCTTCACATAAATATCCTGGGGCTAAGGGCCATTTACAATGCCCTAAGCCAGGAAAGACCCCTGCTTCAAAACCAGCCGGTACTGATCCAGTCAGACAACATCACGGCGGTCGCCCATGTAAACAGACAGGGCGGCACGAGAAGCAGGATGGCGATGGCAGAAGCCACAAGGATTCTCAGATGGGCAGAGAATCATGTGTTAGCACTGACAGCAATGTTCATTCCGGGAGTGGACAACTGGGAAGCAGACTTCCTCAGCAGGCACGACCTCCACCCGGGAGAGTGGGGACTTCATCCAGAAGTCTTCCAAATGCTGGTCAACCGGTGGGAAAAACCGGCGTCCCGCCTCAACAAGAAGTTGAAAAGATATTGCGCCCGGTCAAGGGACCCTCAGGCGATAGCAGTGGACGCTCTAGTGACACCATGGGTGTACCAGTTGGTTTATGTGTTTCCTCCTCTGCCTCTCATACCCAAGGTACTGAGAATAATAAGAAGGCGAGGAGTGAAAACCATACTCATGGTTCCTGATTGGCCAAGAAGAGCTTGGTACCCGGAACTTCAAGAGATGCTTGCAGAGGACCTTTGGCCTCTGCTGCTCAGACAAGACCTGCTGCAGCAGGGACCCTGTCTGTTCCAAAACTTACCGCGGATGCGTTTGACGGCATGGCGGTTGAACACCGGATCCTGAAGGAAAAGGGTATTCCGGAGGAAGTCATCCCTACCCTGATCAAAGCCAGGAAGGATGTCACCGCAAGACATTATCACCGCATTTGGCGGAAATATGTTGCTTGGTGTGAGGCCATGAAGGCCCCGACGTAAGAATTTCAACTGGGTCGATTCCTGCACTTCCTGCAAGCAGGGGTGACGTTGGGCCTCAAATTGGGGTCCATAAAGGTCCAGATTTCGGCTCTGTCAATTTTCTTCCAGAAAGAACTGGCTTCACTGCCTGAAGTTCAGACTTTTGTCAAAGGAGTACTGCATATTCAGCGTCCTTTTGTGCCCCCAGTGGCACCTTGGGATCTCAATGTGGTTTTGGCATTCCTAAAATCACATTGGTTCGAACCACTTAAGACTGTGGATTTAAAATATCTCACGTGGAAAGTGGTCATGCTGTTGGCCCTGGCGCAGCCAGGCGGGTTTTCAGAATTGGCGGCTTTGTCTTATAAAAGCCCTTATCTTATTTTCCATATGGATAGGGCAGAATTGAGGACTCGTCCTCAGTTTCTCCCAAAGGTGGTCTCAGTTTTTCACTTGACCCAACCTATTGTGGTGCCTGCGGCTATTAGGGACTTGGAGGATTCCAAGTTGCTGGACGTAGTCAGGGCCCTGAAAATTTCTGTTTACAGGACGGCTGGAGTCAGAAAAACTGACTCGCTGTTTATCCTGTATGCACCCAATAAGCTGGGTGCTCCTGCTTTTAAGCAGTTTATTGCGCGCTGGATTTGTAGCACTATTCAGCTGGCGCATTCTGCGGTAGGCTTACCGCAGCTTAAATCTGTAAAAGCCCATTCCACATGGAAAGTGGGCTCGTCTTGGGCGGCTGCCCGAGGGGTCTCAGCTTTACAACTTTGCCGAGCAGCTACTTGGTCAGGGGCAAACACGTTGGCAAAATTCTACAAATTTGATACCCTGGCTGAGGAGGACCTGGAGTTCTCTCATTCGGTGCTGCAGAGTCATCCGCACTCTCCCGCCCGTTTGGGAGCTTTGGTATAATTCCCATGGTCCTTACGGAGTCCCCAGCATCCACTAGGACGTCAGAGAAAATAAGATTTTACTCACCGGTAAATCTATTTCTCGTAGTCCGTAGTGGATGCTGGGCGCCCATCCCATGTGCGGATTGTCTGCAATACTTGTACATAGTTATTGTTACAAAAATCGGGTTTTGTTGTGAGCCATCTCTTCAGAGGCTCCATGTTGTTATCATACTGTTAACCGGGGTTCCTATCACGTGTTATATGGTGTGATTGGTGTGGCTGGTATGAGTCTTACCCGGGATTCAAAAGTCCTTCCTTATTGTGTACGCTCGTCCGGGCACAGTGTCCTAACTGAGGCTTGGAGGAGGGTCATAGGGGGAGGAGCCAGTGCACACCAGAGAGTCCTAAATCTTTCTTTAGAGTTCCCAGTCTCCTGTGGAGCCCGTCTATTCCCCATGGTCCTTACGGAGTCCCCAGCATCCACTACGGACTACGAGAAATAGATTTACCGGTGAGTAAAATCTTATTTTCTTGACCTCATTTTCCTGGACTTCTGATCATTGTGATCTATGTACTTCTTGTGTTCCTTCTAAAAGCACTGTTCAGAAATCTGCACTTTGTCTTCTCTCCCCAATGTATGGTGGCAGCACTGATATTCTGTGGGATACGCCTGATTCCTCTACTGCATATAGGCCCTACACACTGGCCGATTTTCTGAAAGATATGAACGATCTCGTTCATAAATGAACGAGAACTCGTTCATAAATGAACGAGAACTCGTTCATATCTTTCAGTGTGGAGACTCCAGCGATGAACGATGCGCGTCCCCGCTCTCGTTCATCGCTGGTCTCCCGTCGGCTGTGCATGCAGGCCAATATGGACGATCTCGTCCATATTTGCCTGCACTTCAATGCAGCCGCGTGACGGGGGGAGTGAAAAAACTTCACTCCCCCCGTCACTGCCCCCCCCCCCCCCGCCGCCGGGTCGCTTGTCGGCCGTATCCGCCGTCGGGCAGCTCGGCGGGTGTGTAGGGCCCTTTACTGTTGGCATAGTCCTTGCTAAAAAGGCTCTTGTTCTCCTGATAGAGTCACTGAGTCCAGACCAGAATAGATTACTGGTTGTTAATGCAAATTACATTTTGTTTAACATATTTTTGTAAAAATCAGAGGGTCAGCGAGATGTTATGGAGCCAATGTATCATTTATTATTTATCTGGAGATCCCTGCTCGGAGAGATTCCATCTTGAATTTTAATTTTCTCAGGTATAAATTGAGGGATTTGAGGTTCAGGATTGCTCTGGCTTCGTGACCACGAACAGGCTCGAACAAAAGCCTTCTCCCTGTTGCGACGGGGGAACCCTGACAATGACTTGATTGAGACACAATTTTTGTATTGCGGCACATACCACCTCCCTGTCTGGAAGAGAAGCTGGTAAGGCTGATTTGAAAAATCGGTGAGGGGGGACATCTTGAAACTCCAGTTTGTACCCTTGGGACACTATTTCTAAAACCCATGGGTCCAGGGCCAAACGAGCCCAGAACTGACTGAGAGCCTGAGATGCGCCCCCACCGATGCAGACTCCAGCAGAGGAGCCTCAGCGTCATGCGGTGGACTTGGCAGAAGCCGGGGAGGACTTCTGCTCCTGGGAACCGGCCACGGCTGGTGATCGTTTCCCTTTTCCCTTTCCTCTAGTAGCAAGGAAGGAAGACCCTCGGCGCTTTCTGTGTTTATTGGGCCGAAAGGACTGCATCTGATAGTGGTGTGCTTTCTTTTGTGGTGCAGGCACATAAGGTAAAAATGATAACTTACCCACGGTAGCCACAGATACCAAATCAGCGAGGCCGTCACCAAACAACACCACCTTTATACGGTAGAGACTCCATAGCTTTCTTAGAGTCAACATCAGCATTCCATTGATGAATCCACAATGCTCTCCTAGCTGAGACTGGCATGGCATTGGTCCGTGATCCCAAGAGGCCAATATCTCTTGCAGCTTCCTTTAGGTAGACTGCAGCGTCCCTGATATGACCTAGTGTCAAAATAATGCTATCCCTATCCAGGGTATCTATTTCAGATGACAAGTTATCAGCCCATTTTTCGATAGCACTACTCACCCACGCAGATGCAATGGCTGGTCTGAGTAGCGTACCCGTGGTGACATAAATGGACTTCAGTGTATTTTCCTGTCGGATCCAGTGATATGTAATACATCTTTTATAGCCACAATCATGTACTGAATGCTCTTTGCCAGTTTTGGATCTAATCTGGCATCACTATAGTCGACACTTGAATCAGTGTCCGTGTCGGTATCCGTGTCTGCCAGCTGGGCAAATGAACGTTTTTGTGACCCCGAGGGGGTCTGGACTTGAAATAACACATCCTCTATGGATTTCTTTCAAGCCTGGTTCTGAGACTGAGATTTATCCAATCTTTTATTTATCAGAGCCACATTTGCATTCAAAGCACTCAAAACATCACCCAATCAGGTGTCGGCGGTGCCGACACACGTGCACCCACCACACGCAGATACAATGGGCCTATAGGGGACAGACCCACAGTAAAGCCTGTCAGAGAGACACAGAGGGAGATATTGCCAGCTCACACCCCAGCGCCCAAACCCGGTCTGAAAATCCTACAGACAATGTCCCATACCTGCAGTGCTTTTATAAATTACATATAATGCACCAAAAGCACTGTGACCCCCACCCCGTCGTTTTGCACCCGGATACTTTTACAGCAGTGAGGAAGGACCAGCGTCTCTGCAGCCTTGTGGAGAGAAAATGGCACCGGGCTGTGTGCTGTGAGGGCTAAGCCCCGCCCCCGTAATGCCACGCTTCAGACCTCTTTTTCTAAACGTTTTAATACTGGCGGGGGTCCGGACAGTGCCCTGGCACTTAGTCCGCTCTTGCCAGGCAGTTATTAGAGGCTAACATGCTGCCTAGGGCACCCCCCCCCCCCCCCCCCCCGCCCTGCACCCTGTAGTGCCGCTGAGTGTGGGAGCATGACAGGCAGCACGGCCTCTGTGCGGTACCTCAAAGCCATCACTGAAGTCTTCTGATCTCCTTCTACTCACCTGTCTTCTGACTTCTGGCTCTGGGAACGAGCATCTAGGCGTACCTAGAGATCAGACCCTCAGGAGCTAATGGTGTCCTGTAGCCAAAGAAGCAGAGCCATTAAACTCACAGAAGTAGGTCTGACTTCTCTCCACTAGGTGCCACGATGCAGGGAGACTGTAGCCAGCAGTTCTCCCTGAACATAAAAAACCTAACATAAAGTCTTTTCAGAGAAACTCCGTAGAGCTCCTCCGTGTGCATCCAGTCTGCCTGGGCACATATTCTAAACCGGAGTCTGGAGGAGGGGCATAGAGGGAGGAGCCAGTTCACACCCCTTTGAAAGTCTTAAAGTGCCCATGTCTCCTGTGGATCCCGTCTATACTCCATGGTTCTTGATGTGACCCCAGCATCCTCTAGGACGTATGGGAAATTTAAAGACGTGGCTGAAGAACTCTGAAGATGAATGGATACTGAGTATTAGAAGATGTGGCTGAAGAACTCGGATAGTCAAAGACGTGGCTGAAGAACTCTGAAGGGAGACTGGCCGACCCCACAGGGTACAAGGGAACCCAAAGTAGCAACCGGAGCACGGTTAACTGTGCGTGGTTTACTGGAGGGCTGGCAGGTAATACGCAGCAGTGAAAAGCAGGTATTCACAGGGAGTGGAGTGGGAACCGAGACTACCTGGAGACACAGAATCTATATGTGGGAGCATGGACATTTCGAGGAAAGAATTTATAAACACGGCGAGTGTCATACCAGCTCACACCACGAACATACCGCAGAACGTGGCATTCAATAGAAAACCAGCCTACGGCATGAAAAAGACACAGCCACATGCTGAGAGAATATGTAACACAACCTGTGTGCCAACACAACCAATAATAAGACACCGCATGCCATGGCATGAACATCGGCAGCAACAGTCTCACAGAAAAACACCACTAGAGTGTAACCAAAAGCAAGAACTGCAGACACAGTACACACTGGGACGGGCGCCCAGCATCCTCTACGGACTAAGAGAAAAGGATTTACCGGTAGGTATTAAAAATAAGATTTTACTCACCTGTAAATCTATTTCTCGTAGTCCGTAGTGGATGCTGGGAACTCCGTAAGGACCATGGGGAATAGCGGCTCCGCAGGAGACTGGGCACAAAAGTAAAAGCTTTAGGACTACCTGGTGTGCACTGGCTCCTCCCCCTATGACCCTCCTCCAAGCCTCAGGATACTGTGCCCGGACGAGCGTACACAATAAGGAAGGATTTTGAATCCCGGGTAAGACTCATACCAGCCACACCAATCACACTGTACAACTTGTGATCTGAACCCAGTTAACAGTATGATAACAGAGGAGCCTCTCGAAAAGATGGCTCACTACAACAATAACCCGATTATTTTACAATAACTATGTACAAGTATTGCAGACAATCCGCACTTGGGATGGGCGCCCAGCATCCACTACGGACTACGAGAAATAGATTTACCGGTGAGTAAAATCTTATTTTCTCTGACGTCCTAAGTGGATGCTGGGACTCCGTAAGGACCATGGGGATTATACCAAAGCTCCCAAACAGGCGGGAGAGTGCGGATGACTCTGCAGCACCGAATGAGAGAACTCCAGGTCCTCCTCAGCCAGGGTATCAAATTTGTAGAATTTTACAAACGTATTTGCTCCTACGTAGTAGCTGCTCGGCAAAGTTGTAAAGCCGAGACCCCTCGGGCAGACGCCCAAGATGAGCCCAGCTTCCTTGTGGAGTGGGTATTTACAGATTTTTGGCTGTGGCAGGCCTGCCACAGAATGTGCAAGCTGAATTGTACTACAAATCCAACGAGCAATAGTCTGCTTCGAAGCAGGAGCACCCAGCTTGTTGGGTGCATACAGGATAAACAGCGAGTCAGATTTTCTGACTCCAGCCGTCCTGGAAACATATATTTTCAGGACAACGTCTAGCAACTTGGAGTCCTCCAAGTCCCTAGTAGCCGCAGGCACCACAATAGGTTGGTTCAGGTGAAACGCTGAAACCACCTTAGGGAGAAACTGAGGACGAGTCCTCAATTCCGCCCTGTCCGAATGGAAAATCAGATAAGGGCTTTTACAGGATAAAGCCGCCAATTCTGACACGCGCCTGGCCGAGGCCAGGGCCAACAGCATGACCACTTTCCATGTGAGATATTTTAACTCCACAGATTTAAGTGGTTCAAACCAATGAGACTTTAGGAACCCCAAAACTACTTTGAGATCCCAAGGTGCCACTGGAGGCACAAAAGGAGGCTGTATATGCAGTACCCCTTTTACAAACGTCTGAACTTCAGGGACTGAAGCTAGTTCTTTCTGGAAGAAAATTGACAGGGCCGAAATTTGAACCTTAATGGACCCCAATTTCAGGCCCATAGACACTCCTGTTTGCAGGAAATGTAGGAATCGACCCAGTTGAAATTCCTCCGTCGGGCCTTACTGGCCTCGCACCACGCAACATATTTTCGCCAAATGCGGTGATAATGTTTTGCGGTTACATCCTTCCTGGCTTTGATCAGGGTAGGGATGACTTCATCTGGAATGCCTTTTTCCTTCAGGATCTGGCGTTCAACCGCCATTCCGTCAAACGCAGCCGCGGTAAGTCTTGGAACAGATAGGGTCCTTGCTGGAGCAGGTCCCTTCTTAGAGGTAGAGGCCACGGATCCTCCGTGAGCATCTCTTGACATTCCGGGTACCAAGTCCTTCTTGGCCAATCCGGAGCCACGAATATAGTGCTTACTCCTCTCCGTCTTATAATTCTCAGTACCTTGGGTATGAGAGGCAGAGGAGGGAACACATACACTGACTGGTACGCCCACGGTGTTACCAGAGCGTCTACAGCTATTGCCTGAGGGTCCCTTGACCTGGCGCAATACCTGTCGAGTTTTTTGTTGAGGCGGGACGCCATCATGTCCACCTTTTGTTTTTCCCAACGGTTTATAATCATGTGGAAGACTTCTGGGTGAAGTCCCCACTCTCCCGGGTGGAGGTCGTGCCTGCTGAGGAAGTCTGCTTCCCAGTTGTCCACTCCCGGAATGAATACTGCTGACAGTGCTATCACATGATTTTCCGCCCAGCGAAGAATCCTTGCAGCTTCTGCCATTGCCCTCCTGCTTCTTGTGCTGCCCTGTCTGTTTACGTGGGCGACTGCCGTGATGTTGTCCGACTGGATCAACACCGGCTGACCTTGAAGCAGAGGTCTTGCTAAGCTTAGAGCATTGTAAATGGCCCTTAGCTCCAGGATATTTATGTGAAGTGATGTCTCCAGGCTTGACCATAAGCCCTGGAAATTTCTTCCCTGTGTGACTGCTCCCCAGCCTTGCAGGCTGGCATCCGTGGTCACCAGGACCCAGTCCTGAATGCCGAATCTGCGGCCCTCTAGAAGATGAGCACTCTGCAACCACCACAGGAGAGACACCCTTGTCCTTGGTGACAGGGTTATCCGCTGATGCATCTGAAGATGCGACCCGAACCATTTGTCCAGCAGGTCCCACTGGAAAGTTCTTGCGTGGAATCTGCCGAATGGGATTGCTTCGTAGGAAGCCACCATTTTTCCCAGAAACCTTGTGCATTGATGCACTGAGACTTGGCTCGGTTTTAGGAGGTTCCTGAATAGCTCGGATAACTCCCTGGCTTTCTCCTCCGGGAGAAACACCTTTTTCTGGACTGTGTCCAGGATCATCCCTAGGAACAGAAGACGAGTCGTCGGAATCAGCTGCGATTTTGGAATATTGAGAATCCAACCGTGCTGCCGCAACACTACCTGAGATAGTGCTACACCGACCTCCAACTGTTCCCTGGATCTTACCCTTATCAGGAGATCGTCCAAGTAAGGGATAACTAAAACTCCCTTCCTTCGAAGGAGTATCATCATTTCGGCCATTACCTTGGTAAAGACCCGGGGTGCCGTGGACCATCCAAACGGCAGCGTCTGAAACTGATAGTGACAGTTCTGTACCACAAACCTGAGGTACCCTTGGTGAGAAGGGTAAATTGGGACAAGGTAAGCATCCTTGATGTCCAGAGACACCATATAATCCCCTTCTTCCAGGTTCGCAATCACTGCTCTGAGTGACTCCATCTTGAATTTGAACCTTTGTATGTAAGTGTTCAAAGATTTTAGATTTAAAATCGGTCTCACGAGCCGTCCGGCTTCGGTACCACAACAGTGTGGAATAATACCCCTTTCCCTGTTGTAGGAGGGGTACCTTGATTATCACCTGCTGGGAATACAGCTTGTGAATGGCTTCCAAAACTGCCTCCCTGTCGGAGGGAGACGTCGGTAAAGCCGACTTTAGGAAACGGCGAGGGGGAGACGTCTCGAATTCCAATTTGTACCCCTGAGATACCACCTGAAGGATCCAGGGGTCTACTTGCGAGTGAGCCCACTGCGCGCTGAAATTCTTGAGACGAGCCCCCACCGTGCCTGAGTCCGCTTGTAAAGCCCCAGCGTCATGCTGAGGGCTTGGCAGAAGCGGGAGAGGGCTTCTGTTCCTGGGAACTAGCTGTTTGCTGCAGCCTTTTTCCTCTCCCTCTGCCACGGGGCAGAAAAGAGGAACCTTTTGCCCGCTTGCCCTTATGGGAACGAAAGGACTGCGCCTGATAATACGGCGTCTTCTTACTTTGAGAGGTGACCTGGGGTAAAAACGTGGATTTCCCAGCTGTTGCCGTGGCCACCAGGTCTGAGAGACCGACCCCAAATAACTTCTCCCCTTTATAAGGCAATACTTCCATATGCCGTTTGGAATCCGCATCACCTGACCACTGTCGTGTCCATAACCCTTTTCTGGCAGAAATGGACAGCGCACTTACTCTTGATGCCAGTCGGCAAATATCCCGCTGTGCATCTCGCATATATAGAAATGCATATTTTAAATGCTCTATAGGCAATAATATACTGTCCCTATCTAGGGTATCAATATTTTCAGTCAGGGAATCCGACCACGCCAACCCAGCACTGCACAACCAGGCTGAGGCGATTGCTGGTCGCAGTATAACACCAGTATGTGTGTAAATACATATTTAGATACCCTCCTGCTTTCCATCAGCAGGATCCTTAAGGGCGGCCATCTCAGGAGAGGGTAGAGCCCTTGTTTTGACAAGCGTGTGAGCGCTTTATCCTCCCTAGGGGGTGTTTCCCAACGCACCCTAACCTCTGGCGGGAAAGGATATAATGCCAATAACTTTTTAGAAATTATCAGTTTTTATCGGGGGAAACCCACGCTTCATCACACACCTCATTTAATTTCTCAGATTCAGGAAAACTACAGGTAGTTTTTCCTCACCGAACATAATACCCCTTTTGGTGGTACTCGTATTATCAGAAATGTGTAAAACATTTTTCATTGCCTCAATCATGTAACGTGTGGCCCTACTGGAAGTCACCTTTGTCTCTTCACAGTCGACACTGGAGTCAGTATCCGTGTCGGCGTCTGTATCTGCCATCTGAGGTAACGGGCGCTTTAGAGCCCCTGACGGCCTATGAGACGTCTGGACAGGCACAAGCTGAGTAGCCGGCTGTCTCATGTCAACCACTGTCTTTTGTAAAGAGCTGACACTGTCACGTAATTCCTTCCAACAGTTCATCCACTCAGGTGTTGACCCCCTAGGGGGTGACATCACTATTACAGGCAATTTGCTCCACCTCCACATCATTTTCCTCCTCATACATGTCGACACAAACGTACCGACACACAGCACACACACAGGGAATGCTCTGATAGAGGACAGGACCCCACTAGCCCTTTGGGGAGACAGAGGGAGAGTTTGCCAGCACACACCAGAGCGCTATATATATACAGGGATAACCTTATATAAGTGTTTTTCCCCTTATAGCTGCTGTATTGTTAATACTGCGCCTAATTAGTGCCCCCCTCTCTTTTTTAACCCTTTCTGTAGTGTAGTGACTGCAGTGGAGAGCCAGGGAGCTTCCCTCCAACGGAGCTGTGAGGGAAAATGGCGCCAGTGTGCTGAGATAGGCTCCGCCCCTTTTTCGCGGACTTTTCTCCTGCTTTTTTATGGATTCTGGCAGGGGTTAAAATACATCCATATAGCCCTGGGGGCTATATGTGATGTATTTTCGCCAGCCAAGGTGTTTTTATTGCTGCTCAGGGCGCCCCCCCCCTAGCGCCCTGCACCCTCAGTGACCGAAGAGTGCTGAGGAGCAATGGCGCACAGCTGCAGTGCTGTGCGCTACCTTGGTGAAGACAGGATGTCTTCTGCCACCGATTTTCCGGACCTCTTCTTGCTTCTGGCTCTGTAAGGGGGCCGGCGGCGCGGCTCTGGGACCGGACTCCATGGCTGGGCCTGTGTTCGATCCCTCTGGAGCTAATGGTGTCCAGTAGCCTAAGAAGCCCAATCCACTCTGCACGCAGGTGAGTTCGCTTCTTCTCCCCTTAGTCCCTCGATGCAGTGAGCCTGTTGCCAGCAGGTCTCACTGAAAATAACAAACCTAAAACTAAACTTTTCACTAAGCAGCTCAGGAGAGCCCCTAGTGTGCACCCTTCTCGTTCGGGCACAAAAATCTAACTGAGGCTTGGAGGAGGGTCATAGGGGGAGGAGCCAGTGCACACCAGGTAGTCCTAAAGCTTTACTTTTGTGCCCAGTCTCCTGCGGAGCCGCTATTCCCCATGGTCCTTACGGAGTCCCCAGCATCCACTAGGACGTCAGAGAAATCCTATTTTCTCATACGTCCTAGAGGATGCTGGGGACTCCAAAAGGACCATGGGGTCAATACCAAAGCTCCAGAACGGGCGGGACAGTGCGAACGACTCTGCAGCACCGATTGAGCAAACAAAAGGTCCCCTCTCAACCTGGGTATCAAACTTGTAGAGCTTAGCAAAAGCGTTTGAACCTGACCAAGTATCCACTCGGCAAAGTTGAACCGCTGAGACTCCTCGGGCATCCGGCCAAGAAGAGCCCATCTTCCCAGTATAATGGGCCTCCACCGACTTCGGTGACGGCAATCCAGCCGTAGAACGAACATGCCAAATAGCATCACAGATCCAGCATGTAACCGACTGCAGAACACACTCACCCAAACCATACTGGGAACATATCAGACAAACAGAGCCCCTGTTTCTCCAATCTGAGCCAAATTGGCGACCTAAATATTCAAATCCCTGGCTACATCGAGAGAATTTGAATCAGCTAATGCCCAAGTAACCACCAGCTTCAAATTATGCCAATTTCTTAAAAACCCAGAAACCACTCTTGGCAGAACTACTAACCGAGTTCCCAATTCCTCTCTATCCTCATGAAAGATCAAACAAGGCTCTTGTGAGACAAAACCACCACTTCCGACACCCGCCTTGTGGATGTCAAAGCCAAGAGATAAATTTTTGTAAAGAAATTATCAGGCCACACTCCCAACTTTAGGCTTGCGTCCACACCAGTTTGTAAAGTATGGATAAGAACGACCTAACTGAAAGTCTTCCATAGGAGCCCCCCTGGATACACACCAAAACACATAGTTACGCCAACTACGGTGGTAAAGCAAGGCCGTTACTTCTTTCTTAGCCTGAAGAATTGAGGAAATGACCTCACTGGGAACACCCTTTTGGCTTAGGATATGGCATTCAACCGCCACGACGTCAGACGCAGCCACGGTAAGTCTTGAAACACGCCCTGATCTTGTTGTAACAGATCCTCACGTAGAGGAAGAGGGCAGGAATCTTCTATGAGTAAATCATGAAAAACTGGATAGCAAACCCTTCTTGGCTAGACCGGATCCAAGAGGATCGCCTGAACCTTTGTTCATCCCACATATATGAAAGCGGAGAGGCCACATAGACCGGCTAAAAACACCCACGCTGTCACGAGGTTGTCCACTGCTATAGCTTGAGCATCCCATGACCTGGAACAATATCCCTGAGGCCTCTCATTGAGGCGAGACGCCAACATATCCAATTGCGACAATCCTCAAAGACTTGTCACATCTGTGAAAACTTCTCGATGATGACTGAATTTCTCCCGGTTGGAGATCGCGGCAGCAGAGGAAATCTATTTCTCCGTCATTCGCCTCCGGAACGAAGACTGCTAATATAGCGTTTACCAGACTCTCCACCCAACAGCAAAACTGTGCATCTTCTGCTATTGCCGCTTTGCTCCTTGTTCCGCCATAGCGGTTTACTTTATTCACTGCTGACAAGTCGTCTAGCAGAACTAACGCGGGCAGAACACGAAGAATACGATTGTCGAAACTAACTCTTAATTCAAGAAAGTTTATAGTAGACAAGCTTTCCAACTCAACCTTATTCCCTGGAAGCACTTTACACGCAAGTACTGCTCCTCCGTCTCGGAGATCTGTATGCACGGACACCAGGATCTACACCCGGATCCCGAACCTTCATCCCTCTAGAAGGAGGGACCCGAGCAGACACCACAGGAGCGATGTACTGGCCGTTAGGATTATACTCAGGTGCATGTGCAGGTGAGGCCCGGACCACATTTCCAACTGGTCTCTTGAAAACCACTCTGGCATTAGAGCCGCTCACCAAAAAAGGCCTCTCAGTCCGCACCCAACCGGTTAAGTAACGGAACACCTTGATGAAGTGTCACAGTAAAGCCGATCCAACTCTGGATCTTCAGACCTCTTTTCACATGGAAAAACACTGAACTTTAACCGGTCATTATCTACTCTGAAACCCACCTCCGACATCTGTGTCGTTGGAAACAACAGCCAATCCCTGTGTCGAAGAACAATCAGAGAGAAACAACGATTTGCACCTTTATACAGGGACAACCGGACAATGTCCTGATCGTGACGCACCTCTGTATGGTGTCGCGTACTATCTTCCCTTCCAGAGTGGAATGGCAAGATCTATTAGAAAAAACAGTAAGGGGAAACAACCATAACTCAGAATGTTCCCCTTTGGATTCTATAAATAACCCACAGGTCCTAGTCTATTCCTGAACCAACTGAAAAATAGTAGACCAGCGCCCACCGGAGTGGGGACCAGCCTGATAGACTCAGCGACAAGTGGTGGATGTGGAGGAAACAGAAAACGACATCCACTACTGTGAACCTAAATGTTATGAGCCACGGCTGTGGCTTATTCCTGTTTTGCATTTTGGTTATGTATTTTATGTTATACTTCTGTTTCTGTTCCCCGTGGGTGTCATGGGGTGTCCAGAGGCCACCCTTAAGGAGAGGGTACTGTTATGAACCACAGGTAGTGGTTCATTTCTGTTTTCTGTTTATATATTTTATGTGTTAAGTTCTCTTGCAGGCCAGGATTTCCCTTTGCTCTGGTTTAGAAAACTCTTGTTTGCTGCCGGTGGTAAGTCTGTGTAATTGCAGCTTGTTCCCATGTGTTCAGCCTCACCTGTCTGTTAATTGCATCTTGTCAGTTGGAGTCATGCAACAGGGCAGCTGCACGACATAATTAATTAGGGCTCCCTGTTATATTCTGGCTCAGTGCAATACACAGACGTCGGTGATATTTCATGTCCAGTCCCTGTCCAGTTTGTGAGCTCCTGTCTAGCAGTTGTTGTCTAGCTGGTTCCAGCCTTGATCCCGTGTCTGATCCCTGTCAGGTCCGGGTGTTTTTGTGAATCCGTTAACCCGGGACCAACCACAGGTGTAGGTGCTGGGCTATGAAGAAAGCAGGGAGGACGAAGAAAGTTCCGCTTCATATATTTATTCAAAATAACAATTCAGTAAAGAGTTAACTGACAAGTTGTTAATCATCATATTGTACTGAAGTATTGCAGGAATAATATGCAAGAGAAAACTCAAAAATAAATAAAAGAAATGTTCATGGAAACATATGCAAAACAAGCTGATGAATAAATGTTAGATTGTCCAAATATAAACAAGCTTTGATGCTGAACAGCAGAATGTGATTAACTGGATAATGCAGACATGAAGAGATAACTGTAAGGATTTGCAATGGAGTTTTGAGAGTTAACTGAGAGACTGTGAAGAATTATCCTTGTTATGACAACATAGCAAATATAAACAAGCTTTGATGCTGAACTGCAGAATGTGATTAACTGGATAATGCAGACATGAAGAGATAACTGTAAGGATTTGCAATGGAGTTTTGAGAGTTAACTGAGAGACTGTGAAGAATTATCCTTGTTATGACAAGATAGCAAAAGTACTGAATTGGGTTACTTGCGGGTTCCGGAGATCACTGTTAAACTGTAGTAGAAGACAAGGTGATGAATGGGTTAAATGCAGAGTTGAACAAACGAACAGCTGAGAGAAACGGAATCCTCCAGACTTTGAATGATAGGCAGACTGACAAGGTAACCTCATGCAAGACTCTGGGAATTCAACTGTTTCCAGTAGGTGAGTAATTAACTGACAGCACAGCGGAGAGCCGGTGGATCTTTCAGCAGTGAAGGCTGCAGACGGACCTCTGGGAACGGAGGCGATATCTGGACCACGGGAATCACACAGGAATGCACGGAGAGAGCTCAGAGCTAGAGCACAGCGTTGATACAACAAAGCACTGGCCCAGAGTAACATAATCCCAGCCTACTTAAAGGCAGCACAAGCACGGGATTGGCTTACACCTGCCCACAGGTGTTTTCACAAGTGCTCTGTATTAGCTATTTGGTCTCCAACATGGCCACCTCCTATACAGCAGACACACTGCAGTGCTTTAGGCCATTTGGTCCCCGCACTCACAGTTCCCAGACTCTGCATTACCTGTGCCATTGATCACGCCGCGTCCCCACACGGGCACACAGCACCGCGAGCAACCGCACTGATAACGGATGAACCCCAGAACCCGCAAAGGTGAGAGACCGGTTCGTGACAGTACCCCCTCTTCTACGGGTGGTCTCCGAACACCTTTGAACCTTGTCAGGATTTTTGGAGAAGTATTTCTGTACCAGTCTTGGAGCATGAACATCTTCAGAGAAAACCCAGGATCTCTCCTCCGGACCGTAACCCTTCCAGTCGACCAGAAACTGTAAACGTCCATATCGGGAACGTGAATCCACAATCTCTTTAACTTCAAATTCCTCATTCTGCAAAGAGTGAACTTTAGGAGATTTGGACTGGGTAGTACGGAACTTATTGAGAATCAAAGGCTTCAGTAAAGATGTATGAAAGGCGTTAGGAATTCTCAAAGACGGTGGCAACTTGACTTTGTATGACACAGGGTTGAGTACCTTTACAATGGGAAATGGACCAATAAACTTGGGAGCAAATTTCTTAGAAGGAACTTTGAACTTGAGATTGCGCGTAGAAATCCAAACTTGGTCTCCCACTTTGTAATTCGGTACAGCTTTATGTTTTCTATCTGCAAAAGATTTATAACGAGCGGAAGTTTTGACCAAGGACTTACGTACACAACTCCAGATGCTAGATAGACGTTGAAGCTCTTGATCTGCTGCTGGAACCTCTAGGGCTGGCAATGGATGAAACTCTGGTGGAGAACTTCTTGGACTCTTATGTTGGGCACATTTAGGACATGCTGCTATAAACTCTTGGACATCGGCTTTGAGACGTGGCCACCAATAAGACTGTTGAATAAATTTGAGAGTCTTTAGAACCCCAGGATGACCCAAGAAGGAAGAGGAGTGAGCCCAGGTAAGCAGCCGTTTTCGGAGACTTGTGGCGACAAAGGTCTTGCCAGGCGGAGGAACTGGAGAGGTTCGAGTCATTAAAAAGGACGTAGGATTCACAATGGCTTGATTCGTGGTAGCATCATTTAATTCAGAAGAAGCAAAGGACCGGGAAAGGGCATCTGCCTTTTTGTTCTGAGACCCTGGACGATAGGTGAGTTTGAAATCAAATTGTGAGAAGAAAAGCGCCCATCGAGCTTGTCGTGGATTCAAACACTGAGCTGACTGCAGATACAGAAGATTCTTATGATCAGTATAAACTGTAATGCGATGTTGAGCTCCTTCTAGAAGGTATCTCCACTCCTCAAATGCCAACTTGATGGCAAGTAACTCTTGCTCACCGATTGCATAATTACGTTCTGCCGGGAGGAACTTACGGGAGAAATATCCGCAGGGATGGACCTTTTTATCTTCAAAGACTTGTGACAACACAGCTCCTACTGCTTCTGTAGATGCATGCACCTCTAGTAGAAAGGGACGATTCAAATCAGGCTGTCGAAGAATGGGGGCTGACACAAAGGCTTGCTTTAAATCAGAGAAGGCTTTGATTGCTTCAGAAGACCAGTTCGTAGGATTTGCTCCCTTGCGAGTTAGGGCTGTGATAGGAGCAGCTAACGTAGAATAATTCTTAATGAATCTCCTATAGAAATTAGCAAAGCCAAGAAATCGCTGAATCCCCTTGAGAGTTGTAGGAGTGGACCAATCCCGGATAGCTCGCGTCTCTGGGATGGATAGCGGATGAATTTGTCCCCTAGGAGGGGTCTTGCCCGGAACCAGGACAAATGAGCAGTCCCATTCACGATGAGGAGGTAGAGAGTCTGCTGCTTGCTTACTGGAAACATCCGCAAGGGATTGATACACCGGAGGTAGATCGGAAAGGCTAATTGACCGAAGAGGTACAATTGTAGCTACACAGTCCTTGGTACAAGATTTACCCCATGAAAGGACTACCATGGTTTGCCAATTAAGTTGAGGATTATGTTTCTGCAGCCAAGGTAAACCAAGTATCACATCTTGAGAGGCTTTGGGAATCACGTAGAAGGAGAGGTATTCGGAATGGAGCTCACCAACTTTCATCTTGAGACATACGGTTCGATGAGTAATTATACCATCTGGAATTCGACTTCCATCCACTGCTGTAACAGCAACTGCTGCTTCCAGGGGCATGGTTTGAACTTTAGACCGTATGACAAAGGCTGAGGAGATGAAGTTCTTGGCTGCCCCGGAATCTAGGAGGGCTGAAACTTTCACTGTAGAACTTGGAACTTCTAATTGAATAGACAAGGTTGGCTCTTTCCCAGAACGTGATTCTAAAGTAACTCCTAGCTTAACCTCTCTTGAATAAGCTAGGAGGCGAGAGCTTCCCGGTCGGAGTTTGCAGAATTTAACTAAATGTTCGGAGGACCCACAGTACATGCAGAGGTTACCCTGTCGACGACGAAGTCGTTCCTCCTCTGTGAGGCGAGAGCGCCCAATCTGCATAGGTTCTTCAGTCATTAATAGAGACTGTGATGAAGAATCTTGTCGAGGTCTAGGATGATCACGTGGACTGGATCGCTCTGCCCTGGATTTCTCTAAACATCGCTCCCTGTAGCGTAGGTCAAGTTTGTTACAGAGAGAAATCAATTCATCCAGTTTAATTGGCACATCCCGGATAGTTAAATCATCCTTGATTCTTTCTGAAAGTCCATTCCAAAACGCGGCGATCAGGGCCTCCTCATTCCAGTTTAACTCTGAAGACAACGTGCGAAACTGAATAATATATTGACTGACAGGACGTAAACCTTGACGTAGACGGAGAATCTCCAAGGATGCTGAGGTGGTCCTGCCTGGTTCGTCAAAGATTCTCCGGAAGGAAGATACGAACTCTTTGTAATTAGAGAGGATAGGATCACCTCTCTCCCATAATGGTGATGCCCACTCCAGAGCCTGACCGGAGAGGAGGGCAATAATATATGCAACCTTAGAACGAGCTGATGGGAAACTGGCAGACATCAGTTCAAACTGGATCTTGCATTGATTCAGGAATCCTCTGCAAAGTTTTGGAGTTCCGTCAAACTTACTCGGAGAGGGTAACTGCAAGCGGGACGTAGGCAGCGTCACAGGAGAAGCTGTAGTGGTAACTGGGACATCCGGGGTTGGAATCTGGACTTGGGACGTTTTAATAGCCGTATGAAGAGTCTCAAAACGGTCTGCCATAGTTTGCATAAACTGCACTATTTGTGTCTGTATAGACTCCTGGTTTTCCAGACGGGAAAGGATATCTGACTGAGAGACTGTGAAGAATTATCCTTGTTATGACAACATAGCAAATATAAACAAGCTTTGATGCTGAACTGCAGAATGTGATTAACTGGATAATGCAGACATGAAGAGATAACTGTAAGGATTTGCAATGGAGTTTTGAGAGTTAACTGAGAGACTGTGAAGAATTATCCTTGTTATGACAACATAGCAAATATAAACAAGCTTTGATGCTGAACTGCAGAATGTGATTAACTGGATAATGCAGACATGAAGAGATAACTGTAAGGATTTGCAATGGAGTTTTGAGAGTTAACTGAGAGACTGTGAAGAATTATCCTTGTTATGACAAGATAGCAAAAGTACTGAATTGGGTTACTTGCGGGTTCCGGAGATCACTGTGAAACTGTAGTAGAAGACAAGGTGATGAATGGGTTAAATGCAGAGTTGAACAAACGAACAGCTGAGAGAAACGGAATCCTCCAGACTTTGAATGATAGGCAGACTGACAAGGTAACCTCATGCAAGACTCTGGGAATTCAACTGTTTCCAGTAGGTGAGCAATTAACTGACAGCACAGCGGAGAGCCGGTGGATCTTTCAGCAGTGAAGGCTGCAGACGGACCTCTGGGAACGGAGGCGATATCTGGACCACGGGAATCACACAGGAATGCACGGAGAGAGCTCAGAGCTAGAGCACAGTGTTGATACAACAAAGCACTGGCCCAGAGTAACATAATCCCAGCCTACTTAAAGGCAGCACAAGCACGGGATTGGCTTACACCTGCCCACAGGTGTTTTCACAAGTGCTCTGTATTAGCTATTTGGTCTCCAACATGGCCACCTCCTATACAGCAGACACACTGCAGTGCCTTAGGCCATTTGGTCCCCGCACTCACAGTTCCCAGACTCTGCATTACCTGTGCCATTGATCACGCCGCGTCCCCACACGGGCACACAGCACCGCGAGCAACCGCACTGATAACGGATGAACCCCAGAACCCGCAAAGGTGAGAGACCGGTTCGTGACAATCCCGTGTATAACCCAGCTTCTTGCTTGGAAGCGTTCCTGTCCTGAAGTCCAGTGGCTTTGTCTATTCCTGATCCTGATTCGGGATCCTGTTCCTTGGTGTCCACTGCTCAGTCGTTGGAACTCTGCCTGTCCCCTGGTCCTGAGGTCCTGAGAACCTGTGTCGGCTACATTGGGGGTTCCTGTCCGTTTGCCAGTATTTGTACCGGTTCCGTGAGTAGCGGCTTTGCCACGTCCGTCGGCCGAGGCCGCTGTATTCTTTAATTCTAGTTACTGGTGTTTTGCATAGGGTTCTGCATATGCTGTCACCGCTGGTACACAACAGTATTGTGTCGGCTTGTGGACAGCATTTCCTTTGTTGTGAATCCTGGCGGCTGTGCCGCACATACTTTATTTAAGTTCTGTAGCGCCCCTAACTCTGTATGTCTGTCTTTAGTTAGAGGTTCCCCTTGTCATCACCCTGTCTCGGTTCACGCCTTGTCTCACATTAAGACCTGGGGGCATCGGAGTTGGGCAGACCTAATCCGCCCTTCAAACGCGGCTGCCGTGGGCCCAAGAAACCATAGTCACGCAGGCGTGGGCTGACAACGAGGGTGAGACAACGGAGTCAGGTTTTTGTAGGGGTTGCTGCTGAGCTCCGTATCCATTGCAGCTTTGCGTTCCTGTACTTGGGGCTCATCCGTCCAGTTCCAGGAGTTCCAAGTACAGTGAACGTAACACTAACAAGGCTACAGAACTCTTACCTTTTCACCTTCCACTGACTACACAGAAAAGGAAAAAATAAGATTTTACTTACCGATAAATCTATTTCTCGTAGTCCGTAGTGGATGCTGGGGACTCCGTCAGGACCATGGGGATTAGCGGCTCCGCAGGAGACAGGGCACAAAACTAAAGCTTTAGGATCAGGTGGTGTGTACTGGCTCCTCCCCCTATGACCCTCCTCCAAGCCTCAGTTAGGATACTGTGCCCGGACGAGCGTACACAATAAGGAAGGATATTGAATCCCGGGTAAGACTCATACCAGCCACACCAATCACACCGTATAACTTGTGATCTAAACCCAGTTAACAGTATGACAAACGTAGGAGCCTCTGAACAGACGGCTCACAACAATAACAACCCGATTTTTTTTTTATTTTTTTTTGTAACAATAACTATGTACAAGTATTGCAGACAATCCGCACTTGGGATGGGCGCCCAGCATCCACTACGGACTACGAGAAATAGATTTATCGGTAAGTAAAATCTTATTTTCTCTGACGTCCTAAGTGGATGCTGGGACTCCGTCAGGACCATGGGGATTATACCAAAGCTCCCAAACGGGCGGGAGAGTGCGGATGACTCTGCAGCACCGAGTGAGAGAACTCCAGGTCCTCCTCATCCAGGGTGTGCCCCTGACCAAGTAGCAGCTCGGCAAAGTTGTAAAGCCGAGACCCCTCGGGCAGTCGCCCAAGATGAGCCCACCTTCCTTGTGGAATGGGCATTTATATATTTTTTGGCTGTGGCAGTCCTGCCACAGAATGTGCAAGCTGAATTGTACTACACATTCAACTAGCAATCGTCTGCTTAGAAGCAAGAGCACCCAGTTTTTTGGGTGCATACAGGATAACAGCAAGTCAGTTTTCCTGACTCCAGCCGTCCTGGAAATCTATATTTTCAGGGCCCTGACAACATCTAGCAACTTGGAGTCCTCCAAGTCTCTAGTAGCCGCAGGTACCACAATAAGCTGGTTCAGATGAAACGCTGACACCACCTTAGGGAGAAACTGGGGACGAGTCCGCAGCTCTGCCCTGTCCGAATGGACAATCAGATATGGGCTTTTGTGAGACAAAGCCGCCAATTCTGACACTCGCCTGGCCGAGGCCAGGGCCAACATCATGGTCACTTTCCATGTGAGATATTTCAAATCCACAGATTTGAGCGGTTTAAACCAACGTGATTTTAGGAATCCCAGGACTACGTTGAGATCCCACAGTGCCACTGGAGGCACAAAAGGGGGTTGTATATGCAGTACTCCCTTGTCAAATTTCTGGACTTCAGGAACTGAAGCCAATTCTTTCTGGAAAAAAATCGACAGGGCCGAAATTTGAACCTTAATGGACCCCAATTTGAGGCCCATAGACACTCCTGTTTGCAGGAAATGCAGGAATCGACCTAGTTGAAATTTCTTCGTGGGGCCTTCCTGGCCTCACACCACGCAACATATTTTCGCCACATGTGGTGATAATGTTGTGCGGTCACCTCCTTCCTGGCTTTGACCAGGGTAGGAATGACCTCTTCCGGAATGCCTTTTTCCCTTAGGATCCGGCGTTCAACCGCCATGCCGTCAAACGCAGCCGCGGTAAGTCTTGGAACAGACATGGTACTTGCTGAAGCAAGTCCCTTCTTATCGGCAGAGGCCCTGAGTCCTCTGTGAGCATCTTGAAGTTCCGGGTACCAAGTCCTTCTTGGCCCATCCGGAGCCACGAGTATAGTTCTTACTCCTCTACGTCTTATAATTCTCAGTACCTTTGGTATGAGAAGCAGAGGAGGGAACACATACACCGACTGGTACACCCATGGTGTTACCAGAACGTCCACAGCTATTGCCTGAGGGTCTCTTGACCTGGCACAATACCTGTCCAGTTTTTTGTTCAGGCGGGACGCCATCATGTCCACCTTTGGTCTTTCCCAACGGTTCACAATCATGTGGAAAAAACTTCTCGATGAAGTCCCCACTCTCCCGGGTGGAGGTCGAGCTGAGGAAGTCTGCTTCCCAGTTGTCCACTCCCGGAATGAAAACTGCTGACAGTGCTATCACATGATTTTCCGCCCAGCGAAGAATCCTTGCAGTTTCTGCCATTGTCCTCCTGCTTCTTGTGCCGCCCTGTCTGTTTACGTGGGCGACTGCCGTGATGTTGTCCCACTGGATCAATACCGGCTGACCTTGAAGCAGAGGTCTTGCTAAGCTTAGAGTATTGTAAATTGCTCTTAGCTCCAGTATATTTATGCGGAGAGAAGTCCCCAGACTTGATCACACTCCCTGGAAATTTTTTCCCTGTGTGACTGCTCCCCAGCCTTTCAAGCTGAAATCCGTGGTCACCAGGACCCAGTCCTGAATGCATAACTGTGGCCCTTTAGTAGATGAGCACACTGCAGCCACCACAGAAGAGACACCCTTGTCCTTGGAGACAGGGTTATCCGCTGATGCATCTGAAGATGCGATCCGGACCATTTGTCCAGCAGATCCCACTGAAAAGTTCTTGCGTGAAATCTGCCGAATGGAATCGCTTCGTAAGAAGCCACCATTTTTCCCAGGACCCTTGTGCAATGATGCACTGACACTTTTCCTGGTTTTTGGAGGTTCCTGACTAGCTCGGATAACTCCCTGGCTTTCTCCTCCGGGAGAAACACCTTTTTCTGGACTGTGTCCAGAATCATCCCTAGGGACAGCAGACGTGTCGTCGGAGACAGCTGCGATTTTGGAATATTTAGAATCCACCCGTGCTGTCGTAGAACTACTTGAGATAGTGCTACTCAGACCTCCAACTGTTCTCTGGACCTTGCCCTTATCAGGAGATCGTCCAAGTAAGGGATAATTAAGACGCCTTTTCTTCGAAGAAGAATCATCATTTCGGCCATTACCTTGGTAAAGACCCGGGGTGCCGTGGACAATCCAAACGGCAGCGTCTGAAACTGATAGTGACAGTTTTGTACCACGAACCTGAGGTACCCTTTGTGAGAAGGGCAACTTTGGACATGGAGGTAAGCATCCTTGATGTCCAGGGACACCATATAGTCCCCTTCTTCCTGGTTCGCTATCACTGCTCTGAGTGACTCCATTTAGAATAGGTCTCACCGAGCCGTCTGGCTTCAGTACCACAATATAGTGTGGAATAATACCCCTTTACTTGTTGTAGGAGGGGTACTTTGATTATCACCTGCTGGGAATACAGCTTGTGAATTGTTTCCAATACTGCCTCCCTGTCGGAGGTAGACGTTGGTAAAGCAAACTTCAGGAACTTGCGAGTGGGAGATGTCTCGAATTTCCAATCTGTACCCCTGGGATACTACTTGTAGGATCCAGGGGTCCACTTGCGAGTGAGCCTACTGCGTGCTGAAACTCTTGAGACGACCCCCCACCGCACCTGTTTGTACGGCCCCAGCGTCATGCTGAGGACTTGGCAGAAGCGGTGGAAGGCTTCTGTTCCTGGGAATGGGCTGCCTGCTGCAGTCTTCTTCCCTTACCTCTATCCCTGGGCAGATATTATGGGGACGAAAGGACTGAGGCTGAAAAGACTATGTCTTTTTCTGCTGAGATGTGACTTGGGGTAAAAAAGGTGGATTTTCTAGCTGTTGCCGTGGCCACCAGGTCCGATGGACCGACCCCAAATAACTCCTCCCCTTTATACGGCAATACTTCCATGTGCCGTTTGGAATCTGCATCACCTGACCACTGTCGTGTCCATAAACATCGTCTGGCAGATATGGACATCGCACTTACTCTTGATGCCATAGTTTCGCATATATAGAAATGCATCTTTTAAATGCTCTATAGTCAATAAAATACTGTCCCTGTCAAGGGTATCAATATTTCCAGTCAGGGAATCCGACCAAGCCACCCCAGCGCTGCCCATCCAGGCTGAGGCGATCGCTGGTCGCAGTATAACACCAGTATGTGTGTATATACTTTTTAGGATATTTTCCAACCTCCTATCAGTTGGCTCCTTGAGGGCGTCCGTATCTGGAGACGGTAACGCCACTTGTTTTTATAAGCGTGTGAGCGCCTTATCCACCCTAAGGTGTGTTTCCCAACGCGCCATAACTTCTGGCGGGAAAGGGTATACCGCCAATAATTTTCTATCGGGGGAAACCCACGCATCATCACACACTTCATTTAATTTATCTGATTCAGGAAAAACCACATGTAGTTTTTTCACACTCCACATAATACCCTTTTTTGTGGTACTTGTAGTATCAGAAATATGTAACATCTCCTTCATTGCCCTTAACAAGTAACGTGTGGCCCTAAAGGAAAATACGTTTGTTTCTTCACCGTCGACACTGGAGTCAGTGTCTGTGTCGACCGACTGAGGTAAAAAAGAACGTTTTAACGCCCCTGACGGTGTTTTAGACGCCTGGACAGGTACTAATTGGTTTGCCGGCCGTCTCATGTCGTCAACCGACCTTGCCGCGTGTTGACATTATCACGTAATTCCTTAAATAAGCCATCCATTCCGGTGTCGACTCCCTAGAGAGTGACATCACCATTACCGGCAATTGCTCCGCCTCCTCACCAACATCGTCCTCATACATGTCGACACACAAGTACCGACACACAGCACACACACAGGGAATGCTCTGATAGAGGACAGGACCCCACTAGCCCTTTGGGGAGACAGAGGGAGAGTTTGCCAGCACACACCAAAAACGCTATATTATACAGGGACAACCTTTATGTAAGTGTTTTTCCCTTATAGCATTTTAATATATATATATATACATATTGCCAAATAAGTGCCCCCCCTCTCTGTTTTAACCCTGTTTCTGTAGTGCAGTGCAGGGGAGAGCCTGGGAGCCTTCCCACCAGCATTTCTGTGAGGGAAAATGGCGCTGTGTGCTGAGGAGAATAGGCCCCGCCCCCTTTTCGGCGGGCTTCTTCTCCCGTTTTTCTGAGACCTGGCAGGGGTTAAATACATCCATATAGCCTCCAGGGGCTATATGTGATGTATTTTTAGCCAGAATAAGGTATTATACATTGCTGCCCAGGGCGCCCCCAGCAACGCCCTGCACCCTCCGTGACCGTTGGTGTGAAGTGTGTGACAACAATGGCGCACAGCTGCAGTGCTGTGCGCTACCTTCATGAAGACTGAAAAGCCTTCTGCCGCCGGTTTCTGGACCTTCAATCTTCAGCATCTGCAAGGGGGGTCGGCGGCGCGGCTCCGGGACGAACCCCAGGGTGAGACCTGTGTTCCGACTCCCTCTGGAGCTAATGGTGTCCAGTAGCCTAAGAAGCCAATCCATCCTGCACGCAGGTGAGTTGAACTTCTCTCCCCTAAGTCCCTCGATGCAGTGAGCCTGTTGCCAGCAGGACTCACTGAAAATAAGAAACCTAAAAACTTTTTCTAAGCAGCTCCTTAAGAGAGCCACCTAGATTGCACCCTGCTCGGACGGGCACAAAAACCTAACTGAGGCTTGGAGGAGGGTCATAGGGGGAGGAGCCAGTACACACCACCTGATCCTAAAGCTTTAGTTTTGTGCCCTGTCTCCTGCGGAGCCGCTAATCCCCATGGTCCTGACGGAGTCCCCAGCATCCACTTAGGACGTCAGAGAAAGGATGGTATCGAACCAGTTAAAATGACTGCATCCCACAAAAGAAAGCGTCACCAACCGTTGTGAAGAAGGCTAACTCACGAAGTTAGACTTACCAGCGGATACCGCCGAGAGTGACTGAACAGAGGGCTCACCAAACCGCTGTATACCTCCCTCCAGCATCTCCCGGAGACATCCTCCGCATTTCTCCGGTCACACCTCCTGCTGTCACGTGGCAGCCTGCTGTAATGTTTTAAGGTAGAATAACCATAGGCAAGCCCACCCACTCTGGGTAGGGTAATTCTATGGGATGCCTACCCGAATACAACACTCCCTCAAGTGCATACAGTGCAAATAAGGTCAAAGTATAGAAATAACATTTCACTTAGCTGCCTGTGTATGATCCTTTGCGACTGGGCTCTGCGTCGGCCAGGAGTTGACTGTCATAATTTTCTCTCTGCATTGTGAAGAGAATAATATTCGGACTCCTTGAGAGTATCGAAACCAACTCGTCCCGGCCAATCTAGAGCTTAATCAACAGAGCAATCAGCACATGAGAAGAATACCATTATTTCAGCATTCATGGATATACATCATGTAATACACAATAAAACACACATATCCTAACCATGCATATATAAACCTATATCCAGGGATGGTGCAAGGTTTCTCAACGCCCTAGGCAAAACATCTGCCTACTGCCCCCCTCCCCTCCCAATACCCTCTTTCCATCTAGGAAAGGTGAGAGGGGTGAGTCTTGAGTCACGGTGTGTGAGGGGTGGTTGTAAGACAGAACGGGGAGGAGAGTGAGAGAGAGAGAGAGAAAAAGAGGGGGGCGCAAGGGAGAGAGAGGGGGGGATGAGTGAGAGAGACTATCAGGGAGAAAGAGAACAGTGAGATAGTGAAAGAGGGTGTCAGGGAGAGAGAGAGAGAGAGAGAGAGAGGGTGGGTATCAGGGAGAGAGAGGGTCTCAACCAAGGAGAGGGGAGGTTTTGGGAAACAGTCAGCGAGCACAGCAATTTAAGTCAAAGTAGTTAGAGAGGAGTCAAAGAACAGTCCACATCAAAATTACATCAAATAACTAGCGTATATTTCATATAGCAGGTGGAGGTATGCCCAGAGAATAAATATAGTATTAACAGAAAAAAGACAGAAAGAAACTCTCTAGTTGTGCACTCTTGTCTATGAAAAAATGGAATTAGTTAAAAATTTTACTTTTATTAGTTATAATTAGAATAGATATATGATAGCTCTCAGATAAATTTCACATCGGGCATAACACAAGAAAGAAATTTCTAGGGTTGGCGAAAATATCCGGAATAATATTAAGAAATTGGAGTTCAATGACTCAATTCAAAACATATAGGCAGTCCTATATAAATATAATGACAGTCTGATACTGTTAGAAAATTGTCCAGAACCTGAAATATACATAATAAAAAGCCAACCTAACAGATTCCCTCTGTATGGTAACAAACAATAGTGTGTTGCTGAACTGGCTAACAATGTGTCAATGTAAAACTTAATGTGATACAATACTGCTGTGTAAGGGTAATGAAAGAAACAAATCAGAATCATTAAAGTGCAGTTCAAAATAAGTCTGCCGCATAGATGGGTACAATGTATAAGTTGTGCAGTGAAAATATTACTGATTAGTTTAGATTCAGTGATGTACAGTATCAATAAAACCCTGCATGGGTACAGTCAGGGGTGATAGAAAAGAAGGTCTCCCGGTGTATGAGCTCTGTAGGGCAGCTGCGACTCTGTCATATGTAAAGGGTCACAGTGGTGACAGAGTGACCGTGTCCGCAGAGCCGGCACTCTAGAGAGGAGACGGGGGTATATAGAATGTCTGCTATTAGAAATTTTTTGTCAGATTGTCCCTGATGAATTTAATTAATTAAATTCAGTGCAGGGAAACTGCTGACACATGATCCAATGACAGCACTTTGGATTGGAGAGGTAGAGAGATGTGATGAGGTTTGGGCAGAGGAATAGAGCTGGAGAGGGGTAGAACAAAGTTCCGGTGAGGTTCTGGAGAGCCGCTGCTGCCTGCTGTGTGTGATGTACAGTCACAGTGGACAGCAGTGTGCTGGTCCTGCCGCAGCTGTGACCGGATAGAAGGAAGGAAGAGTGGGCAGCTGTGGAGAGCAGTCGAGTTAGCAGCGCGCCCTGTTTTGAATTGAGTAATTGGACTCAAATTTCTTAAAATTATTCCTGATATTTTCGCCAACACTAGAAATGTCTTTCTAGAGTTATGCCCCATGAAAAAGGAATCTCAGAGGCTATTGTATATCTATTTTAATTAGAACTAATAAAAGTTACGTTTTAACTAAATCCATTTTTTCATAGACAAGAGTGCCCGACAAGAGTTTCTTTCTGTCAAGAGAGAGAGAGAGAGAGGGAAAGAGAGGTAATAAGAGAGATAGAGAGAGAGGGGGGGGGGAGAGAGATGAGGGAGAGGGGGGAAGGAGAGAGAGATGAAGAGAGAGAGGGGGGAGGGAGAGAGATAGAGAGAGAGAGGTGGAGGGAGAGAGAGAGAGAGAGAGAGAGAGAGAGAGATGAAGAGAGAGAGGGGGAGGGAGAGAGGAAAGGAGAGAGAGAGGGATGGAGAGGGAGAGAGGGACAGAGAGGGAAAGGGGCGGAGAGAGAGAGGGGAAGGGGGAGAGAGAGAGGGGAAGGGGGAGGAAGAGAGGGGAAGGGGGAGGAAGAGAGGGGTAGGGAGAGAGAGGGGGGAGATGGAGAGAGAGGGGAGAGAGAGGGGGGAGATGGATCGAGGATGAGAGAGAGGGGAGATGGATAGAGGATGGAGAGAGAGATAGAGGGGGAGAGAGAGGGTGGAGCGATAGAGGGAGAGAGAGGGGTGAGCAATGGAGGGAGAGAGAGGGGGAGCAATAGAGGGAGAAAGAGGGGGGAGCGATAGAGGGAGAGAGAGCGGGAAAGAGCGGAGCGACAGAGGGAGAGAGATGGGAGAGATACAGGGAGAGAGAGGGGAGCCATAGAGGGGGGGAGGGAGAGAGGGGGGGGGAGAGAGAGAGAGCGGAGAGAGCGGGAGAGGGGGGAGATAGAGAGGGGGAGTGATATGGAGATGGAGAGGGGGAGAGAGAGCAGAGAGAGAGGGAGTGGGAGGAGATAAAGAGGGGGAGCGATAGGGAGACGGAGAGAGGGGAGTGATAGAGGGAGAGTGGGAAGAGATAGAGGGAGAGAGAGGGGAGAGGGAGAGAGAGGGGAGAGACAGAAGGAGAGAGTGGAGAGGGAGAGGGGGAGATAGAGAGGGGGAGGAATAGGGAGATGGATAGAGGGAGAGGGGAGGGAGAGAGAGAGAGAGGGGGAGATAGATAGAGAGAGGGGAGAGAGAGGGGGAGAGATAGAGGGCGATGGAGAGAGAGGGAGAAAGCGGAGAGATAGAGGGAGAGGGGGAGATAGAGAGCGGAGGCGATACGGAGATGGGGAGAGAGAGAGGGAAAGATAGAGGGAGAGATAGAGGGAGAGAGAGAGAGGGGGGGGGAGAGAAAGAGAGATAGAGAAGGGGGGGGGGAGATAGAGGGGGATGAAGAGAGACACACTACCTGTTCCAGCCTTGCTAAGCATCAGGGGATGTCTCTGATGGGGGCGGGCAAGTCACGCAACTAGGCCCCGCCCCCTTTCCACCCGCGAATCGCGGCAATGCATTCCCCTGCAGCCACATTGTGGGGTCCCCTGGATGACCGCCCCGTCTTTCCTATAATCTGGCCCTGCTGCATACATACACAGCAAGCCGGCACTACAGAGCCAGGCCAGGCTCCAGGGAAGAAACGCCAGCGCTGCCATAATTACACTCTGACTCACCTTGTATCCACTGGCCGAAGAGCTGCAGGGACCCATCAGCGCGGTCATCATGCAGGGGAGATGTCGGTGAAAGTGACTGTCCAGCCTGCCTTCGGAAGTGGAGGAGCGACAGGTACTGGGGAGGGCGGGAGGGAGGGGGGTGGGGGGGAAGAAGTGACATGACCACCTGACCTACACACACTGACCACCTCTGGCAAATAGGCAAAGAGATGGGCGGGCGCACACTCGTCAGACTGAGTGTAGTCTGCCATCACCGGGTGTCTGGAAGAACTAAGAAGACCTTCATTTTCCCTCCAGACAGCCTCAGCGGGCCGCCCTTCAGGTCCTGGCGCCCAGAGGCAGCTGCCTAAAGCTGCCTAATGGAAGCGCCGGCCCTGCCTATATCTACATATATACCAGGGACGTGCAGTCAGGGGAGGCAGGGGAGGCAGTGCCTCCCCTGTGATTAATTATTGAAATAATAAAAAGAAGATACTTATGACACATATTCTGTGTCATAAGTATCTTCTTTATTGAATCCTAGTCATTTTACTGCTGTAAAGCATTTTGGGAGGCACTGACAGCAGGTGCCTCCCGTGGATAATGGGAATGGGACAGTGCGGGGGGCGGAGGCTAGCACCGGGCTGTAAAAGCCCATGAAAAAAGATGGTGAAAGCGGCACTGATCCAAGTGCCTCGCTGACAGGGACACCACCCCCATGTCAGCGAGGCACCTGTGATTGGACAGCGGATCCAGGGCTGGATCCGCTTGTCCAATCACCCACATGCAGCGCTGCAGCACGGCGGGTCCCGGCGTGAATGATAGGCGGGTGGCCAGTGTGTGTGCGGCTTCCCCCCTTCCCGTCCTCCTGCTCCGGCTCCCGCTCACCTTGCCAGCGGCTGCGGCGGTCAGGAGGAGTGTGCAGCTCTCCCCCCCCCCCCTGTCCGCAGAGGGGGATCTGGCTCCATCCTCCCGGCTCCCGATCACCTGACAGCAAGCAGCGGCTTGTGCGGCTGTCCTCCTCCTCCGGCAGGTTAGTTCTGTTCTGTGTGTTCGATTCTCTCTCTCTCTCTCTCTCTCCCTTCCTCCCTCCTGTGGATCATATGTAAGCATAATGTTAATTTTTACAGGTACCCCTTTGGATTCTAATGGACAAGTGGACGTGACCGGCGTGGAATATAGGTAAGTATGTGTGAGTGTGTAAGTGTGTATTAATAAAATTTTACTGTCACGGTGTGTGTGTTTGTGTTTTTATTTGGGTATTTTTTTTGTTGTACAACTACAGGTACCAGCGAGCCCGTTATTTCCCCGCCTGCTGGTACTTGAGGTTCTCCAAGTACCAGCAAGCGGGGGAGGCTTGCTGGGCCTTGTAGTTCCACAACAAAAAACAATATTCTTTTTTTACACACATGGCTATCAGCCTGGCACCCACCGCCTAGGGGTGCTGGGGACAGCCTCGGGCTTCACCCCTGGCCCTTGGGTGCCTGAAGGGGGAGAACCCCTTGATTTAAGGGGTCCCCACTCCTCCTGTGTACCCCGGCCAGGGGTGACTAGTTGGGGGGGTAATGCCACGGCCGCATGGACCTACATAAATGTGTCCCCCGGCTGTGGCATTATGTCCCTGGCTAGTGGAGCCCGGTGCTGGTTTTAAAAATACGGGGGACCCCTACATCTTTTGTCCCCTGTATTTTTGGAACCAGGACCGGACTAAGAGCCCGGTGCTGGTTGTCTAAATACGGGGAACCCCTGTCCAATTTTTTTCCCAGTATTTAAACAACCAGGACTGGCTCAAAGAGCCCGAGGCTGGTTATACTTAGGAGGGGGGAACCCACGCATTTTTTTTTTAACCCATTCAGACCCTTCTTCATTAAGTTAATGGAAGCCCTGGACAACAAAATTGCATTCATGTCCTCCTCCCACTCCCTTCCCAGTCCGAAACACTAATTTTATTTATTTTTTCTATAAAAATGTACACTACACTACAAGTATGATGAGCAGGCAGCGGGCATTGGCGGCATCGGACGGAGATAGAAATTAGTGGCGGAGGGCTGAGTCAGTTGATTGTGGGCGAGTTTGTAAGTCTTTGGCGGTGGCAGCGGGTACCGGCTCAGAGGCAGTAGCGGGCATTGGCTCGGCGGTGGTAGGGGTCATCGGCAGGATTCGGCGGACATTATGGCTGCAGTGCCTCACCAGCCACTGACCTCACCGCACGCCACTGATATATACACATATAGATATAACCTATACGTGAGTAGATTGTCAAGACCTGTCAGTTCCCTAGTGACAGTAATGTGTTGTGAATGTGTATGACCATGTACTGACGTGCCCCGGATGTGGATCTACCAGGAACGTTATGGTCGACAGAAACTTAGTAAATGTCGACAGTAAGGAATAGTCAGCAGGCAAAAAATAATCCCGGGACCCCCAGGGGTCTGAGGGAAACATACAAATACAATTTGATAACACTCCCCCCCACATAAACCAATAAATATATATATATATATATATATATATATATATATATACACAAGGCAATAACAGCCTGATAAAAATTTTACCCAGGAAATACCGTTGATGCCGACAGGGCGTCCACAAACACCTGTATCTCCCCTATCGTGTTCACTGTGTTAAGCACACAAACACCCATTTGCTAATACTTAATTTTCCAAATCAAGTACGGCCATGCTCCGGCAAAGCAGACAGGTATCCCCACAGCAGCTTGAGACAAAGCCCTCACACCTGCCGACATATGTCGACTAACCAATAGTGGGTAAAAACAGGGAAACAGTGAATTTATGTAATATAAGTGATTATGCATCCATTATCAAACCTAATGCTATATGACACCCATATAGCATTAAAAACACTGTGCCCCCCCTCCAACTTACTATCCAGCAAGTTCTGGCGGGGATCTGAGGAAAATGGCGGTGACTCCTCTGTGAGGGCTAAGCTCCGCCCCTTTCCGGCGCGCTTAAGCCCACTCAAATTAAATAAAATAAGAATTTACTCACCGGTAATTCTATTTCTCGTAGTCCGTAGTGGATGCTGGGTACTCCGTAAGGACCATGGGGTATAGACGGGCTCCGCAGGAGACTGGGCACTCTTAAAAGAAAGATTAGGTACTATATCTGGTGTGCACTGGCTCCTCCCTCTATGCCCCTCCTCCAGATCTCAGTTAGAATCTGTGCCCGGCCAGAGCTGGATGCATACTAGGGGCTCTTCTGAGCTTCCTAGAAAAGAAAGTATTTGTTTAGTTTTTTATTTTCAGTAAGATCTGCTGGCAACAGACTCACTGCTCCGTGGGACTGAGGAGAGAGAAGCGAACCTACCTGCTTGCAGCTAGCTTGGGCTTCTAAGGCTACTGGACACCATTAGCTCCAGAGGGATCGAACACAGGCCCAGTCCTCGGTCGTCCGGTCCCGGAGCCGCGCCGCCATCCCCCTTGCAGAGCCAGAAGACGGAAGAACCAGGAGAAAATCGGCGGCTGAAGACTCCGGTCTTCAATAAGGTAGCGCACAGCACTGCAGCTGTGCGCCATTGCTCCCACAGCACACCACACGCTCAGGTCACTGGTGGGTGCAGGGCACTGGGGGGGGGGGGCGCCCTGGGCAGCAATTAGATTACCTTTTGGCAATAAAAACACACATAATACAGTTTAGCACTGTATATGTGTAAAAACCCCCGCCATTAAAGTACATAAAAGGACAGAAGCCCGCCGCTGAAGGGGCCGGGCCTTCTTCCTCAGCACACCGGCGCCATTTTTTCTTCACAGCTCCGCTGGAAGGAAGCTCCCCAGGCTCTCCCCTGCAGTATCCTGGTACACAAAGGGTGGAAAGAGAGGGGGGGCACATAAATTTAGGCGCAAAAATTTGTATATACAGCAGCTACTGGGTAAACACTGAGTTAGAGTGTAATCCCTGGGTTATATAGCGCTGGGGTGTGTGCTGGCATACTCTCTCTCTGTCTCTCCAAAGGGCCTTGTGGGGGAACTGTCTTCAAATAGAGCATCCCCTGTGTGTGTGGTGTGTCGGTACGCGTGTGTCGACATGTCTGAGGTAAAAGGCTTCTCTAAGGAGGTGATAGAGAGGATATGTGTGTGGGAGGGTGTCTCCGTCGACAACGCCGACACCTGTTTGGATATGTGTAAGTGCAGATGTAAATTTATTGCACAAAAGGTTAGGGAACAGAAAGGAAATCTACCCTGGTCTGTCCCTATGTCACAGAGACCTTCAGAGTCTCTCTATGCTCACTATCCAAATTAACAAACACTGGTATCGACACAGAGTTTAACTCCACTGTCGACTACGATAATGCAAAGTTACAGCCAAGAGGGCTAAAAAGTATTCAATATATGATTATTGGAATAAAAGATGATTTGCATATCACTGATGACTCATCTGTCCCTGACACGAGAGTACACATGTTAAGGGGAAGAATGCTGAGGTAAATTTCCCTCCTCTCAGGAGGAAAAAGAGCGGGAATCTCCAGACAAGAGATGGCAGCTTCCCACAAAGTATTCTCAGAGTGTATCCTTTCCCCACTAGGGCCAGGATGTGTTGAGAAACTTCCCCTTGGGTGTCCTGTTTGCACTAGCTATTCTCAGGGATCCTGCAGATAGTGTGCACATTCTATTATACTACCCAGACCGGTGATTGTGTCAGCATGGGTTTATAGCGCTGTGGCAGCGTGGACAGGTACCTTATCAGCAGAAATTGAGACCCTAGTATGCATATAAATATATTAAGATGATGTCTTAAGTGATAGATATATAATTATAAAGCATGCCCAAAGAGACATGAGTATACTGGGTCCTAGAGTCAAAGCTATGTCGATTTCTGCTTGAAGTGTCCTGTAGAATATACATTGGACAGATGATGCCGATTTAAGAGGCATATGGAAGGCTGAGGATTGTGTGGAGAAAGGTTCTCGGGCCTGGTTTCCACAGCTATAGTGGGTAATTCTGCTAGTTTGCCCTATATTCCTGCACAGCATAGGAAAGCACGACATTATTAAATGCAGCTTTCGAATAAAGAAACAAGAAAGTCTGAGGTGTGTCCATTCTTGTCAGAGCCGGGGGCAGAGGAAAAGAAGCTGTACAACACAGTTAGTCCCCAGGAACAGAAGTCCTCCCCGGCCTCTACAAAAATCCACCGCATGTCGCTGGGGCTCCACAGGCGGAGCTAGGCTCGGTGGGGACACGCCTTCGTAAGTTCAGCCACAAGTGGGTTCACTCCCTGTTAGATCCCTGGGCAATAGAAATTGTGTCGCAGGAATACAGGCTGGACTGTGAGAAGATGCCTCCTCACCGATGGCACGGCGGGCTTCCCTCCAAGAGAGGGAGCCAGTGTTAACTGCAATTCACAAATTGTATCTTCAACAGGTGGTGGTCAAGGGTCCCCTCCTTAAACAAGAGGGTGTTATTATTCGACCATGTTGTAATCCCGAAACCAGACGGTTTGGTTAGACCCATATTGAATTAAAATCCCTGAACATATACCTGAAAAGGTTCAAGTTCAAGATGGAATCGCTAAGAGCGGTCATTGCAAGCCTGAAAAGGGGGAGACTTTATCGTGAATCGGGACATAGGGGATGCATACCTTCAGGTCCTCATTTATCCACCTCATCAGGCATACCTCAGAATTGCGGTACGGGATTGTCATTACCAATTTCACCAAGGTATTGGCGGATATGATGGTGCTCCTGCGGAAGCAAGGTGTCACTATTATCACATACTTGGATGATCTCCTCATAAAAGCGAGATCAAGAGAGCAGTTGCTGGACAGCGTATCACTTTCTCTGGAAGTGAAACGGCAACACGACTGCATTCTATATATTCCGAAGTCGCAGTTGGTTCCTACAGCTCATCTGCCTCGCCTAGGCATGATCCTAGATACAGACCAGAAAAGTGTTTATCTCCCGATAGAGAGAGCTCAGGAGCTTATGACACTGGTCAGGAATCTATTGAAAACCAAAACAGGTGTCAGTGCATTACTGCACTCGAGTCCTGGGAAGGATGGTGGCATCATACGAGGCCATCCCCTTCGGCAGGTTCCATGCGAGGACCTTCCAATGGGACTTACTAGACAAGTGGTCCAGATCACATCTTCAGATGCATCGGTTAATCACCCTATCCCCCAGGGCCAGGGTGTCTCTCCTGTGGTGGCTGCGGAGTGCTCACCTTCTCGAGGGCCGCAGATTCGGCATTCAGGACTGGGTCCTGGTGACCACGGATGCAAGCCTCCGAGGGTGGGGGGCAGTTACACAGGGAAGAAATTTCCAAGGTTTGTGGTCAAGTCAACAGACTTGTCTTCACATCAATATCCTGGAACTATTGGGCCATATACAACGCTCTAAGTCAAGCTGAGATCCTACTTCGCGACCAACCGGTTCTGATCCAGTCAGACCGGAGGGGCTCATGTAAACCGCCAAGGCGGCACAAGGAGCAGGGTGGCGAGGGTAGAAGCCACCAGAATTCTTCGCTGGGCGGAGAATCAAGAAAGCGCACTGTCAGCAGTGTTCATTCCGGGAGCGACCTCCACCCGGGAGAGTGGGGACTTCATCAGGAAGTCTTCACGCAGTTTGCAAATTGATGGGAACTGCCTCAGGTGGACTTGATGGCGTCTCACCTCAATAAGAAGCTAAAAAAGGTATTACGCCAGGTCAAGAGACCCTCAGGCGATAGCTGTGGTCGCACTAGTAACACCGTGGGTGTTCCAGTCGGTCTAGGTATTTCCTCCTCTTCCTCTCATACCCAAGGGCTGAGAATTGTAATAAAAGCAGGAGGGAGAACAATATTCTTTGCTCCGGATTGGCCAAGAAGAACTTGGTACCCAGAACTACAAGAAATTATCTCAGAGGACCCATGGCCTCTGCCGCTCAGACAGGACCTGCTGCAGCAGGGGCCCTCTCTGTTCCAAGACTTACTGCGGCTGCGTTTGACGGCATGGCGGTTGAACGCCGGATCCTAAAGGAAAAGGGAATTCCGGATGAAGTCATTCCTACGCTGATAAAAGCTAGGAAGGATGTGACAGCAAAACATTATCACCGCATATGGCGAAAATATGTTGCTTGGTGTGAGGCCAGGAAGGCCCCAACAGAGGAATTCCAGCGGGGTCGATTTCTGCACTTCCTACAGTCAGGAGTGACTATGGGCCTAAAATTGGATCCATAAAAGTCCAGATTTCGGTTCTGTCTATTTTCTTTCAAAAAGAACTGGCTTCACTGCCTGAAGTTCAGACGTTTGTTAAGGGAGTGCTGCATATTCAGCCCCCCTTTTGTGCCTCCGGTGGCACCTTGGGATCTCAACGTGGTGTTGGATTTCCTAAAATCACATTGGTTTGAGCCACTTAAGACCGTGGAGTTAAAATATCTCACGTGGAAGGTGGTCATGCTGTTGGCCTTGGCTTCGGCCAGGCGGGTGTCAGAATTGGAGGCTTTGTCGTGTAAAAGCCCATATATGATTTTCCCTGAGGACGGGGAGTTCCCCGAAACATGTCGGATCAATAAACGGTCCGCTTTTTTCACTCTATTTGAGTCTGCTTGAGTGCCGCCTGTCTCCATCCATTATATATATATATATATATATATATATATACACACACACACACACACACGACAGGAAAACAGGGTGCGCTAAAACATATACAGTGATCAAATAATATTTAATTCACAGAGTATGGTGACAGGTTCTCTTGAGTTCTGTTCCACTAGGTACCTTCCCAATTGGACCTATAGAGAAACCCTCTCACCAAAAGAAATAACCACCCAACAAAAAATACAGAACAGACGTGGGGGTTAGTTGATTGTTGTACACTGTCCTGTTGCTTCGAGTGTCCTCCTTCGAGCTCACACCGTTAGGTGAGGAGGTCACCTTGTTATAACATCTAAGCAATGTGATATGTGCCCTTTTTATTGTTTATTTTATACAAAAACCTTGTAATAAAAACTCTTTTTTTTTTTATTCCAGTATTAATCGATTGTATTTTTTGTCGGGTGATATATATATACACACAGGGCCGGTTCAAGGGTGCCCTGCGCCCCGGGCAAAAAAATGGGGCGTGGCCTAATACAGGGGGCGTGGTCAATTACGCCCCCTGTACATTAAAAGCGCCGTTTGAATGCTGAGCGGTGCGCGATGACGTCATCGCGCACCGCACAGCAAAAGGTCCTCTCCACGAAGGGAAACTAGATGCTATGCGTCTAGTTCCCTTCGTAGAGAGGACCTTTGCTGTGCGGTGCGTGATGACGTCATCGCGCACCGCTCAGCAAAGTTACTCTCCAGGAAGGGAAACTAGACGCATAGCGTCTAGTTCCCTTCAGGAGGCGGACGGGGACGGCAGCGGGCAGCGGAGGCGGACGGGGACACAGCGGGCAGCAGTGGCGGATCTTGCCACGGTGCGGCGCCCTCCGGATGGCGCCAGCGCCCTCCGGAAGGCGGCGCCCCGGGCAAAAGTCCTGCTTGCCCGTGGCAAGATCCGCCACTGTATATACACACACACACACAGCAGAAGGGAATATGGAAATCAGAGGAAATCACATGATGTAATTGCAGCTTCCTGACACCACTGCCCCCACTCCACATGAATGCACTGATATAAAATGTCTGCCACTATTTATTTACACAGAGACCCCCCCCGTAATGTCACCCCAATATTCTAATGAGCTGTCAAAGTCAGACATAGCCAAAATCACAAGTACATACAGTCACTATTGGTGGTTCTGTGCTCCGGCCAGTTCAAGGGAAATCGCACAGTCTCAATGGCAGCGTGTGTACCCACCTTTACACACCAGAGATATTTATACACAGCAACACTGATATTATGTGGACACAAAATTAACAATACAATGACACATTAACAGGAAATTGTTTCTGTCACCATAGCGACAATTATCTGATAAGATAATACACAGACAAATAAAAAGGCTCAATGGAAATCTTACCCACTTACACACTGCCTCCAGCAGCCCCCACTACTGCCACTCGTCCTGTCTGCCACCTCAGCACTGATTGGGGACAATATTACCCACTGCCTCCAGCAGCCCCCACTACTGCCACTCGTCCTGTCTGCCACCTCAGCACTGATTGGGGACAATATTACCCACTTACACACTACCTCCAGCAGCCCCCACTACTGCCACTCGTCCTGTCTGCCACCTCAGCACTGATTGGGGACATTACCCACTTACACACTGCCTCCAGCTGCCCCCACTACTGCCACTCATCCTGTCTGCCACCTCAGCACTGATTGGGGACATTACCCACTTACACACTGCCTCCAGCAGCCCCCACTACTGCCACTCGTCCTGTCTGCCACCTCAGCACTGATTGGGGACAATATTACCCACTTACACACTGCCTCCAGCTGCCCCCACTACTGCCACTCATCCTGTCTGCCACCTCAGCACTGATTGGGGACAATATTACCCACTTACACACTGCCTCCAGCAGCCCTGCTACTTCCACTCGTCCTGTCTGCCACCTCAGCACTGATTGGGGACAATATTACCTACTTACACACTACCTCCAGCAGCCCCCACTACTGTCACTCGTCCTGTCTGCCACCTCAGCACTGATTGGGGACAATATTACCCACTTACACACTGCCTCCAGCAGCCCCACTACTGCCACTCATCCTGTCTGCCACCTCATCGCTGATTGGGGACAATATTACCCACTTACACACTGCCTCCAGCAGCACCCAATACTGCCACTCGTCCTGTATGCCACCTCAGCACTGATTGGGGACAATATTACCCACTTACACACTGCCTCCAGCAGCCCCCACTACTGTCACTCATCCTGTCTGCCACCTCAGCGCTGATTGGGGACAATATTACCTACTTACACACTACCTCCAGCAGCCCCCACTACTGCCACTCGTCCTGTCTGCCACCTCAGCACTGATTGGGGACAATATTACCTACTTACACACTGCCTCCAGCTGCCCCCACTACTGCCACTCGTCCTGTCTGCCACCTCAGCACTGATTGGGGACAATATTACCCACTTACACACTGCCTCCAGCAGCCCCCACTACTGTCACTCATCCTGTCTGCCACCTCAGCGCTGATTGGGGACAATATTACCTACTTACACACTACCTCCAGCAGCCCCCACTACTGCCACTCGTCCTGTCTGCCACCTCAGCACTGATTGGGGACAATATTACCTACTTACACACTGCCTCCAGCTGCCCCCACTACTGCCACTCGTCCTGTCTGCCACCTCAGCGCTGATTGGGGACATTACCCACTTACACACTGCCTCCAGCAGCCCCCACTACTGCCACTTGTCCTGTCTGCCACCTCAGCACTGATTGGGGACAATATTACCCACTTACACACTGCCTCCAGCTGCCCCCACTACTGCCACTCATCCTGTCTGCCACCTCATTACATTACCCACTTACACACTGCCTCCAGCTGCCCCCACTACTGCCACTCGTCCTGTCTGCCACCTCAGCGCTGATTGGGGACATTACCCACTTACACACTGCCTCCAGCAGCCCCCACTACTGCCACTTGTCCTGTCTGCCACCTCAGCACTGATTGGGGACAATATTACCCACTTACACACTGCCTCCAGCTGCCCCCACTACTGCCACTCGTCCTGTCTGCCACCTCAGCACTGATTGGGGACAATATTACCTACTTACACACTGCCTCCAGCAGCCCCCACTACTGCCACTCATCCTGTCTGCCACCTCAGCACTGATTGGGGACAATATTACCTACTTACACACTGCCTCCAGCTGCCCCCACTACTGCCACTCGTCCTGTCTGCCACCTCAGCGCTGATTGGGGACATTACCCACTTACACACTGCCTCCAGCAGCCCCCACTACTGCCACTTGTCCTGTCTGCCACCTCAGCACTGATTGGGGACAATATTACCCACTTACACACTGCCTCCAGCTGCCCCCACTACTGTCACTCATCCTGTCTGCCACCTCAGCGCTGATTGGGGACAATATTACCTACTTACACACTACCTCCAGCAGCCCCCACTACTGCCACTTGTCCTGTCTGCCACCTCAGCACTGATTGGGGACAATATTACCCACTTACACACTGCCTCCAGCTGCCCCCACTACTGCCACTCATCCTGTCTGCCACCTCAGCACTGATTGGGGACAATATTACCCACTTACACACTGCCTCCAGCAGCCCTGCTACTTCCACTCGTCCTGTCTGCCACCTCAGCACTGATTGGGGACAATATTACCTACTTACACACTACCTCCAGCAGCCCCCACTACTGCCACTCGTCCTGTCTGCCACCTCAGCACTGATTGGGGACAATATTACCCACTTACACACTGCCTCCAGCAGCCCCACTACTGCCACTCATCCTGTCTGCCACCTCAGCGCTGATTGGGGACAATATTACCCACTTACACACTGCCTCCAGCAGCACCCAATACTGCCACTCGTCCTGTCTGCCACCTCAGCACTGATTGGGGACAATATTACCCACTTACACACTGCCTCCAGCAGCCCCCACTACTGTCACTCATCCTGTCTGCCACCTCAGCGCTGATTGGGGACAATATTACCTACTTACACACTACCTCCAGCAGCCCCCACTACTGCCACTCGTCCTGTCTGCCACCTCAGCACTGATTGGGGACAATATTACCTACTTACACACTACCTCCAGCAGCCCCCACTACTGCCACTCGTCCTGTCTGCCACCTCAGCACTGATTGGGGACAATATTACCTACTTACACACTGCCTCCAGCTGCCCCCACTACTGCCACTCGTCCTGTCTGCCACCTCAGCACTGATTGGGGACAATATTACCTACTTACACACTGCCTCCAGCAGCCCCCACTACTGCCACTCGTCCTGTCTGCCACCTCAGCACTGATTGGGGACAATATTACCTACTTACACACTGCCTCCAGCTGCCCCCACTACTGCCACTCGTCCTGTCTGCCACCTCAGCGCTGATTGGGGACATTACCCACTTACACACTGCCTCCAGCAGCCCCCACTACTGCCACTTGTCCTGTCTGCCACCTCAGCACTGATTGGGGACAATATTACCCACTTACACACTGCCTCCAGCAGCCCCCACTACTGCCACTCGTCCTGTCTGCCACCTCAGCACTGATTGGGGACAATATTACCTACTTACACACTACCTCCAGCAGCCCCCACTACTGCCACTCGTCCTGTCTGCCACCACAGCACTGATTGGGGACAATATTACCCACTTACACACTGCCTCCAGCAGCCCCACTACTGCCACTCGTCCTGTCTGCCACCTCAGCACTGATTGGGGACAATATTACCCACTTACACACTGCCTCCAGCAGCCCCACTACTGCCACTCGTCCTGTCTGCCACCTCAGCACTGATTGGGGACAATATTACCCACTTACACACTGCCTCCAGCAGCCCCCACTACTGCCACTCGTCCTGTCTGCCACCTCAGCTCTGATTGGGGACAATATTACCCACTTACACACTGCCTCCAGCAGCCCCCACTACTGCCACTCATCCTGTCTGCCACCTCAGCGCTGATTGGGGACAATATTACCCAGTTACACACTGCCTCCAGCAGCCCCCACTACTGCCACTCGTCCTGTCTGCCACCTCAGCGCTGATTGGGGACAATATTACCCACTTACACACTGCCTCCAGCAGCCCCACTACTGCCACTCGTCCTGTCTGCCACCTCAGCGCTGATTGGGGACAATATTACCCACTTACACACTGCCTCCAGCAGCCCCCACTACTGCCACTCGTCCTGTCTGCCACCTCAGCGCTGATTGGGGACAATATTACCCACTTACACACTGCCTCCAGCAGCCCCCACTACTGCCACTCGTCCTGTCTGCCACCTCAGCGCTGATTGGGGACAATATTATCCACTTACACACTGCCTCCAGCAGCCCCCACTACTGCCACTCGTCCTGTCTGCCACCTCAGCACTGCTTGGGGACAACATTACCCACTGCCTCCAGCAGCCCCGCTACTTCCACTCGTCCTGTCTGCCACCTCAGCACTGATTGGAGACAATATTACCCACTTACACACTGCCTCCAGCAGCCCCCACTACTGCCACTCGTCCTGTCTGCCACCTCAGCACTGATTGGGGACAATATTACCCACTTACACACCGCCTCCAGCAGCCCCCACTACTGCCACTCGTCCTGTCTGCCACCTCAGCACTGATTGGGGACAATATTACCCACTTACACACCGCCTCCAGCAGCCCCACTACTGTCACTCATCCTGTCTGCCACCTCAGAGCTGATTGGGGACAATATTACCCACTTACACACTGCCTCCAGCAGCCCCACTACTGTCACTCATCCTGTCTGCCACCTCAGCTCTGATTGGGGACAATATTACCCACTTACACATTGCCTCCAGCAGCCCCCGCTACTGCCACTCATCCTGTCTGCCACCTCAGCACTGATTGGGGACAATATTACCCACTTACACACTGCCTCCAGCAGCCCCCACTACTGCCACTCGTCCTGTCTGCCACCTCAGCACTGATTGGGGACAATATTGCCCACTGCCTCCAGCAGCCCCGCTACTTCCACTCGTCCTGTCTGCCACCTCAGCACTGATTGGGGACAATATTACCCACTTACACACTGCCTCCAGCAGCACCCACTACTGCAACTCGTCCTGTCTGCCACCTCAGCGCTGATTGGGGACAATATTATCCACTTACACACTGCCTCCAGCAGCCCCGCTACTGCACTACTGCCACCCATCCTGTCTTCCCCTGACATCTAAGCACTTCTTGGGCATTTATTGTACTGCTAAGTCCTTCATCAACAGATGGATGTAACCAGGGCAGTAAGGAGGCAGAAGCTGCTTCTGGTACCATGGACCCTGGTCATGTAGGGCTCGGAGAGTCAGTAAGATTCTGTAATAGGGTGCTGCTAATTAGCAGCATTTGCAATCCTTTTCCTAGCATGCTGACTGCCGCCTCCCACCTTGATGAAGCAGAAATTGCGATCACCTCACAATTTCTGCTTCATCATAGAAATTAGTGAAGCCTCCTACTGGCTCAGCTTAGCTGCGACCGCAGGAAGCACGCCACGTTCTTCTCGATCTCGGCAGCTGCGTGTGATGTCACGTAGCAGACGTGATCACGCCCCTGTTTGTCCTACAATGCCACATCTACTTCCTGGAAATGGAGCGTTGCCCAGCCCCCGGCCACCGCCTAAGCCTGATTGACAGGCAGGGGCAATCGCATTTACTGCGCCCCCCCATAGAAAATGAGGGCGCATGCGCAGGACGGGTGCTGTGCATGCGCCCGCAACGTTTTCTCAATAATTCTGGTTGGATCGCACACTGCGAACCAACCTGAATCAGGCCCAGAGTCACCATCTTAAAGGTAGATGGTGAGGGAGCAGAGAATGGGTGGTATGTGGCAGGAACGGGCTGGTTAGGTAACATCCTGGCTGCTGCATTCTGTACAAACTACAAAGTGGTGCAATTCTTCTGCTGGGAGACCCGGGTAGAGGGCATTACAGTGTTCTATGTGTGATGATACAAATGCATGCATGACTGTAGGTCTTCTGAGGGTTCTGAGGGAAATAAGTGCTGGAGTCCGGCTATGTTCCTCAGATGAGAATCTGATTGTGGCTGATACCTGATGTCAAAGTGTCACTCCACCATCCAGGACACCAAGATTCCACACCGGATAAGCATTTTGTAACTCGGAACCCCCAAGTGTAAGTCTGGTTGGTAGGCAAAGCTGAGCTGTAGCCCTGCCATTTGTCGTGAGCTTCTATCATATGGAACTGTTACACTAGGACTGAGTCACAGCCAACTGGCATCACCCACACCTGGAGCTCAGCTAGACATTTAGGATTGGTATTGGGTTCTCAGTACCCGGACCAAAAGACAGTTCATTGGCATAGCAGTGGTAAACGAGGACATGACGTTGGATTGTTTCATCCTGTGGTAGCATGTATATTGCAAAAAGCACTGGAGATAGGATAAGAACCTTGAAGAACGTTACATGGCAATGATAAGTATACTCCAGAAGAATAGAATGGTTCCTCACGTGAGTGATGTCTATTGTGTGCGACAAGAGCCGATTTATTTCTCAGAACATGGAAATGGCCTCTCACCTGTGTGACTTCTCTGATGTGTAACAAGTTGTGATTTCTGGGTAAAACATTTCCCACACTCAAAGCAAGAAAATGGTTTCTCACCTGTGTGACTTCTCTGGTGTATAACAAGAGCTGATTTGTATGTAAAACATTTCCCACACTCAGAACATGGAAATGGCTTCTCACCTGTGTGACTTCTCTGATGTGTAACAAGATGTGATTTTTCTGCAAAACATTTCCCACACTCAGAGCAAGAAAATGGTTTCTCACCTGTGTGACTTCTCTGATGTGTAACAAGATTTGATTTCATGGTAAAACATTTCCCGCACTCAGAGCAAGAAAATGGCTTCTCACCTGTGTGACTTCTCTGATGTGTAACAAGATCTGATTTGTATGGAAAACATTTCCCACACTCAGAACATAGAAATGGATTCTCACCTGTGTGACTCCTCTGATGTGTAACAAGATTTGATTTCAGGGTAAAACATTTCCCGCACTCAGAGCAAGAAAATGGCTTCTCACCTGTGTGACTTCTCTGATGTGGAACAAGAGCCGATTTCTGTCTAAAACAATTCCCACACTCAGAGCAAGAAAATGGCTTCTCACCTGTGTGAATTCTCTGATGTTTAACAAGATCTGATTTCTGTATAAAACATTTCCCACACTCAGAGCAAAAAAATGGCTTCTCACCTGTGTGACTTCTCTGATGTGTAACAAGATGTGATTTCCGTGTAAAACATTTCCCACACTCAGAACATGGAAATGGCCTCTCATCTGCCTTAGCTGGTTGATGGGTAATAAGGTGTGTGTTCTGTGTAAAACATTTGGCATCTATAGAACAGGGAAACACTGTATCTACTGTCAGAGCTGTAACAGATGCACCAATATCAGAGTGATCAGGAGAACATTTCCCAGTATCAGAGGGACCAGCTGATAGAGCTGGATGTATAATTGGGGTAATGGGGTTATCTCCTGGAGAATCCTGACTACTGTCATTATCGTTTATGTCACAATCCGGGGATAACAGTAGATGTCCTTCTGAGATGTTCCTGCTTGTGTGTCCATCTGCTGGTAATAAAATATATTATGGAAATGTGACATTTTCTGTAACAATATTCATCTTGTAAACAATAGGAGAATACAACTTTCTGGGACACTTAATTGTAAATGTGTGTGTATAATAAAACATAACTTTGAATGAAGGCTTTATAATATTGTGTCTCAGACTATCATTGTGTCCACCCTCCTGAGAACACTCACAATAACAAATGTAATATTATAATAAGACTTATATATAGCTCTTTCTTGTACTGGTAACTAACCATGAAGTATAAATGGAGATGTAGTCACTCTACAAGTCCTATGTCAGCACCAATGTAAAACAATGGATGGGGAACATACCGTATGAATTGGAGATTCTAGATCACAGGTTCTCAAACTCGGTCTTTAGGACCCCACACAGTACATGTTTTGCAGGTAACCCAGCAGGTGCACAGCTGTATTAATTACTCACAGACACATTTTAAAAGGTCCGCAGGTGGAGTTAATTATTTAAATTGCAATTCTGTGGGGAGACCTGCAAAACATGCACTGTGTGGGGTCCTGAGGACCGAGTTTGAGAACCTATGTTCTAGATGGATCAGAGAAATGTCTCCTAACGTTACTCTTGGAAGCATTGGTAAGGTAGCATTCCTTTATGTGTGTGCTCATACGCTGGTAAGTCTGTACATGTTACTCACCCTTATTTCTCTTACGTCCTAGAGGATGCTGGAGTTCCATTTAGCACCATGGGGTATAGACGGGTCCCTTGGGAGCCATGGGCACTTTAAGAGTTTAATAGTGTGGTCTGGCTCCTCCCTCTATGCCTCTCCTACCAGACTCCGTTTAGAAAATGTACCCGGAGGAGCCGGTCACAACTAGGGGAGCTCCTAGGAGTTTTTCTAGTTTTATTGTTTTTTAAGAGATTAGGTTACAGGAAGGCTGCTGGCAACAGCCTCCCTAATTCGTGGGACTTAGGTGGGGGAAAAGAACCAACTCTTGAAGTTGAGGGTGCTGATCACAAGCCCACGAGGCGACTGCTCACTTCGGCAGCACGGCCGCCACCCCCTAACAGAGCCAGAAGAATGAAAAGTGGGGAGTACAGCGCCGGTGGCCCGGGAAGCGGGTCGCCAGGCGGGAATGGCGGCACAAGGGTGGAAGCACAGCTCTGACAGACTGCGCTCCGGAAGGCTCAGCGGCACAGTGTCCTGGGCCAGCGCAATCACCCTACACTGGTCAACTATAGCTACCAGGGGCTAATCCCAATGTTAGTTGAATATACTGGCCTGAGGTATTTTATAGCTAAGTGCGGGAGAACGCGCCATTACAGGGGGCGGGACTTCTCCTCAGAGTGGATCCAGCACTCACCAGCACCATTTTCTCCCTGCAGATCACAGCATCAGAACGCTGACAGGGAGCACTGACCGCCACATAACTCCAGCTATCCTCTGCGGTACCAGGGTGTTATAGACAAGGGGGGAGTGTGTTTATATGTACAGTTTATCCTATTGTTACTCAGTCAGCGCTAGCAGTTTGTATTAATAACTGCCTACTGGGGCGCTGTGTGGCTGGCTCCTTATACTCTGTGACTCTCTGAAGGTACTCTGTGGGAAACTGTGTCTGACATTTTCCTGTGTGTGTGTGTCTGTATATCTCACATTAACATGTCTAAGGACTCTGTATCTTGTGCTGCAGAGTGTGTATCTTCTCCTGAAGAGAGTCTATCCCATGTTTTCAGGACTGCAATGTAATTTCCCAGCCCTCTGAATCTGAACCCCCATGGGTGGATTCTATAAGGGGCATGATATCACAGCTTTAATCTAGGACGTCATATAATGAGAAACAAACGCAGGTTTTGAGGAACTCTGTAGAGGTATTGCAGTGGTCAACTCCCACTACCTCATCCGGGACCCCTACTACATATCCAAAAAAGCGTGATCTTGCCCAGATAATACAAGCTGACATGGACACTGACACAGGGGACAGTGATGGGGATATGCGCGGGGGGGGGGGGGGGGGTGATGCATCCCTTGCTAAGGGAGTGCAATTAATGATTGAGGCCATTAGGGACATTTTGCATATTACTGAGAAAGCACCTGAGGCTTACTTTACTGAAAATAACAAATCCTCCCTTGCCTTCCCTGCTTCAAAGGAGTAAAACTCCTTGTTTGAAAAATTCTGGGAAAACCCAGAGAAAAAATTCCAGATTCCAAAGAGAGTTCTAGTTGCTTTTCCTTTCCCTGAAGAGGATAGGAAAAAGTGGGAAAACCCACCGATAGTAGACGCTTCTGTATCTCGGTTATCTAAAAGGGTGGTTTTACCTGTCCCTGGATCGACCGCTTTAAAAGAACCGGCTGACCGCAAGATTGAGACTACACTCAAATCACTATACACAGCTACAGACGTGGCTTTAAGGCCCACCATTGCTTGTGTGTGGATTTCTAAAGCCATAGTAAAGTGGTCAGGCACATAACTACAGGAATTAGATGCTATGGACAGGAGTGACATTGAATTGTTTTTACATCACATACAGGATTCTGCAGGTTTCAAGGTGGAGGCCATTGGAGGCCATGAAGGACCTGGGTATGCTGAAAGCAAGGGCTTCTTCCATGGCAGTCTCGGCGCGCAGGGGACTCTGGCTGTGCCATTGGTCTGCCTATACGGAATCCAAGAAAAGTGTGGAGAACCCACCATTCACAGGTCAGGCTCTGTTTGGGGATGCATTGGATGCGTGGATCTCCACAGCAACTGCGGGTAAGTCAACCTTCCTTCCCTCAGCCACACTGCCGACTAGGAAATCTTATCCTACGTCCACATTGCAGTCCATTCGGACAGCGAAAGTCAAAACGTCCAAACCCCCTTCCATTTTCTTTAGAGGAAGTCGGGGAAAATCTAGAAAACCTGCACCAACAGGTTCCCAGGAACAGAAACCAGGTTCTGCTTCATTCAAGTCTTCAGCATGACGGTGGACCTCCCAGCCTGGTGATCGGGCAGGTGGGAGCAAGACTAAAAGATTTCAGTCATATCTGGGCATCCTCATGCCTAGACCCCTGGGTCAAAAATATTGTTACCCAGGGGTACAAACTGGAATTTCAAGACCTCCCACCTCACAGATTCTTCAAATCAGGCTTACCAGCTTCGCTGACAGAAAGTGCTATCCTACAGGAAGCCATTCAAAGATTGGGTCAAACAAATGTTATTGTTCCAGTTCCACCTCACCTAATGCACAAAGGTTATTACTCAAACCTGTTTGTGGTACCGAAACCGGACGGTTCGGTAAGACCGATATTAAACCTAAAGTCATTAAACCCATACTTGAGGGAATTAAAATTCAAGATGGAGTTTTTGAGAGGGGTGATCTCCGGTCTGGAGGGGGAATTCTTAGTAACCCTGGATATCAAGGATGCGTACCTTCACATTCCGATATGGCCGCCTCACCAGGCTTCTCAGATTTGCGCTGCTGGATTGTCACCATCAGTTCCAGGTGCTACCATTTGGCCTATCCACAGCACCGAGGGTGTTCACCAAGGTCTTGGCAGAGATGATGCCACTCCTCCGCAAGCAGGGAGTGAACATAATTCCATATCTGGACGATCTGCTGATAAAGGTGTCTTCCAGGGAGAGGTTGTTGCAGAGTATAGCTCTCTCAACTGGACTACTCCAGGATCACGGGTGGATCCTGAACCTTCCAAAGTCACATTTGGAACTGACATGGAGACTGCCCTTCCTGGGAATGATACTCGACATGGAAGAGCAGAGGGTGTTTCTACTGGCGGAGAAAGCGTTGGTGATTAAATCAATGGTACGGGATGTCCTGAAGCCAACCTGGGTATCGGTTCATCAGTGAAAAAAAACAGCAATCAAGGACTACGCTTATCGCTATCAGATAGGTAAGCTGCTGTCGGAGTGTGAAGGGAATCCACCTTTCCCAATATTCCGTATAGACAAAGACAAAACCCCCAAGCGCTATGTAATCTGATGATAACACTTATAATTGAATTGTTAAATCACACTGGTATCAGATATTTGTGTTAACAAGTAATCACACATCCATTTGGAAAAAATCTATATTTATTTAAAATATAACTACACAAAGTCAAATTAATTTACTATCTATTGTAAAGTGAGTTCTAGTACCGGTATACTACATATATGACAATACAACATAAAACATAAAATTCTCCAAAAAAATGAATGTAAAAAAGTCTAACAACTTGAAGGATATGGGTACTTTATCTCTTCTCTGGTGTATCAGCTGGTAAGTCCAGAATAGTTAGCAGTATCCTTCTTAGGAATATCCTAACAGGCTGGTAATGTCCATATCTAAATCAAGAGCATATAAAATAACAGCCTGACTCGTTCTTCAAAGTTGGGGATCACCGCAACTTACTTGTAAATCCGTAGGTGGTAAGGAGAGCAAAGCATCAGATGTCCGCCGGCAGACGTGCTGCTCTAGCATCAACTAGTTTCGCCTGTCTAGCAGGCTTCGTTCAGTGCATTCGCCTTCTGAGGAAGATGGTAGCCTTCTACGAGGCTCTACAATACGGAAGATTCCATGCAAGGTCATTCCAACTGGATATCCTAGACAAATGGTCGGGATCCCATCTTCACATGCACCAGCGGATACACCCGTCACCAAAAGCCAGAATTTCACTCCTCTGGTGGCTGCAAACTTCTCACCTACTCGAGGGCCGCATGCTCGGGATTCAGAATTGGATCCTTCAAACCACAGATGCAAGTCTCAGAGGTTGGGGAACAGTCACCCAAGGGGAGATTTTCCAAGGAAAGTGGTCAAGTATGGAATCCATTCTTCCGATAAACATTCTGGAACTAAGGGCCATATACAACGGCCTTCTACAAGTGGCACATCTTCTGCAAGATCGGGCCATTCAGGTTCAGTCGGACAATGTAACGGCTGTGTCCTACATAAACCGACAGGGAGGAACGAAGAGCAGAGCAGCGATGTCAGAGGTTACAAGAATCCTCCTCTGGGCAGAAAAGCACGCAATGGCACTGTCAGCAATCTTCATACTGGGAGTGGACAACTGGGTAGCGTACTTCCTCAGCAGACATGATCTCCATCCAGGAGAATGGGGCCTCCACCCAGAGGTGTTCGCAGAGGTAACAAGTCGATAGTGTGTACCTCAGTTAGCCATGATGGCCTCCCGCCTCAACAAGAAGCTTCGGAGGTACTGTTCCAGGTCGAGATACCCACAAGCAGTGGCGGTGGATGCCCTGGTAACTCCGTGGGTGTTCCAATCGGTGTATGTGTTCCCTCCACTTCCACTCATCCCAAGGATTCTTAAACTAATAAAAAGAACAAGAGTTCAGGCAATCCTCATTGCTCCGGACTGGCCAAGACGGTGTTGGTACACAGATCTTCTGGAATTACTGCTGGAGAATCCGAGGCCTCTTCCTCTTCGCGAGGACCTTCTGCTACAGGGGTCGTTCGCCTATCAAGACTTACCGCGGCTACGTTTGACAGCATGGAGGTTGAACGCCAGATCTTAGCTCGGAAGGGCATTCCGAAAAAAGTAATTCCTACCCCGGTACAGGCTAGGAAGGGAGTAACGTCTAAACATTACCATCGGATTTGGAAAGAGTATGTGTCTTGGTGTGAATCCAAGAAATTTCCTACGGTGGAGTTTCAACTGGGACATTTTCTTCTCTTTCTGCAAACAGGTGTGGATGTGGGCGTACGCTTGGGCTCCATAAAGGTCCAGATTTCGGCCTTGTCCATTTTCTTCCTGAAAATATTGGCTGCCCTCTCTGAGGTTCAGACTTTCTTAAAAAGGGGTTCTGCACATCCAACCACCCTTTGTGCCTCCTACGGCACCGTGGGATCTTAATGTGGTGCTGCATTTCCTGCAATCGGATTGGTTCGACCCTTTACAGGAGGTGGACGTCAAGTTTCTTACTTGGAAGGCGGTCACACTGTTGGCATTGGCATCTGCTCAACGTGTGTCAGAATTGGAGGCATTGTCATGCAAGAGCCCTACTTGATTTTCCATGAGGATAGAGCTGAGCTCAGAACGCCTCAGCAATTTCTTCCAAAGGTTGTATCAGCTTTTCATATCAACCAACCTATTGTGGTGCCAAATGTATGCACTCTTGTCCCCACCTACTACGTGAACAAGGGTGCACACTCCCAAGCGCTGGTACTGACCGAGAAATGGAAGTTAAATGATTGTGCAGGCTGCCGCCCCAATTATAAGGATAATTGTTTTCCTTATATTGCATTAAAAAAAACACACACTAATTTGCATAGGAGAAAACCCCTTGCAAATAAAGAGGGGAGCGGTCTGCACCAATCAATGGAGACCACAAAAATATATCAATAAAAATTCCATATGATTTTTTTTTTAAACTCAATTCTTACATATATATGCTGCAGCACAAAAAAAATTAAAATATTCAGTCAAACAACCATGATTAAATGAACAACAGATCAATTCATGAACTTATATATTCCCCCCAATCTACAGACCATCATTACTATGGGTCATAATCAATCAATTAAAACTTGATATGTGGATATTTCCTACTAACGTCCACTGAATTGTATAACTGAAGTGGTAGGGGCTGATCTTCAAACACTAGGTGTTCATATGTCCCCAAAACTGCGTGGGATCTTTCCTAGGAATGTGTGCACACACTGCTTTATATAATTAGATGTTGTCATGCATGTTTAACATTTATATCACCTCCAGATGAGTTCAGCTTTTGTATTGATCCATGATTCAACTCCCTCTGCTGGTGCTTATTCCGTTTTGATGCAGACTATCTGGAGTATGAATTCTATTCACATGCATCCACAGTGCTCCGGCTCCCTCTGCTGGTAGTTAGCTGTAATTGCAGGTACACCGACGATTATGCCGTGGATCTTAGACTGGATTCCAAATCGACATATATGGAGGTGATGCAGCCTGACTCAGTCAACTCAAAAACGCATTTCTCCGCCTTATAGCACCTCAGTGGCTTCCTCAGTTCCTGAGGAATTTCTGGGTATACCCTAGAAGCCAGCCCCCTTCCCTGGGATCCCCCAGAGGGAGGCCCGCCCCGTCATGCGGCAGGCTTATGTCTTGGAAGCTGGCTGACGGGCCGCCCATGCTCTTTTGGGCTTAGGCTTACCAGGTTTGGAAGTGCGGGCCTGCTGGTTGTACGCCTGACCGTTTGCTATACCTGAAGGACGAAAGGAAGTACCTTTAGCCTTCGACACAGAAGGAGCAGTAGTTGGCAGACAGGCAGTTTTGGCAGTAGCCAAGTCAGCCACAATCTTATTTAAATCCTCCTCAAACAGAATATCTCCCTTAAAAGGGAGTACCTCCAGGGTTTTTCTAGAGTCCAGATCCACAGACCACAATATCCGGCGAGCCAGGACTGACGTAGTAGAGGCCTTGGCTGCCAGGATACTGGCATCAGAAGCCGCCTCTTTAATATAACGAGAAGCTGTGACAATATAAGACAAGCATTGTCTAGCATGGTCAGAGGAGATTTCAGCATCTAACTCCAAGGCCCATGCTTCAATGGCCTCTGCAGCCCAAGTAGCTACAATAGTGGGCCTTTGTGCAGCACCCGTGAGGATGTAAATCACTTTCAGACAACCCTCCACACGTTTATCCGTAGGCTCTTTTAGAGACGTTACGGTGGTGACCGGTAGAGCTGAGGAAACCACCATCCTAGCCACATGCGAGTCCACTGGAGGAGGCGTTTCCCAATTTTTAGACAGCTCTGGCGCGAGGGGATAGCGAGTCAGCATCTTCTTTTGAGGCACAAACTTCGTACCCGGTTTTCCCAGGGTTCCTGACATATATCCACTAAGTGGTCAGAGTGAGGTAAAACTTGTTTAATCACGTTCTGACGCTTGAACCTATCTGGTTTCTTAGGAACGGATGGTTTGGGATCATCCGTAATCTGTAAAATTAATTTAATAGCCTCCAAAAGATCAGGAACATCCACATGTGAACCACCGTCCCCATCAGCCGTATCAGAACATGAGGGGTCAGTGTAAGTGCCGTCTTCATCCGATGAGGTGTCAGTGACAGCAGTGGATTGTGAAGAGACGAGCGCTCGCTTAGAGTACCCCTTGGACGTAGGCGAGCGACGGTCAGACTTTTTAGTAGTCAGGGACTGGTTCAACTTCTTTATTCGAGCAGATAAATCGTCCGCCCACGGCGGGTTAGCCGCAGGGACCACAAACGGTTGCACCGGCATTGGGGGTGTTAGTTTATGAACTAGCATATGCAGAAGCGTGGAAAAAGATGCCCACGGGGGGGCAGTATGTGCCTCCGTTGCCACCGTCCCACTGGGGGTCAAGGAGCCCCCAGAACCAGAGCCCAAAGCTGCTATAGTCTCCTCATAGGGATCTGTGGCTTCAGCAACACTGACAGTGTGTTCAGCCCCAGAACCGTTACCCTCAGAAGCAGACATGATATAACTTGCAGTATCAGGTAACACAGTACAATTATCAGCAGCACAATACCTCTTACCCAAACCCCTGCGCAGTGTAGTCAGCACCAGCAGAGATACAGGAGAGATATGGTGACTAAATCACAGAGAAAAATACGTATTAGAGTATATCTTGTGAAAATCCTATATAGGATAACACCTGACGCACCAAGCCCCTGACCTGTCCCATGCCCTGGTGATCTAATGGGATCGCCTGTACTGTCACAGTGTCCACCGCCAGCGCGCGTGGCCCGCCTTCCACTGACCGCGCCGGATCGCGATAAAGACCGGGTCCCACTTACCACCTCCCGTAGCGCGGCCGCGCAATCCCAGAGAGCCCCCGTCGTGTGTGCCTGACAAGAAGAAAACCGGAGCCTCCTGCTGTAATTACCCGACAACCAGGACACGGGAGTGTACAGCGCCGCTGGGGAGAGCTGGAGCTGCAGCAGTGAATATCCACTGACATGTAACATTGCTGCTGCCCTTGAAGTCTTCACTTTTTTCCCTCAGAAAAAAAGCTCTTCTTAGGGCTGCCTGGAGCAGCCCCTCTGTTAAGTACCAACAAAAACCAAAGTGTCTGGCGCTAGATTATTTTGTACTTATTCTCTTAATTAAGAGAAAAGAGAGAACAACCTATAATCGGCTGCCTTCCCAATGTGGACCTGGAAATCCACCCAACATGCAATATGCAACCAAGAAAAAATAGATGAAGGCGCACAGATATATAGAAAAACCGACTGCTGATTTGATGCAAATTATAAATGTATTACTAATTAAAAATATGAAATCTTAAAATACACACAATAATAAAAGATTTTGGTACATTTACCACAAGACCAACAGACAATGGGGGTAATTCCAAGCTGATCGCAGCAGTTGGGCAAAACCATGTGCACTGCAGGGGGGCCAGATATAAAATGTGCAGAGAGAGTTAGATTTGGGTGGGTTATTTTGTTTCTGTGCAATGTAAATACTGGCTGCTTTATTTTTACACTGCAATTTAGATTGCAGATTGAACACACCACACCCAAATCTAACTCTCTCTGCACATGTTATATCTGCCTCCCCTGCAGTGCACATGGTTTTACCCAATTGCTAACAGAATTCCTGCTGCGATCAACTTGGAATTACCCCCAATAAGACTATTAATTCCGCACAATGTTAATAATTCCACACAGACTGATGGTTCAATTAGTATATTACTCCTTCAGGAGTTCACTTAACCACATGCACCTAATCTAAAAAATGGTGATTGTACTCCTCCAGCAAATAGAATCAAATTCCATGCACATATAGATTTAAATGATTTTTTAGTCCCAAGCAAAAAGCTGTTAGTTGTGCAGAAAAAGATGGGAAGCTTAATTACATGCACCTTGGATGATTAGAGAATTAATGAACAAGTTTCTCCTTCAGCTGATATTTTAGTCCAAAGCAAAAAGCTGTTAGTAGTGCAGAAATTAAATTATAAACCAGAAGGCTTGGTTGCATGCACCTTATGTAGATGAGATAGTTCTCCTTCAAATAAATTGCTTTAATTTCATACGCACATGAGATCATAACATGAATTCAAATGCCAGCTGAATATTGGTTTATGTTGAAAATAAGGATTTACTCACCGGTAATTCTATTTCTCGTAGTCCGTAGTGGATGCTGGGGACTCCGTAAGGACCATGGGGAATAGCGGCTCCGCAGGAGACTGGGCACAAAAGTAAAGCTTTAGGACTACCTGGTGTGCACTGGCTCCTCCCCCTATGACCCTCCTCCAAGCCTCAGTTAGGATATTGTGCCCGGACGAGCGTACACAATAAGGAAGGATTTATGAATCCCGGGTAAGACTCATACCAGCCACACCAATCACACCATACAACTTGTGATCTGAACCCGATTAGTTAACAATAACTATGTACAAGTATTGCAGATAATCCGCACTTGGGATGGGCGCCCAGCATCCACTACGGACTACGAGAAATAGAATTACCGGTGAGTAAATTCTTATTTTCTCTGACGTCCTTGTGGATGCTGGGGACTCCGTAAGGACCATGGGGATTATACCAAAGCTCCCAAACGGGCGGGAGAGTGCGGATGGCTCTGCAGCACCGAATGAGAGAACTCCAGGTCATCCTCAGCCAGGGTATCAAATTTGTAGAATTTTGCAAACGTGTTTGCCCCTGACCAAGTAGCAGCTCCGCAAAGTTGTAAAGCCGAGACCCCTCGGGCAGCCGCCTAAGATGAGCCCACCTTCCTTGTGGAATGGGCTTTTACAGATTTTGGCTGTGGCAGGCCTGCCACAGAATGTGCCTGCTGAATTGTACTACAAATCCAACGAGCAATAGTCTGCTTAGAAGCAGGAGCACCCAGCTTGTTGGGTGCATACAGTATAAACAGCGAGTCAGATTTTCTGACTCCAGCCGTCCTGGAAACATATATTTTCAGGGCCCTGACTACGTCCAGCAACTTGGAGTCCTCCAAGTCCCTATTAGCCGCAGGTACCACAATAGGCTGGTTCAGGTGAAATGCTGAAACCACCTTAGGGAGAAATTGAGGACGAGTTCTCAATTCTGCCCTATCCGTATAAAAATCAGGTAAGGGCTTTTATAGGAGAAAGCCGCCAATTCTGACACGCGCCTGGCTGAAGCCAGGGCCAACAGCATCACCACTTTCCATGTGAGATATTTTAAGTCCACAGTGGTAAGTGGTTCAAACCAATGTGATTTTAGGAACCCCAAAACCACATTGAGATCCCAGGGTGCCACTGGAGGCACAAAAGGAGGGTGTATATGCAGTACCCCCTTTACAAACGTCTGAACTTCAGGAACTGAAGCCAGTTCTTTCTGGAAGAAAATCGACAGGGCCGAAATTTGAACCTTAATGGACCCTAATTTTAGGCCCATAGACAGTCCTGTTTGCAGGAAATGTAGGAAACGACCCAGTTGAAATTCCTCTGTAGGGGCCTTCCTGGCCTCGCACCACGCAACATATTTACGCCAAATACGGTGATAATGCTGTGCGGTTACATCCTTCCTGGCTTTGATCAGGGTAGGGATGACTTCATCCGGAATGCCTTTTTCCTTCAGGATCCGGCGTTCAACCGCCATGCCGTCAAACGCAGCCGCGGTAAGTCTTGGAACAGACATGGTCCCTGCTGGAGCAAGTCCCTTCTTAGAGGTAGAGGCCACGGGTCCTCCGTGAGCATCTCTTGAAGTTCCAGGTACCAAGTTCTTCTTGGCCAATCCGGAGCCACGAGTATAGTTCTTACTCCTCTCCGTCTTATAATTCTCAGTACCTTGGGTATGAGGGGCAGAGGAGGGAACACATACACTGACTGGTACACCCACGGTGTTACCAGAGCGTCCACAGCTATTGCCTGAGGGTCCCTTGACCTGGCGCAATACCTGTCTAGTTTTTTGTTGAGGCGGGACGCCATCATGTCCACCTTTGGTCTTTCCCAACGGTTTACAATCATGTGGAAGACTTCTGGATGAAGTCCCCACTCTCCCGGGTGGAGGTCGTGTCTGCTGAGGAAGTCTGCTTCCCAGTTGTCCACTCCCGGAATGAACACTGCTGACAGTGCTATCACATGATTTTCCGCCCATCGAAGAATCCTTGCAGCTTCCGCCATTGCCCTCCTGCTTCTTGTGCCGCCCTGTCTGTTTACGTGGGCGACTGCCGTGATGTTGTCTGACTGGATCAACACCGGCTGATCCTGAAGCAGAGGTCTTGCTTGGCTTAGAGCATTGTAAATGGCCCTTAGTTCCAGGATATTTATGTGAAGTGACGTTTCCAGGCTTGACCACAACCCCTGGAAATTTCTTCCCTGTGTGACTGCTCCCCAGCCTCTCAGGCTGGCATCCATGGTCACCAGGACCCAGTCCTGAATGCCGAATCTGCGGCCCTCTAGAAGATGAGCACTCTGCAACCACCACAGGAGAGACACCCTTGTCCTTGGTGACAGGGTTATCCGCTGATGCATGTGAAGATGCGATCCGGACCATTTGTCCAGCAGATCCCACTGAAATGTTCTTGCGTGGAATCTGCCGAATGGAATCGCTTCGTAGGAAGCCACCATTTTCCCCAGGACCCTTGTGCATTGATGTACTGAGACCCGGTCTGGTTTCAGGAGGTTTCTGACTAGCTCGGATAACTCCCTGGCTTTCTTCTCCGGGAGAAACACCTTCTTCTGGACTGTGTCCAGAATCATCCCTAGGAACAACAGACGTGTCATCGGAATCAGCTGCGATTTTGGGATATTTAGAATCCACCCGTGCTGCCGTAGCACTACTTGAGATAGTGCTACTCCGACTTCTAACTGTTCCTTGGATCTTGCCCTTATCAGGAGATCGTCCAAGTAAGGGATAATTAAGACGCCTTTTCTTCGAAGAAGTATCATCATTTCGGCCATTACCTTGGTAAAGACCCGGGGTGCCGTGGACAATCCAAATGGCAGCGTCTGAAACTGATAGTGACAGTTCTGTACCACAAACCTGAGGTACCCTTGGTGAGAAGGGTAAATTGGGACATGGAGGTAAGCATCCTTGATGTCCAGAGACACCATATAGTCCCCTTCTTCCAGGTTCGCGATCACTGCTCTGAGTGACTCCATCTTGAACTTGAACCTTTGTATGTATTGAATAATACCCCTTGCCCTGTTGCAGGAGGGGTACCTTGATTATCACCTGCTGAGAATACAGCTTGTGAATGGCTTCCAATACCGCCTCCCTGTCGGAGGGAGACGTCGGTAAAGCAGACTTTAGGAAACGGCGAGGGGGAGATGTCTCGAATTCCAATCTGTACCCCTGAGATACCACCTGAAGGACCCAGGGGTCTACTTGTGAGTGAGCCCACTGCGCGCTGAAATTCTTGAGACGTGCCCCCACCGTGCCTAAGTCCGCTTGTTAAGCCCCAGCGTCATGCTGAGGACTTGGCAGAAGCGGGAGAGGGCTTCTGTTCCTGGGAACTGGCTGTTTGCTGCAGCCTTTTTCCCCTTTCTCTGCCCTGGGGCAGAAATGAGGAGCCTTTCGCTCGCTTGCCCTTATGGGGACGAAAGGACTGCGCCTGATAATACGGCGTCTTCTTATGTTGAGAGGCGACCTGGGGTAAAAATGTGGATTTTCCAGCCGTTGCCGTGGCCACCAGGTCTGAAAGACCTACCCCAAATAACTCCTCCCCTTTATAAGGGGAGGAGTTTGGAAGATGATGCCGTTTGGAATCTGCATCACCTGACCACTGTCGCGTCCATAACCCTCTTCTGGCAGAAATGGACAGCGCACTTACTCTTGATGTCATTCAGCAAATATCCCGCTGTGCATCACGCATATATAGAAATGCATCTTTCAAATGCTCTATAGGCAATAGTATACTGTCCCTGTCTAGGGTATCAATATTTTCAGTCAGGGAATCCGACCAAGCCAACCCAGCACTGCACATCCAGGCTGAGGCGATTGCTGGTCGCAGTATAACACCAGTATGTGTGTAAATACATTTTAGGATACCCTCCTGCTTTCTATCAGCAGGATCCTTAAGGGCGGCCGTCTCAGGAGAGGGTAGAGCCACCTGTTTTGATAAGCGTGTGAGCGCTTTATCCACCCTAGGGGGTGTTTCCCAACGCGCCCTAACCTCTGGCGGGAAAGGATATAATGCCAATAATTTTTTAGAAATTATCAGTTTTTTATCGGGGGAAACCCACGCTTCATCACACACCTCATTTAATTCCTCAGATTCAGGAAAAACTACAGGTAGTTTTTTCTCACCGAACATAATACCCCTTTTAGTGGTAGTGGTATTATCAGAAATATGTAAAACATTTTTCATTGCCTCAATCATGTAACGTGTGGCCCTACTGGAAGTCACGTTCGTCTCTTCCCCGTCGACACTGGAGTCAGTATCCATGTCGACGTCTGTATCTACCATCTGCTGATGGCTTTTGAGACGCCTGGACAGGCACAAGCTGAGTAGCCGGCTGTCTCATGTCGTCAACTGTCTTTTGCAAAGAGCTGACACTGTCATCCTTCCAGCATCTCATCCACTCAGGTGTCGACTCCCTAGGGGGTGACATCTCCATTACAGGCAATTGCTCCGCCTCCACATCATTTTCCTCCTCATACATGTCGACACAACGTACCGACACACAGCACACACACAGGGAATGCTCTGACAGAGGACAGGACCCCACTAGCCCTTTGGGGAGACAGAGGGAGAGTATGCCAGCACACACCAGAGCGCTATATAAATATACAGGGATAACCTTATATAAGTGTTTTTCCCCTTTATAGCTGCTATATGTTAATATTACGCCAATTAGTGCCCCCCTCTCTTTTTTACCCTGTTTCTGTAGTGCAGGACTGCAGGGGAGAGTCAGGGAGACGTCCTTCCAGCTGAGCTGTGAGGGAAAATGGCGCCTGTGTGCTGAGGAGATAGGCTCCGCCCCCTTCTCGGCGGCCTTTTCTCCCGCTTTTATGTAGAATCTGTCAGGGGTTAAAATTCATCCATATAGCCCTGGGGGCTATATGTGATGTATTTTTGCCAGCCAAGGTGTTTTTTATTGCTGCTCAGGGCGCCCCCCCCTAGCGCCCTGCACCCTCAGTGACCGAAGCCTGAAGTGTGCTGAGGAGCAATGGCGCACAGCTGCAGTGCTGTGCGCTACCTTGGTGAAGACAGGATGTCTTCTGCCGCCGATTTTCCGGACCTCTTCTTGCTTCTGGCTCTGTAAGGGGGCCGGCGGCGCGGCTCCGGGACCGGACTCCGAGGCTGGGCCTGTGTTCGATCCCTCTGGAGCTAATGGTGTCCAGTAGCCTAAGAAGCCCAATCCGGCTGCAAGCAGGTGAGTTCACTTCTTCTCCCCTTAGTCCCTCGATGCAGTGAGCCTGTTGCCAGCAGGTCTCACTGAAAATAAAAAACCTAAAACTAAACTTTTCACTAAGAAGCTCAGGAGAGCCCCTAGTGTGCACCCTTCTCGGCCGGGCACAAAAATCTAACTGAGGCTTGGAGGAGGGTCATAGGGGGAGGAGCCAGTGCACACCAGGTAGTCCTAAAGCTTTACTTTTGTGCCCAGTCTCCTGCGGAGCCGCTATTCCCCATGGTCCTTACGGAGTCCCCAGCATCCACAAGGACGTCAGAGAAATAATGACTGAGTTCAGAGCATGCATGCACCATTTAAAGAAAGGTGTAGCTGGTATATGAAATTATAACCGATACTTCACCCATATGTGAGTCTCAGAAGCGCTCCTGTGTTTTAAAGACCCGTGTATCCTCCTAGTTGTTCCTCCTGCTTGGTTCCCAGTAGCCGGGGTCCCGATATCTGATGAAGGGGATGGAGGGCTTGTAGCTAACCACGAGGTCGTGTGTATCCACGGCAGCTGTGGGATGGTGGAAACGCCGGTATGTGTCATCTTTTTCTGCACAACTAACAGCTTTTTGCTTGGGACTAAAAAATCATTTAAATCTATATGTGCATGGAATTTGATTCTATTTGCTGGAGGAGTACAATCACCATTTTTTAGATCAGGTGCATGTGGTTAAGTGAACTCCTGAAGGAGTAATATACTAATTGAACCATCAGTCTGTGTGGAATTATTAACATTGTGCGGAATTAATAGTCTTATTGTCTGTTGGTCTTGTGGTAAATGTACCAAAATCTATTATTATTGTGTGTATTTTAAGATTTCATATTTTTAATTAGTAATACATTTATAATTTGCATCAAAACAGCAGTCGGTTTTTCTATATATCTGTGCGCCTTCATCTATTTTTTCCTCTGTTAAGTGCCTGCTACTGCAGCACCAACTACAAAACTGAGATCTTCTGCAGGGAGGCGGGGCGATATAGGAGGCGGCGCTATGCATTCTGGGAACAGTCAAAGATTTAATCCTGTTGGTGCCTCGGATCAAGATCCTTCTCTAGACCCCATTGTCCATTCCATGTGGAGCCCAGTGTACCCCGCAGCAGAAATATAATTCCCTCATTAGTTTGTACGGACAGAGGAGGGTGTAGGATAAGAGATTGCTGTAGTGACTGAGGAAGGAGAATATGTGACTCTTTTCTCTAGTAAGTGTTTATTACTCACCTGTGCTGATATCTGTAGGGATTTCCTCCTCCTTACACTGCTGATCACCCCTCACATACATCTCTTCTTCTCCCTCTGTATCTTCTGCCTTCCTATCAGTCACATACGTCTCTTCTTCTCCCTCTATATCTTCTGCATTCATATCAGTCACATACGTCTCTTCTTCTCCCTCTGTATCTTCTGCCATCATATCAGTCACATACGTCTCTTCTTCTCCCTCTATATCTTCTGCCTTCATATCAGTCACATACGTCTCTTCTTCTCCCTCGGTATCTTCTGCGTTCATATCAGTCACATACGTCTCTTCTTCCTCTATATCTTCTGCCTTCATATCAGTCACATACGTCTCTTCTTCTCCCTCTATATCTTCTGCCTTCATATCAGTCACATACGTCTCTTCTTCTCCCTCGGTATCTTCTGCGTTCATATCAGTCACATACGTCTCTTCTTCTTCCTCTATATCTTCTGTTTTAATATCAGACAGGTGTTCTAACTAAAAAGAAACCCCCACTATAATGACATTTGCATACAGTCAGATTAAATTTAGGTGAAACAGTATAATACCACAACACCTTATAGAGGGTGCATGTAAATCGTACGTATTCCTCCCACCTACCTGATCCTCCTGTGGGGTCCTGTGATTCTCCTCTGTACAATCCTGGGAATATAGAGGACGGGGACATCTCTCTGGGGTATCTCTGTTACTGGGCCCATCTGTAGGAGACACACAGTGACTGAGTACAGTGTATATATGTGATTATCAGTTGATGTGTGTATATAGGGGCCCCCATAGCTGCTCTCCCCTGTACAATACATGACAGTCTCCTCTTACCCAGTGATGTGAGGGGACGGTGATTCTCCATCATCACGTCCTTGTACAGACCCCTGTGTTCCTCCATATACTCCCGCTCCTGCATGGAGACATAGACAGTGACATCCTGACACCTTACATAAACCTGACACACAGTAATACAGTTATCACCCAGACACGTCCTCTGGTGTTACTGTATAATGCCCCATTCCCAGCAGTCACTTCTCCAGTCATCACCCAGACACATCCCCTGGTGTTACTGTATAATGTCCCATTCCCAGCAGTCACCTCTCCAGTCATCACCCAGACACCCCCCTGGTGTTACTGTATAATGTCCCATTCCCAGCAGTCACCTCTCCAGTCATCACCCAGACACGTCCCCTGGTGTTACTGTATAATGTCCCATTCCCAGCAGTCACCTCTCCAGTCATCACCCAGGCACGTCCCCTGGTGTTACTGTATAATGCCCCATTCCCAGCAGTCACCTCTCCAGTCATCACCCAGACACGTCCCCTGGTGTTACCGTATAATGCCCCATTCCCAGCAGTCACCTCTCCAGTCATCACCCAGACACGTCCCCTGGTGTTACCGTATAATGCCCCATTCCCAGCAGTCACCTCTCCAGTCATCACCCAGACACGTCCCCTGGTGTTACCGTATAATGCCCCATTCCCAGCAGTCACCTCTCCAGTCATCACCCAGACACGTCCCCTGGTGTTACCGTATAATGCCCCATTCCCAGCAGTCACCTCTCCAGTCATCACCCAGACACGTCCCCTGGTGTTACCGTATAATGTTCCATTCCCAGCAGTCACCTCTCCAGTCATCACCCAGACACATCCCCTGGTGTTACTGTATAATGTCCCATTCCCAGCAGTCACCTCTCCAGTCATCACCCAGACACGTCCCCTGGTGTTACTGTATAATGTCCCATTCCCAGCAGTCACCTCTCCAGTCATCACCCAGACACGTCCCCTGGTGTTACTGTATAATGTCCCATTCCCAGCAATCACCTCTCCAGTCATCACCCAGACACATCCCCTGGTGTTACTGTATAATGCCCCATTCCCAGCAGTCACCTCCCCAGTCATCACCCAGACACATCCCCTGGTGTTACTGTATAATGTCCCATTCCCAGCAGTCACCTCTCCAGTCATCACCCAGACACATCCCCTGGTGTTACTGTATAATGTCCCATTCCCAGCAGTCACCTCTCCAGTCACCACCCAGACATGTCCTCTGGTGTTATTGTATAATGCCCCATTCCCTGCAGTCACCTCTCCAGTCATCACCCGGACACATCCCCTGGTGTTACTGTATAATGTCCCATTCCCAGCAGTCACCTCTCCAGTCATCACCCAGACACGTCCCCTGGTGTTACTGTATAATGTCCCATTTCCAGCAGTCACCTCTCCAGCCATAACCCAGACACGTCCCCTGGTGTTACTGTATAATGTCCCATTTCCAGCAGTCACCTCTCCAGTCAGCAGCTGAATGATCTTGTTGGTGAGTTCCAGGATTTTCTGGTCATTGTGGCTCTCATGTATCAGTGAGTGAGGTTGAGGCACCATGATGGGGCTCTGGGTCCTGCTCAGTCCTCCTGACACGCGGAGATGGCTGCTGGGTGTCTCATACTCACTGGATGTCTTCCTCACTACTGTGTAATCCTGTGTATTGGGGAAGACACCAACTATGAATACATATACTCCAAGATCTCCTCACTGTCCCAGTCATGTCCATGTATTATTATAATAGATATAAGTGACGTCACTGTGACACTCCCAGATCCCCTCACCTCCCCAGAGATGTCCCTGTATTATTACTATAGGTATAAATGATGTCACTGTGAGGCTCCCAGATCACCTCACCTCCCCAGTCATGTCCCTGTATTATTACTATAGGTATAAATTATGTCACTGTGAGGCTCCCAGATCACCTCACCTCCCCAGTCATGTCCCTGTATTATTACTATAGGTATAAGTGACGTCACTGTGACGCTCCCAGATCACCTCACCTCCCCAGTCATGTCCCTGTATTATTACTATAGATATAAGTGATGTCACTGTGATGCTCTAAGATCCCCTCACCTCTCCAGTCAACAGGTAGATGATCTCCAGGGTGATATTTATTATCACCTCAGTCCTGTGACTCCTGGCCGTGTCCATGCTTAGTGATGGATGAGAATACAGAACATGTGACATGTAATAAAGTCTCTGGGTCCTCACAGCTGGAATGTCTAGGAGTAAATATAACACATATCACAGAGAACACATGTAACACAGACACATGACACTGCATGCCCAGTAAGTCTCCCCTTTCCCTCCAGCTATAGATCCCTAGCCCAGCATCTCTCAGAGGTTCCTGTGACCCAGCTCCATAATGCTGTACTGTATAATGTTACCCCAATGCTCCTCCCATGGCCGGGGTCTCATTCCTCCCAGACACGTACTTGCTGCACAGGAATCAGTTACAGACAGGATTTGTGACTGTACCCAGGTCACACAGATAGGGGGGAGGTGAGGGGAGAGGGGATTCGGATGGTAGGGTGGCAGTCAATAGGGCGACCACTATTGGGAAATGGGAAAAAATGTTGACACAGGAAAAGTTCGACTTCACATTTTTATAGTTTATTTTTATCTTTTTCATACTTTACGATCCACGGGGACTATGATTGGGAATAGTAACTTGGGAAGCGCAGCGAGTCATACAAGGGGACGCGGTGCAATAATTGGGGTTCCTGGTCATGTTACAGAGAAAATGACACCAAACACATTTTAAAAATGAATGACAACCTTTTTCACTGTGTCGGCCTTTTCCACATGTCCACCAATAGCGGTCAACCTATTGACTGACGACCTTATGCAGGGCGATCCTTTGATTCATAACCAGGGGAGAGTACACAGGAGAGCAGACGGGGTGTAGATGTGGGGAGAGGGGAACTAAGTAGGAAATCTGGGTGTACAGCGGAGGGTGACCACTCATTACTGTTATTATTACTCTGCTGCTATACTAACAGGACACCACAGTCCGCTCCCCCTGTATAATAATACTAACAGGACACCACAGGCTGCTCCTCCTGTATAATACGAACAGGACACCACAGGCTGCTCCTCCTGTATAATAATAATAATAGTATACTACAGGCTGCTCCCCCTGTATAATAACAATAACAGGACATAACATGCTGCTCCCCCTGTATAATAATAATAATAAGACACCACAGGCTGCTCCCCTTGTCTAATATTAATAACAGGACACCACAGGCTGCTCCCCCTGTATAATAATAATAATTACAGGACATCACAGGCTGCTCCCCCTGTATAATACACAGGCTGCTCCTCCTGTATAGTAAGACGGTATTACCTGATCACGACGAACACTGGGAGGCTGCAGCAGTCGATGGAAACTCACTTCCTGTGTGTGGAACGCAGTTACCGGAAGTAAGGTGGAACACACAGGCCGGAACTGCGGTAAAACGCACAGGACGGAAGTAGTGTATGATTGGCACAGGCTGCTTTCTGGTGACTGGCCCCTCCCCTCCTACACCCCTCCCACAGCACCGCCCTCTGAATTGACTTATACCACACATGTCCTCAGTGCAGGAGGCCGGCGACCATTTTCTTGTAGACCAGTCCGGCAGATGCAGCATCAATAGGTTTCCTGGCCGTGTAGTGACGTCAGGAGCGGCGGCCATTTTCCCCCTGGTCTGAGCTCCGCCTTCCTTCTATCATTCCCACGAGGCAGCAGGAGCAGAGAGCAGCCATTGCTGTGTCTGGCAGCAGGTAATGATATTATTATTATTATTATTATTCTATAGGCTGAGCAGCTCTGGTGTCAGGGTGCTGTACTACAGGGGGAGCAGCCTCTGGTGCCTTGTTATAGTGCAGCTGGAGCAGCCTGTGGTGCTGCATTATGGGCTGTGTAGCAGGGGTGAGGATATAGGGCAGCACACCCCTCTGTGAGTATATATGTATGTATGAATGGGAGCTATGTGTGTAATATGTATGTGTATAGGGAGGAGAGTGATGGTGACATTTATACTCCGAGTAATAATGGGGAATGACAGTCTCAGTATCTCGTGTGTATTATACACAGAAAGTCACTTATCCGGAAACACCACGCTCTGTCCTCTGTCGCTTATTACACTTATTATTACTTATTATGTGTATCTGGCACTACTAGGGGAATTGTGTATCTGGCACTACTAGGGGCATTATGTGTATCTGGCATTATACTGGGGAAAATTATGTGTATATGGCATACTGGAGGAATTATATGTATATGGCATTATACTGGAGGCATTATGTGTATATGGCATTATACTGGACGCATTATGTGTATATGGCATTATGTTTAAGGGGCATTACAATGTGGGGCATATTGTCTAATGGGCATTATGGTGAGTGGTATAATGTAAGGGGCATTACGGTGTGTGGCATAATGTCTAAGGGGCATTACTATAAGGATGAAAAATTAAAAATAATTTAAGGGGTATGAATCAGGATTTTTTTTTCCTGTGGTAGCCAATGTCTAAGTGTGCAGGTTGCAAAACTGTGGTATTATTATTAATAATATTATTATTATTATTATTATTATTATTAATAATAATATTAAATTTTATTTATAATACGCCACAAGTGTTTCGCAGCGCCGTACAAAGGATAGTACAGGGAGACAAAACTTAGCATTACAGTAAATAAATAAGAAAAATAGAGTACGGGTAGCAAAGAGCACCACAATTCTCAAAACCTAATACAGCTTAGATGTAAGTAGCGAGGGAGTAATCACCGTGCTACTTGGGGCTGGCGGCCATAGATAGAGATGAGTCTTTACCAGCAGGAGAAAAAGCGGGTAAAGATGGTCGCTGAGTAGGAGAGAGCTGCGAGTGAAATGTGTCGAGAAGAGGGCTTTGACAAGAAGAGGAAAGAGGGCCCTGCTCTGAAGAGCTAACAATCTAATGGGGAGGGGCGACAGACAGATGACATGAGGTGCAAGCAGGCAGGAGGTAGCCTGATGACAGTATGTTAGCAAAGCAGAGATGTTCAAGGCATGAGGCAGGGGGATGGAGGAGCAGCCAAAGGACTAGGTTATTCTTTGGAGGGGTACGCTTTGATGATTAGGTGGGTTTTCAGTGCTCGTTTGAAGCTTTGCAAGGTCGGGAGTCTAATGGAGCGGGGGAGTGCGTTCCACTGAAGGGGTGCAGCACGGGCAAAGACGTGAACTCGAGCATGGAAAGCAGTGACCAGGGCAGAGGAGAGGCGACAGTCATTGGCCTACCATAGGGCGGGAGGGAGTGTGAAGAGAGATGAGGTTGGAGGTCTAATCTCAAGTTGTGAGGACAGGAGAGGAGCATTGGTGTAACATTATACAGTGCCGCTATGTATGATGCTGAGCATTCTAATGAGGCTGGTTCTAAGTTTGTCATTTACCCCGAGCTGGGGCCGCAGGGCAGGACTGGCTATTACTAGAAACACAACAAGGAGGTTGAATGGTCCTTCTCCTCATTAATTTAGGCCAATTTGGAACGTACAGTAGGAGAGAGAGTAAACCTAGTACAATGAGTGCTACAGTGTGTACTGGATGGATCAGCCTGTGATCACACTATTACATGTGTATCTGGGTAGCAGCAGAATAACGAGGACGGTCAGTAGCTGCTCAGTACTCAGATGGTGCATAGTTAGGAGGCTGCGTGCTGGAGGAGGCAGACAGCACACTGGTGTTGATGGAAGCACTGATTACAGCAGGAGCAGGTGGTAACTCTAGCAGCAGAATGATGAGTACTGGATGGATCAGTCTGTGATCACACTATTACATGTGTATCTGGGTAGCAGCAGAATAACGAGGACAGTCAGTAGCGGCTCAGTACTCAGATGGTGCATAGTTAGGAGGCTGCGTGCTGGAGGAGGCAGACAGCACACTGGTGTTGATGGAAGCACTGATTACAGCAGGAGCAGGTGGTAACTCTAGCAGCAGAATGATGAGTACTGGATGGATCAGTCTGTGATCACACTATTACATGTGTATCTGGGTAGCAGCAGAATAACGAGGACAGTCAGTAGCGGCTCAGTACTCAGGTGGTGCAGGGTTAGGAGGATGCGTGCTGGAGGAGGCAGACAGCACACTGGTGCGGATAGAAGCGCTGATTACAGCAGGAGCAGGTGGTAACTCTAGCAGCAGAATGATGAGTACTGATGCAGGCTGAGCCCACAGGAATGAGAACACTCAGGTAAATGAATGGAGAGGTCGGAGCTCATTAGCCGGGATCTGCTTCTGCCACAGGGGACCAGGAGTCCTAGGAGACTTATTCTACTGACAACGTACAGGTGACAATGAGCAGTTTAGGTTGGGAGCTCTAGCTGTGGATTGGATGTGTGAGTCATGTGCAGCATAGGGATGCTGTGGATGGCTGGGAGCGCTCAGCTGACCTTAGGCAAGATGGTGACACCCTTGCTGTTCTGGATTGCAGCTACAGGAAAATCCTGATGTGATTGGTCAGCTATGTGCAAGCCAGTGAATCAGCAACGCTGGGTGGGGTGAGACGGTTTAGGTACTCGCTTTGTGACAATAGGGACCTGTAATAGACACTTACCAGGACTCTACGGCTTAGGGGGGGATGGAAGACTTAATGGTCACTCGGTGTTACATATATGACTGTTACTTGTGTTCTATGTGATGTGTATTATTTTTATTCCTAGACAATCCAGCTGTGAGGAGCGAGAGGTGTTATTACAAGGAGCACTCAGAATGGAAAATGACAAGAATGACCAGACTGATAGGATAATAAATCTCACACTGGAAATAATCTACCTGCTGACTGGGGAGGTGAGGAGATCTGGGAGTGTCACATTATCATCACTTATATTTATAGTAATAATACAGGGACATGACTGGGGAGGTGAGAGGGTCTGGGAGCGTCACAGTGACATGACTTATATCTTTAGCAATAATACAGGACATGACTGGGGAGGTGAGGGGATCTGGGAGCGTCACAGTGACATCACTTATAACTATAATAACAAAGGGATATGACTGGGGAGGTGAGGAGGTCTGGGCGCACCACAGTGGCATCACTTATAACTATAGTAATAATATAGGGACATGACTGGGTAGGTGAGTGGATCTGGCAATGTCACAGTGACATCACATATCTATAGTAATAATGCAGGGACATGACTGGGGAGGTGAGGGGATTGTGAAATGTATACAATGATAGTGTACTTTACAATCCACAGGGTTACACAGTAGTGAAGAAGACATCCATTGAGTGTGAAACATCCATCAGCCATCTGTGTGTGTCAGGAGGACTGAGCAGGACCCAAAGCCTCGTCACGGTGCCTCCACCTCACTCACTGATACATGAGCGGCACAATGACCTGAAGATCCTGGATCTCACCAACAAGATCATTCAGCTGCTGACTGGAGAGGGGACTGCTGGGAATGGGACATTGTACAGTGATCAGCAGTGTAAGGAGGATGAAATCCCTACAGATATCAGCACAGGTGAGTAATAAGCACTTGTTACAGAATTTGGGCGTTGTATATTCTACTTGCTCAGAAACTACAGCAGTCTCTTATCCTTCACCCTTCTCTGTCAGTACAAACTAATGAGGGAAACGTATCTACCTAGCGGAGGAGTCAGAAGCCATCAGCCAATATTATACTCCTGCTCTCCCCCTCACATCATGTTACTGTGTGTTACCAGCCCAGAGATCTGACCAGTCTCCTCCTCACACTCTCTGGTGTATCTCATACATCAGGAGTCATCAGCCCCTATTATACTCCTGCTCTTCCCCTCACATCATGACACTGTGTGTTACCAGCCCAGAGATCTGACCAGTCTCCTCCACACACTCTCTTTGGTGTATCTTAAGCCCCGACCCCTATATACATCACTGTGATTCCCGTAGTCCTCCAGTCCTACCTGCATCACATAGGAAGCTGGTAGGATGTGGTAGAGCAGCCTACTCTTCTGGGAGAATAGGGAAGTGGGAACTGAGGCACTCTGCAATGCAGGCTAGACATACTGCATTTAGGAGCTGAGCCAGGAGACCATTCCCAGTACAAAGAGGTTTCTGGCAATATGCGACCAGCTGACTGAATCACGTCACTGGATTTGCTGGAGCCTGGTTTATCAGAGTGGATCATACGATGTAATTCAAAATGTCTGCACCCATGAAGCTAAACAGCAGAGACTGGGGGTGAGTCAGGTGTGGTTGGAGTTGCTATCACCTACATAGAATGTAATGCTCCTGCTGCTTTACTGGTCCCAGCTGCATCCTAGGACACAGTATCGGATCTTCCCTGGCACCATCGGCCGGCTGCATGACCCATGTGATTGTACAAGCCAGCCTCCGCAAGTCCTACCAAGAGGCATAGAAAGCTCTGTCCCCTGTAGGATCCTGACCTCTTCCCTCCCCCACAGTGTTGGTGATACGCAGACCTGTACTGCACATGTACAGTATGTCCCAGCGCATGTGTAAATGACCAAACATCGATGTTCGGTACTCTGCCCTGTGCGACTCTGGTTCCTCGGGACCCGAATCACCCCCACTGTACAGTATATAGATGGTGACACAGGTAAGTGCGGCTACTGCCTGGCTTATATAGTTGCTTCCTTTGTGCCTTAAATAATGAGCACAGGAGACATTTCTGCAGCATGGTGAGATCACATGTGCTGGGGACAAGTCTGTATGGTGAGATCACATGTGCTGGGGAACACGTCTGTATGGTGAGATCACGTGCTGGGGACAAGTCTGTATGGTGAGATCACATGTGCTGGGGACAAGTCTGTATGGTGAGATCACATGTGCTGGGGACAAGTCTGTATGGTGAGATCACATGTTCTGGGGGAACACGTCTGTATGGTGAGATCACATGTGCTGGGGGAACACGTCTGTATGGTGAGATCACATGTGCTGGGGAACACGTCAGTATGGTGAGATCACATGTGCTGGGGGAACACGTCAGTATGGTGAGATCACATGTGCTGGGGGAACACGTCTGTATGGTGAGATCACATGTGCTAGGGGACAAGTCTGTATGGTGAGATCACATGTGCTGGGGGAACACGTCTGTATGGTGAGATCACATGTGCTGGGGGAACACGTCTGTATGGTGAGATCACATGTGCTGTGGGGAACACGTCAGTATGGTGAGATCACATGTGCTGGGGGAACACGTCTGTATGGTGAGATCACATGTGCTAGGGGACAAGTCTGTATGGTGAGATCACATGTGCTGGGGGAACACGTCAGTATGGTGAGATCACATGTGCTGTGGGGAACACGTCTGTATGGTGAGATCACGTGCTGGGGGACAAGTCTGTATGGTGAGATCACATGCTGGGGAACACGTCAGTATGGTGAGATCACATGTGCTGGGGGACAAGTCTGTATGGTGAGATCACATGTGCTGGGGACAAGTCTGTATGGTGAGATCACATGTGCTGGGGACAAGTCTGTATGGTGAGATCACATGTGCTGGGGGACAAGTCTGTATGGTGAGATCACGTGTGCTGGGGGACACGTCTGTATGGTGAGATCACGTGTGCTGGGGACAAGTCTGTATGGTGAGATCACATGTGCTGGGGGAACACGTCTGTATGGTGAGATCACGTGTGCTGGGGACAAGTCTGTATGGTGAGATCACATGTGCTGGGGGAACACGTCTGTATGGTGAGATCACATGTGCTGGGGGACAAGTCTGTATGGTGGCCAACCTGTGGCTCATGAGCCGCATGTGAATCTTTCTTTATTCAAACGTGGCTCCCAACACTCTAAATCATGTGACCACAACAGATACAGAAACCGCTGCACTCCAGCCAGACACGCAGCAGCACTACAGGGACTGAAAACTGAAGGAGTCAGATACTAAAGGTGAGACGCCCACAAGCAAACATAGGACACATTAGGGACTGCTGCAATGGCATGAGATGATGGGGGAGCTGTAGTGATACATGAGGGTGGGCTAGAGTGACACATGGCAGAGCTGGCTGGAGAGACACAGGAGGGTCCTGGCTGGAGTGACACATTGGAGACCTGGCTGGAGTGACATAGGAGGGTGGTATCAGGAGTGACACATGGGAGATATGGCTGGAGTGACATAGGAGGGTGGTAGCAGGAGTGACACATGGGAGATATGGCTGGAGTGACATAGGAGGGTGGTAGCAGGAGTGACACATGGGAGATATGGCTGGAGTGACATAGGAGGGTGGTAGCAGGAGTGACACATGGGAGATATGGCTGGAGTGACATGGGAGAGCTGGCTGGAGTGACATAGGAGGCTGGTAGCAGGAGTGACACATGGGAGATATGGCTGGAGTGACATAGGAGGGTGGTAGCAGGAGTGACACATGGGAGAGCTGGCTGGAGTGACATAGGAGGGTGGTAGCAGGAGTGACACATGGGAGAGCTGGCTGGAGTGACATAGGAGGGTAGTAGCAGGAGTGACACATGGGGGAGCTGGCTGGAGTGACATAGGAGGCTGGTAGCAGGAGTGACACAGGGGGGAGCTGGCTGGAGTGATATAAGAGGGTGGTATCAGGAGTGACACATGGGAGATATGGCTGGAGTGACATAGGAGGGTGGTAGTAGGAGTGACACATGGGAGATATGGCTGTAGTGACATAGGAGGGTGGTAGCAGGAGTGACACATGGGAGATATGGCTGGAGTGACATAGGAGGGTGGTAGCAGGAGTGACACATGGGAGATATGGCTGGAGTGATATAAGAGGGTGGTAGCAGGAGTGACACATAGGAGAGCTGGCTGGAGTGACATAGGAGGGTGGTAGCAGGAGTGACACATGGGAGATATGGCTGGAGTGACATAGGAGGGTGGTAGCAGGAGTGACACATGGGAGATATGGCTGGAGTGACATAGGAGGGTGGTAGCAGGAGTGACATGGGAGATATGGCTGGAGTGACATAGGAGGGTGGTAGCAGGAGTGACACATGGGAGATATGGCTGGAGTGATATAAGAGGGTGGTATCAGGAGTGACACATGGGAGATATGGCTGGAGTGACATAGGAGGCTGGTAGCAGGAGTGACACATGGGAGAGCTGGCTGGAGTGACATAGGAGGGTGGTAGCAGGAGTGACACATGGGAGATATGGCTGGAGTGATATAAGAGGGTGGTAGCAGGAGTGACACATGGGAGAGCTGGCTGGAGTGACATAGGAGGGTGGTAGCAGGAGTGACACATGGGAGATATGGCTGGAGTGATATAAGAGGGTAGTAGCAGGAGTGACACATGGGGGAGCTGGCTGGAGTGACATAGGAGGGTGGTAGCAGGAGTGACACATGGGAGATATGGCTGGAGTGATATAAGAGGGTGGTATCAGGAGTGACACATGGGAGATATGGCTGGAGTGACATAGGAGGGTGGTAGCAGGAGTGACACATGGGAGATATGGCTGGAGTGATATAAGAGGGTGGTAGCAGGAGTGACACATGGGAGAGCTGGCTGGAGTGACATAGGAGGGTGGTAGCAGGAGTGACACATGGGAGATATGGCTGGAGTGATATAAGAGGGTGGTAGCAGGAGTGACACATGGGAGAGCTGGCTGGAGTGACATAGGAGGGTGGTAGCAGGAGTGACACATGGGGGAGCTGGCTGGAGTGACATAGGAGGGTGGTAGCAGGAGTGACACATGGGAGATATGGCTGGAGTGATATAAGAGGGTGGTATCAGGAGTGACACATGGGAGATATGGCTGGAGTGACATAGGAGGGTGGTAGCAGGAGTGACACATGGGAGATATCGCTGGAGTGATATAAGAGGGTGGTAGCAGGAGTGACACATGGGAGATATGGCTGGAGTGACATAGGAGGGTGGTAGCAGGAGTGACACATGGGAGATATGGCTGGAGTGATATAAGAGGGTGGTATCAGGAGTGACACATGGGAGATATGGCTGGAGTGACATAGGAGGGTGGTAGCAGGAGTGACACATGGGAGATATGGCTGGAGTGATATAAGAGGGTGATAGCAGGAGTGACACATAGGAGAGCTGGCTGGAGTGACATAGGAGGGTGGTAGCAGGAGTGACACATGGGAGATATGGCTGGAGTGATATAAGAGGGTGGTAGCAGGAGTGACACATGGGAGAGCTGGCTGGAGTGACATAGGAGGGTGGTAGCAGGAGTGACACATGGGGGAGCTGGCTGGAGTGACATAGGAGGGTGGTAGCAGGAGTGACACATGGGAGATATGGCTGGAGTGATATAAGAGGGTGGTATCAGGAGTGACACATGGGAGATATGGCTGGAGTGACATAGGAGGGTGGTAGCAGGAGTGACACATGGGAGATATCGCTGGAGTGATATAAGAGGGTGGTAGCAGGAGTAACACATGGGAGATATGGCTGGAGTGATATAAGAGGGTGGTAGCAGCAGTGAAACATGGGAGATATGGCTGGAGTGACAGGAGGGTGGTAGCAGGAGTGACACATGGGAGAGCTGGCTGGAGTGACATAGGAGGGTGGTAGCAGGAGTGACACATGGGGGAGCTGGCTGTAGTGACATAAGAGGGTGGTAGCAGGAGTGACACATGGAAGATATGGCTGGAGTGACATAGGAGGGTGGTAGCAGGAGTGACAAATGGGGGAGCTGGCTGGAGTGATATAAGAGGGTGGTAGCAGGAGTGACACATGGAAGATATGGCTGGAGTGTGGAGGGTGGTAGCAGGAGTGACACATGGGAGATATGGCTGGAGTGACATAGGAGGGTGGTAGCAGGAGTGACACATGGGAGAGCTGGCTGGAGTGATATAAGAGGGTGGTAGCAGGAGTGACACATGGGAGAGCTGGCTGGAGTGATATAAGAGGGTGGTATCAGGAGTGACACATGGGAGACACATGGAGTGACACATGGGAGATATGGCTGGAGTGATATAAGAGGGTGGTAGCAGAAGTGACACATGGGTGAGCTGGCTGGAGTGACATAGGAGGGTGGTAGCAGAAGTGACACATGGGTGAGCTGGCTGGAGTGACATAGGAGGGTAGTAGCAGGAGTGACACATGGGAGAGCTGGCTGGAGTGACATAGGAGGGTGGTAGCAGGAGTGACACATGGGGGAGCTGGCTGGAGTGATATAAGAGGGTGGTATCAGGAGTGACACATGGGAGATATGGCTGGAGTGACATAGGAGGGTGGTAGCAGGAGTGACACATGGGAGATATGGCTGGAGTGATATAAGAGGGTGATAGCAGGAGTGACACATAGGAGAGCTGGCTGGAGTGACATAGGAGGGTGGTAGCAGGAGTGACACATGGGAGATATGGCTGGAGTGATATAAGAGGGTGGTATCAGGAGTGACACATGGGAGATATGGCTGGAGTGACATAGGAGGGTGGTAGCAGGAGTGACACATGGGAGATATGGCTGGAGTGATATAAGAGGGTGGTAGCAGCAGTGAAACATGGGAGATATGGCTGGAGTGACAGGAGGGTGGTAGCAGGAGTGACACATGGGAGAGCTGGCTGGAGTGACATAGGAGGGTGGTAGCAGGAGTGACACATGGGGGAGCTGGCTGGAGTGACAAAAGAGGGTGGTAGCAGGAGTGACACATGGGAGATATGGCTGGAGTGACATAGGAGGGTGGTAGCAGGAGTGACAAATGGGGGAGCTGGCTGGAGTGATATAAGAGGGTGGTAGCAGGAGTGACACATGGAAGATATGGCTGGAGTGACATAGGAGGGTGGTAGCAGGAGTGACACATGGGAGATATGGCTGGAGTGACATAGGAGGGTGGTAGCAGGAGTGACACATGGGAGAGCTGGCTGGAGTGATATAAGAGGGTGGTAGCAGCAGGAGTGACACATGGGAGAGCTGGCTGGAGTGACATAGGAGGGTAGTAGCAGGAGTGACACATGGGGAAGCTGGCTGGAGTGACATAGGAGGGTGGTAGCAGGAGTGACACATGGGAGATATGGCTGGAGTGACATAAGAGGGTGGTAGCAGGAGTGACACATGGGAGATATGGCTGGAGTGACAAATGGGGGAGCTGGCTGGAGTGATATAAGAGGGTGGTAGCAGGAGTGACACATGGAAGATATGGCTGGAGTGACATAGGAGGGTGGTAGTAGGAGTGACACATGGGAGATATGGCTGGAGTGACATAGGAGGGTGGTAGCAGGAGTGACACATGGGAGAGCTGGCTGGAGTGACATAGGAGGCTGGTAGCAGGAGTGACACATGGGAGATATGGCTGGAGTGACATAGGAGGGTGGTAGCAGGAGTGACACATGGGAGAGCTGGCTGGAGTGACATAGGAGGGTGCTAGTAGGAGTAGTGATGTGCACCGGAAATTTTTCGGGTTTTGGTTTTGGATTCGGTTCCGCGGCCGTGTTTTGGATTCGGACGCGTTTTGGCAAAACCTCCCTGTAAATTTTTGGTCGGATTCAGGTTTTTTTTTTTACAAAAAACCCTCAAAAACAGCTTAAATCATAGAATTTGGGGGTCATTTTGATCCCATAGTATTAACCTCAATAACCATAATTTCTCTGACGTCCTAAGTGGATGCTGGGACTCCGTAAGGACCATGGGGAATAGCGGCTCCGCAGGAGACAGGGCACAAAAAGTAAAAGCTTTAGGACTAGCTGGTGTGCACTGGCTCCTCCCCCTATGACCCTCCTCCAAGCCTCAGTTAGATTTTTGTGCCCGGCCGAGAAGGGTGCAATCTAGGTGGCTCTCCTGAGCTGCTTAGAGTAAAAGTTTAGACTTAGGTTTTTTTATTTTCAGTGAGTCCTGCTGGCAACAGGCTCACTGCATCGAGGGACTAAGGGGAGAAGAAGCGAACTCACCTGCGTGCAGAGTGGATTGGGCTTCTTAGGCTACTGGACATTAGCTCCAGAGGGATCGATCACAGGCCCAGCCATGGATGGGTCCCGGAGCCGCGCCGCCGGCCCCCTTACAGAGCCAGAAGACAGAAGAGGTCCAGAAATCGGCGGCAGAAGACGTCCTGTCTTCAGTAAAGGCAGCGCACAGCACTGCAGCTGTGCGCCATTGCTCTCAGCACACTTCACACTCCGGTCACTGAGGGTGCAGGGCGCTGGGGGGGGGCGCCCTGAGACGCAATATAAACACTTTTTTTGGCAAAATATACATCACATATAGCTCCTGGGCTATATGGATGTATTTAACTCCTGCCAGTTTTTCTGTAAAAAGCGGGAGAAAAGGCCGCCGAGAAGGGGGCGGAGCCTATCTCCTCAGCACACAAGCGCAATTTTCCCTCACAGCTCCGCTGGAAGGACGACTCCCTGACTCTCCCCTGCAGTCCTGCACTACAGAAACAGGGTAAAAAAGAGAGGGGGGGCACTAATTTGGCATATATAAACTACATAGCAGCTATAAGGGAGAAACACTTATATAAGGTTGTCCCTATACATATTATAGCGCTCTGGTGTGTGCTGACAAACTCTCCCTCTGTCTCCCCAAAGGGCTAGTGGGGTCCTGTCCTCTATCAGAGCATTCCCTGTGTGTGTGCTGTGTGTCGGTACGTGTGTGTCGACATGTATGAGGAGGAAAATGGTGTGGAGGCAGAGCAATTGCCGGTAATAGTGATGTCACCCCTTAGGGAGTCGACACCTGACTGGATGGTCTTTAAGGAATTACGTGATAGCGTCAGCACTTTGCAAAAGACTGTTGATGACATGAGACAGCCGGCAAATCAATTAGTGCCTGTTCAGGCGTCTCAAACACCGTCAGGGGCTCTAAAGCGCCCTTTACCTCAGTCGGTCGACACGGACACTGACTCCAGTGTCGACGGTGAAGAAACAAACGTATTTTCCAGTAGGGCCACACGTTACATGATCACGGCAATGAAGGAGGTTTTGCATATTTCTGACACTACAAGTACCACAAAAAGGGGTATTATGTGGGGTGTGAAAAAACTACCTGTAGTTTTTCCTGAATCAGATGAATTAAATGAGGTGTGTGATGAAGCGTGGGTTTCCCCCGATAAAAAACTGCTAATTTCTAAAAAATTATTGCCATTATACCCTTTCCCGCCAGAGGTTAGGGCGCGCTGGGAAACACCCCCTAGGGTAGATAAAGCGCTCACACGCTTATCAAAACAAGTGGCGTTACCGTCTCCTGATACGGCCGCCCTCAAGGAACCAGCTGATAGGAAGCTGGAAAATATCCTGAAAAGTATATACACACATACTGGTGTTATACTGCGACCAGCAATCGCCTCAGCCTGGATGTGCAGTGCGGGGGTAGCTTGGTCGGAGTCCCTGACTGAAAATATTGATACCCTGGACAGGGACAGTATATTATTGACTATAGAGCATTTAAAAGATGCATTTCTATATATGCGAGATGCACAGAGGGATATTTGCACTCTGGCATCAAGAGTAAGTGCGCTGTCCATTTCTGCCAGAAGTTGTTTATGGACACGACAGTGGTCAGGTGATGCGGATTCCAAACTGCACATGGAAGTATTGCCGTATAAAGGAGAGGAGTTATTTGGGGTCGGTCTATCGGACCTGGTGGCCACGGCAACAGCTGGGAAATCCACCTTTTTACCCCAGGTCACCTCTCAGCAGAAAAAGACACCGTCTTTTCAACCTCAGTCCTTTCGTCCCCATAAGGGCAAGCGGGCAAAAGGCCACTCATATCTGCCACGCGGTAGAGGAAGGGGGAAAAGACTGCAGCAGGCAGCCTCTTCCCAGGAACAGAAGCCCTCCCCCGCTTCTGCCAAGTCCTCAGCATGACGCTGGGGCCTTACAAGCGGACTCAGGTACGGTGGGGGGTCGTCTCAAGAGTTTCAGCGCGCAGTGGGCTCACTCGCAAGTGGACCCCTGGATCCTGCAGGTAGTATCTCAGGGGTACAGATTGGAATTCGAGACATCTCCCCCTCGCCGGTTCCTGAAGTCTGCTTTACCAACGTCTCCCTCCGACAGGGAGGCGGTATTGGAAGCCATTCACAAGCTGTATTCCCAGCAGGTGATAATCAAAGTACCCCTCCTACAACAGGGAAAGGGGTATTATTCCACACTGTTTGTGGTACCGAAGCCGGACGGCTCGGTGAGACCTATTCTAAATCTGAAGTCCTTGAACACTTACATACAAAGGTTCAAAATCAAAATGGAGTCACTCAGAGCAGTGATAGCGAACCTGGAAGAAGGGGACTATATGGTGTCTCTGGACATCAAGGATGCTTACCTCCATGTCCCAATTTGCCCTTCTCACCAAGGGTACCTCAGGTTCGTGGTACAGAACTGTCACTATCAGTTTCAAATGCTGCCGTTTGGATTGTCCACGGCACCCCGGGTCTTTACCAAGGTAATGGCCGAAATGATGATTCTTCTTCGAAGAAAAGGCGTCTTAATTATCCCTTACTTGGACGATCTACTGATAAGGGCAAGGTCCAGAGAACAGTTGGAGGTCGGAGTAGCACTATCTCAAGTAGTACTACGACAGCACGGGTGGATTCTAAATATTCCAAAATCGCAGCTGAGTCCGACGACACGTCTGCTGTTCCTAGGGATGATTCTGGACACAGTCCAGAAAAAGGTGTTTCTCCCGGAGGAGAAAGCCAGGGAGTTATCCGAGCTAGTCAGGAACCTCCTAAAACCAGGCCAAGTGTCAGTGCATCAATGCACAAGGGTCCTGGGAAAAATGGTGGCTTCTTACGAAGCGATTCCATTCGGCAGATTCCACGCAAGAACTTTTCAGTGGGATCTGCTGGACAAATGGTCCGGATCGCATCTTCAGATGCATCAGCGGATAACCCTGTCTCCGAGGACAAGGGTGTCTCTTCTGTGGTGGTTGCAGAGTGCTCATCTTCTAGAGGGCCGCAGATTCGGCATTCAGGACTGGGTCCCGGTGACCATGGATGCCAGCCTTCGAGGCTGGGGAGCAGTCACACAGGGAAGAAATTTCCAGGGAGTGTGGTCAAGCCTGGAGACTTCACTTCACATAAATATACTGGAGCTAAGGGCAATTTACAATGCTCTAAGCCTAGCAAGACCTCTGCTTCAAGGTCAGCCGGTGTTGATCCAGTCGGACAACATCACTGCAGTCGCCCACATAAACAGACAGGGCGGCACAAGAAGCAGGAGGGCAATGGCGGAAGCTGCAAGGATTCTTCGCTGGGCGGAAAATCATGTGATAGCACTGTCAGCAGTGTTCATTCCGGGAGTGGACAACTGGGAAGCAGACTTCCTCAGCAGGCACGACCTCCACCCGGGAGAGTGGGGACTTCATCCGGAAGTCTTCCACATGATTGTGAACCATTGGGAAAAACCAAAGGTGGACATGATGGCGTCCCGCCTCAACAAAAAACTAGACAGGTATTGCGCCAGGTCAAGGGACCCTCAGGCAATAGCTGTGGACGCTCTGGTAACACCTTGGGTGTTACAGTCAGTGTATGTGTTCCCTCCTCTGCCTCTCATACCCAAGGTACTGAGAATTATAAGACGGAGAGGAGTAAGAACTATACTCGTGGCTCCGGATTGGCCAAGAAGGACTTGGTACCCGGAACTTCAAGAGATGCTCACAGAGGACCCGTGGCCTCTGCCGCTAAGAAGGGACCTGCTTCAGCAAGGACCCTGTCTGTTCCAAGACTTACCGCGGCTGCGTTTGACGGCATGGCGGTTGAACGCCGGATCCTGAAGGAAAAATGCATTCCGGAGGAAGTCATCCCTACCCTGATCAAAGCCAGGAAGGAGGTGACCGCACAACATTATCACCGTATTTGGCGAAAATATGTTGCGTGGTGTGAGGCCAGGAGGGCCCCGACGGAGGAATTTCAACTGGGTCGATTCCTGCATTTCCTGCAAACAGGAGTGTCTATGGGCCTCAAATTGGGGTCCATTAAGGTTCAAATTTCGGCCCTGTCGATTTTCTTCCAGAAAGAATTGGCTTCAGTTCCTGAAGTCCAGACGTTTGTCAAGGGAGTACTGCATATACAGCCCCCTTTTGTGCCTCCAGTGGCACCGTGGGATCTCAATGTAGTTCTGGGATTCCTCAAATCACATTGGTTTGAACCGCTCAAATCTGTGGATTTGAAATATCTCACATGGAAAGTGACCATGCTGCTGGCCCTGGCCTCGGCCAGGCGAGTGTCAGAATTGGCGGCTTTATCTTACAAAAGCCCATATCTGATTTTCCATTCGGACAGGGCAGAACTGCGGACCCGTCCCCAGTTTCTCCCTAAGGTGGTGTCAGCGTTTCACCTGAACCAACCTATTGTGGTGCCTGCGGCTACTAGGGACTTGGAGGACTCCAAGTTGCTAGACGTTGTCAGAGCCCTAAAAATATATATTTCAAGGACGGCTGGAGTCAGAAAGTCTGACTCGCTGTTTATACTGTATGCACCCAACAAGCTGGGTGCTCCTGCTTCTAAGCAGACGATTGCTCGTTGGATTTGTAGTACAATTCAGCTTGCACATTCTGTGGCAGGCCTGCCACAGCCAAAATCTGTAAATGCCCACTCCACAAGGAAGGTGGGCTCATCTTGGGCGGCTGCCCGAGGGGTCTAGGCTTTACAACTTTGCTGAGCAGCTACTTGGTCAGGGGCAAACACGTTTGCAAAATTCTACAAATTTGATACCCTGGCTGAGGAGGACCTGGAGTTCTCTCATTCGGTGCTGCAGAGTCATCCGCACTCTCCCGCCCGTTTGGGAGCTTTGGTATAATCCCCATGGTCCTTACGGAGTCCCAGCATCCACTTAGGACGTCAGAGAAAATAAGAATTTACTTACCGATAATTCTATTTCTCGTAGTCCGTAGTGGATGCTGGGCGCCCATCCCAAGTGCGGATTGTCTGCAATACTTGTACATAGTTATTGTTACAAAAATCGGGTTTTTATTGTTGAGAGCCATCTTTGCAGAGGCTCCTCTGTTATCATGCTGTTAACTGGGTTCAGATCACAGGTTGTACAGTGTGATTGGTGTGGCTGGTATGAGTCTTACCCGGGATTCAAAATCCTTCCTTATTGTGTACGCTCATCCGGGCACAGTATCCTAACTGAGGCTTGGAGGAGGGTCATAGGGGGAGGAGCCAGTGCACACCAGCTAGTCCTAAAGCTTTTACTTTTTGTGCCCTGTCTCCTGCGGAGCCGCTATTCCCCATCGTCCTTACGGAGTCCCAGCATCCACTACGGACTACGAGAAATAGAATTATCGGTAAGTAAATTCTTATTTTCCACTCATTTTCAGTCTATTCTGAACACCTCACAATATTGTTTTTAGTCCTAATATTTGCACCGAGGTCGCTGGATGACTAAGCTAAGCGACACAAGTGGCCGACACAAACACCTGGCCCATCTAGGAGTGGCACTGCAGTGTCAGACAGGATGGCACTTCCAAAAAATAGTCCCCAAACAGCACATGATGCAAAGAAAAAAGGAGGTGCACCAAGGTCGCTGGATGGCTAAGCTAAGCGACACAAGTGGCCGACGCAAACACCTGGCCCATCTAGAAGTTGCACTGCAGTGTTACACATGATGGCAAACTGTGCAAAACTGAAATGCACCACAGGTATGAATGGATAGAATACTTGACGACACAGAGGTAGGTAGAGTAGTGGCCTACTGTACCATACTGCTATATATTATATACTGGTGGTCAGCAAGCTGTGCAAAACTGAAATGCACCACAGGTATGGATGGATAGTATACTTGACGACACAGAGGTAGGTAGAGCAGTGGCCTACTGTACCATACTGCTATATATTATATACTGGTGGTCAGCAAAATTATGCACTGTACTCCTACTATATATATAACAATGCAGCACTGATATGGAGCGGTTTTAAGGCAGAGAACGTATAATACTGGTGGTCACTGGTCAGCAAAACTCTGCACTGTACTCCTCCTATATAATACTGCTGGTCCCCAGTCCCCACAATAAAGCAGTGTGAGCACAGATATTTGCAGCACCCTGAGCACAGATATGGAGCGTTTTTCAGGCAGAGAACGTAGATATTTGCAGCACACTGAGCACAGATATTTGCAGCCCCCTGAACATAGACGAACCGAACCCGCTCATCACTAAGTAGGATTGACACATGGAAGAGCTGGCTAGAGTGACACGTGGGAGAGCTAGCAGGAGTGATACAGGGGAGCTGGCTGGAGTGACACAGCAGGGTTTTGGCAGTACTGACACGTGGGAGAGCTGGCTGGAGTGACACGGGGGAGCTGACTGAAGTGACATAGGAGGGTTCTAGCAGGAGTAATACATGGAAGAGCTGGCTGGAGTGACTGGAGGGTGTTGGCTGGAGTGACACATGGGGGAGCTGGCTGGAGTGACACGGGGGAGCTGACTGAAGTGACATAGGAGGGTCCTAGCAGGAGTAATACATGGAAGTGTTGGCTGGAGTGACTGGAGGGTGTTGGCTGGAGTGACACATGGGGGAGCTGGCTGGAGTGACACGGGGGAGCTGACTGAAGTGACATAGGAGGGTCCTAGCAGGAGTAATACATGGAAGAGCTGGCTGGAGTGACTGGAGGGTGTTGGCTGGAGTGACACATGGGGGAGCTGGCTGGAGTGACACATGGGGAAGCTGACTGAAGTGACATAGGAGGGTCCTAGCAGGAGTAATACATGGAAGAGCTGGCTGGAGTGACTGGAGGGTGTTGGCTGGAGTGACACATGGGGGAGCTGGCTGGAGTGACACAGCAGGGTCTTGGCAGTAATGACACATGAGGGAGCTGGCTGGAGTGACACAGCAGGGTCTTGGCAGTAGTTACACATGGGAGAGCTGGCTGGAGTGCCACGGGGGAGTTGGCTGAAGTGACATAGGAGGTTGTTAGCAGGAGTGACACATGGGGGAGCTGAAGTTTATTATGTGAATCTGGCTTTTTCAATTATTTTTTGTGAAAGTGGCTTTTTCAATGGATCTGGCTTTAAAAATGTATTTTATGTCGTTCTGGCATTTTCAATATATTTTATACCAGGGGTGTGGTCTAGTAGGCACAAGGCCACATTCCATTTTTGCATGCGCACCATCTGCTCGATGTCGGCTCTTTGACGTACCTAACAAGGTTTTTTGACTCTTTGTCACTGACTGGTTGGCCATCCCTGGCTTGGACCCTTCTTATTGACCCCTATACTGCTGAGGATTTTCTTACCTATGTACTAAGGTCCGTTATTCACACGCTGATGTCACGTTGCTGATGCCTGTACCCGGGTGCCTGTGTGCAGTATATATAGTACCCCTCAGCCCTGTCCTGCACGCTCATGTCACGTTACTGATGCCTGTACCCGGGTACCTGTGTGCAGTATATATAGTACCCCTCAGCCCTGTCCTGTCCTGCACGCTGATGTCACGTTACTGATGCCTGTACCCGGGTACCTGTGTGTAGTATATATAGTACCCCTCAGCCCTGTCCTGTCCTGCACGCTGATGTCACGTTACTGATGCCTGTATCCGGGTACCTGTGTGCAGTATATATAGTACCCCTCAGCCCTGTCCTGCACGCTGATGTCACGTTACTGATGCCTGTACCCGGGTACCTGTGTGCAGTATATATAGTACCCCTCAGCCCTGTCCTGTCCTGCACGCTGATGTCACGTTACTGATGCCTGTACCCGGGTACCTGTGTGCAGTATATATAGTACCCCTCAGCCCTGTCCTGTCCTGCACGCTGATGTCACGTTACTGATGCCTGTATCCGGGTACCTGTGTGTAGTATATATAGTACCCCTCAGCTCTGTCCTGTCCTGCACGCTGATGTCACGTTACTGATGCCTGTACCCGGGTACCTGTGTGCAGTATATATAGTACCCCTCAGCCCTGTCCTGTCCTGCACGCTGGTGTCACGTTACTGATGCCTGTACCCGGGTACCTGTGTGCAGTATATATAGTACCCCTCAGCCCTGTCCTGCATGCTGATGTCACGTTACTGATGCCTGTACCCGGGTACCTGTGTGCAGTATATATAGTACCCCTCAGCCCTGTCCTGTCCTGCACGCTGATGTCACGTTACTGATGCCTGTACCCGGGTACCTGTGTGCAGTATATATAGTATCCCTCAGCCCTGTCCTGTTCTGCACGCTGATGTCATGTTACTGATGCCTGTACCCGGGTACCTGTGTGCAGTATATATAGTACCCCTCAGCCCTGTCCTGTCCTGCACGCTGATGTCACGCTGCTGATGCCTGTACCCGGGTACCTGTGTGCAGTATATATAGTACCCCTCAGCCCTGTCCTGTTCTGCACGCTGATGTCACGTTACTGATGCCTGTACCCGGGTACCTGTGTGCAGTATATATAGTACCCCTCAGCCCTGTCCTGCACGCTGATGTCACGTTACTGATGCCTGTACCCGGGTACCTGTGTGCAGTATATATAGTACCCCTCAGCCCTGTCCTGCACGCTGATGTCACGTTACTGATGTCTGTACCCGGGTACCTGTGTGCAGTATATATAGTACCCCTCAGCCCTGTCCTGTCCTGCGCGCTGATGTCACGTTGCTGATGCCTGTACCCGGGTACCTGTGTGCAGTATATATAGTACCCCTCAGCCTTGTCCTGCGCGCTGATGTCACGTTACTGATGCCTGTACCCGGGTACCTGTGTTTAGTATATATAGTACCCCTCATCCCTGTCCTGTCCTGCGCGCTGATGTCACGTTGCTGATGCCTGTACCCGGGTACCTGTGTGCAGTATATATAGTACCCCTCAGCCCTGTCCTGCGCGCTGATGTCACGTTACTGATGCCTGTACCTGTGTGCAGTATATATAGTACCCCTCAGCCCTGTCCTGTCCTGCACGCTGATGTCACGTTGCTGATGCCTGTACCTGTGTGCAGTATATATAGTACCCCTCAGCCCTGTCCTGCGCGCTGATGTCACGTTACTGATGCCTGTACCCGGGTACCTGTGTGCAGTATATATAGTACCCCTCAGCCCTGTCCTGTCCTGCACACTGATGTCACGTTGCTGATGCCTGTACCCGTGTACCTGTGTGCAGAATATATAGTACCCCTCAGCCCTGTCCTGTCCTGCACGCTGATGTCACGTTACTGATGCCTGTACCCGGGTACCTGTGTGCAGTATATATAGTACCCCTCAGTCCTGTCCTGCACGCTGATGTCACGTTACTGATGCCTGTACCCGGGTACCTGTGTGCAGTATATATAGTACCCCTCAGTCCTGTCCTGCACGCTGATGTCACGTTACTGATGCCTGTACCTGTGTGCAGTATATCTAGTACCCCTCAGCCCTGTCCTGCACGCTGATGTCACGTTACTGATGCCTGTACCCGGGTACCTGTGTGCAGTATATATAGTACCCCTCAGTCCTGTCCTGCACGCTGATGTCACGTTACTGATGCCTGTACCCGGGTACCTGTGTGCAGTATATCTTGTACCCCTCAGCCCTGTCCTGTCCTGCACACTGATGTCACGTTGCTGATGCCTGTACCCGTGTACCTGTGTGCAGTATATATAGTACCCCTCAGCCCTGTCCTGTATCCTGCACGCTGATGTCACGTTACTGATGCCTGTACCCGGGTACCTGTGTGCAGTATAGTACCCCTCAGCCCTGTTCTGTCCTGCACTCTGATGTCACGCTGCTGATGCCTGTACCCGGGTACCTGTGTGCAGTATATATAGTACCCCTCAGTCCTGTCCTGTCCTGCACGCTGATGTCACGTTACTGATGTCTGTACCCGGGTACCTGTGTGTAGTATATATAGTACCCCTCAGCCCTGTCCTGTCCTGCACGCTGATGTCACGTTACTGATGCCTGTACCCGGGTACCTGTGTGCAGTATATATAGTACCCCTCAGCCCTGTCCTGTCCTGCACGCTGGTGTCACGTTACTGATGCCTGTACCCGGGTACCTGTGTGCAGTATATATAGTACCCCTCAGCCCTGTCCTGTCCTGCACGCTGATGTCACGTTACTGATGCCTGTACCCGGGTACCTGTGTGCAGTATATATAGTATCCCTCAGCCCTGTCCTGTTCTGCGCGCTGATGTCATGTTACTGATGCCTGTACCCGGGTACCTGTGTGCAGTATATATAGTACCCCTCAGCCCTGTCCTGTCCTGCACGCTGATGTCACGCTGCTGATGCCTGTACCCGGGTACCTGTGTGCAGTATATATAGTACCCCTCAGCCCTGTCCTGTTCTGCACGCTGATGTCACGTTACTGATGCCTGTACCCGGGTACCTGTGTGCAGTATATATAGTACCCCTCAGTCCTGTCCTGCACGCTGATGTCACGTTACTGATGCCTGTACCCGGGTACCTGTGTGCAGTATATATAGTACCCCTCAGCCCTGTCCTGCACGCTGATGTCACGTTACTGATGCCTGTACCCGGGTACCTGTGTGCAGTATATATAGTACCCCTCAGCCCTGTCCTGTCCTGCGCGCTGATGTCACGTTGCTGATGCCTGTACCCGGGTACCTGTGTGCAGTATATATAGTACCCCTCAGCCTTGTCCTGCGCGCTGATGTCACGTTACTGATGCCTGTACCCGGGTACCTGTGTTTAGTATATATAGTACCCCTCATCCCTGTCCTGTCCTGCGCGCTGATGTCACGTTGCTGATGCCTGTACCCGGGTACCTGTGTGCAGTATATATAGTACCCCTCAGCCCTGTCCTGCGCGCTGATGTCACGTTGCTGATGCCTGTACCCGGGTACCTGTGTGCAGTATATATAGTACCCCTCAGCCCTGTCCTGTCCTGCACGCTGATGTCACGTTGCTGATGCCTGTACCTGTGTGCAGTATATATAGTACCCCTCAGCCCTGTCCTGTCCTGCGCGCTGATGTCACGTTACTGATGCCTGTACCCGGGTACCTGTGTGCAGTATATATAGTACCCCTCAGCCCTGTCCTGTCCTGCACACTGATGTCACGTTGCTGATGCCTGTACCCGTGTACCTGTGTGCAGAATATATAGTACCCCTCAGCCCTGTCCTGTCCTGCACGCTGATGTCACGTTACTGATGCCTGTACCCGGGTACCTGTGTGCAGTATATATAGTACCCCTCAGTCCTGTCCTGCACGCTGATGTCACGTTACTGATGCCTGTACCCGGGTACCTGTGTGCAGTATATATAGTACCCCTCAGTCCTGTCCTGCACGCTGATGTCACGTTACTGATGCCTGTACCCGGGTACCTGTGTGCAGTATATCTAGTACCCCTCAGCCCTGTCCTGCACGCTGATGTCACGTTACTGATGCCTGTACCCGGGTACCTGTGTGCAGTATATATAGTACCCCTCAGTCCTGTCCTGCACGCTGATGTCACGTTACTGATGCCTGTACCCGGGTACCTGTGTGCAGTATATCTTGTACCCCTCAGCCCTGTCCTGTCCTGCACACTGATGTCACGTTGCTGATGCCTGTACCCGTGTACCTGTGTGCAGTATATATAGTACCCCTCAGCCCTGTCCTGTATCCTGCACGCTGATGTCACGTTACTGATGCCTGTACCCGGGTACCTGTGTGCAGTATATATAGTACCCCTCAGCCCTGTTCTGTCCTGCACTCTGATGTCACGCTGCTGATGCCTGTACCCGGGTACCTGTGTGCAGTATATATAGTACCCCTCAGTCCTGTCCTGTCCTGCACGCTGATGTCACGTTACTGATGTCTGTACCCGGGTACCTGTGTGTAGTATATATAGTACCCCTCAGCCCTGTCCTGTCCTGCACGCTGATGTCACGTTACTGATGCCTGTACCCGGGTACCTGTGTGCAGTATATATAGTACCCCTCAGCCCTGTCCTGTCCTGCACGCTGATGTCACGTTGCTGATGCCTGTACCCGGGTACCTGTGTGCAGTATATATAGTACCCCTCAGCCCTGTCCTGTCCTGCACGCTGATGTCACGTTACTGATGCCTGTACCCGGGTACCTGTGTGTAGTATATATAGTACCCCTCAGCCCTGTCCTGCACGCTGATATCACATTACTGATGCCTTTACCCGGGTACCTGTGTGTAGTATATATAGTACCCCTCAGCCCTGTCCTGTCCTGCACGCTGATGTCACGTTACTGATGCCTGTACCCGGGTACCTGTGTGCAGTATATATAGTACCCCTCAGCCCTGTCCTGTCCTGCGCGCTGATGTCACGTTACTGATGCCTGTACCCGGGTACCTGTGTGCAGTATATATAGTACCCCTCATCCCTGTCCTGCACGCTGATGTCACGTTACTGATGTCTGTACCCGGGTACCTGTGTGCAGTATATATAGTACCCCTCAGCCCTGTCCTGTCCTGCACGCTGATGTCACGTTACTGATGCCTGTACGGGTACCTGTGTGCAGTATATATAGTACCCCTCAGTCCTGTCCTGCACGCTGATGTCACGTTACTGATACCTGTACCCGGGTACCTGTGTGCAGTATATATAGTACCCCTCAGCCCTGTCCTGTCCTGCACGCTGATGTCACGTTACTGATGCCTGTACCCGGGTACCTGTGTGCAGTATATATAGTACCCCTCAGCCCTGTCCTGTCCTGCACGCTGATGTCAGGTTACTGATGCCTGTACCCGGGTACCTGTGTGCAGTATATATAGTACCCCTCAGTCCTGTCCTGTCCTGCACGCTGATGTCACGTTACTGATGTCTGTACCCGGGTACCTGTGTGTAGTATATATAGTACCCCTCAGCCCTGTCCTGTCCTGCACGCTGATGTCACGTTACTGATGCCTGTACCCGGGTACCTGTGTGCAGTATATATAGTACCCCTAAGCCCTGTCCTGTCCTGCACGCTGATGTCACGTTGCTGATGCCTGTACCCGGGTACCTGTGTGCAGTATATATAGTACCCCTCAGCCCTGTACTGCACGCTGATGTCACGTTACTGATGCCTGTACCCGGGTACCTGTGTGTAGTATATATAGTACCCCTCAGCCCTGTCCTGTCCTGCACGCTGATGTCACGTTACTGATGCCTGTACCCGGGTACCTGTGTGCAGTATATATAGTACCCCTCAGCCCTGTCCTGTCCTGCACGCTGATGTCACGTTGCTGATGCCTGTACCCGGGTACCTGTGTGCAGTATATATAGTACCCCTCAGCCCTGTCCTGTCCTGCACGCTGATGTCACGTTACTGATGCCTGTACCCGGGTACCTGTGTGTAGTATATATAGTACCCCTCAGCCCTGTCCTGCACGCTGATATCACATTACTGATGCCTGTACCCGGGTACCTGTGTGTAGTATATATAGTACCCCTCAGCCCTGTCCTGTCCTGCACGCTGATGTCACGTTACTGATGCCTGTACCCGGGTACCTGTGTGCAGTATATATAGTACCCCTCAGCCCTGTCCTGTCCTGCACGCTGATGTCACGTTGCTGATGCCTGTACCCGGGTACCTGTGTGCAGTATATATAGTACCCCTCAGCCCTGTCCTGCACGCTGATGTCACATTGCTGATGCCTGTACCCGGGTACCTGTGTGCAGTATATATAGTACCCCTCTGTCCTGTCCTGCACGCTGATGTCACGTTACTGATGCCTGTACCCGGGTACCTGTGTGCAGTATATATAGTACCCCTCAGCCCTGTCCTGTCCTGCACGCTGATGTCACGTTACTGATGCCTGTACCCGGGTACCTGTGTGCAGTATATATAGTACCCCTCAGCCCTGTCCTGTCCTGCGCGCTGACGTCACGTTACTGATGCCTGTACCCGGGTACCTGTGTGCAGTATATATAGTACCCCCTCATCCCTGTCCTGCACGCTGATGTCACGTTACTGATGTCTGTACCCGGGTACCTGTGTGCAGTATATATAGTACCCCTCAGCCCTGTCCTGCACGCTGATGTCACATTGCTGATGCCTGTACCCGGGTACCTGTGTGCAGTATATATAGTACCCCTCAGCCCTGTCCTGTCCTGCACGCTGATGTCACGTTACTAATGCCTGTACGGGTACCTGTGTGCAGTATATATAGTACCCCTCAGTCCTGTCCTGCACGCTGATGTCACGTTACTGATGTCTGTACCCGGGTACCTGTGTGCAGTATATATAGTACCCCTCAGCCCTGTCCTGTCCTGCACGCTGATGTCACGTTACTGATACCTGTACCCGGGTACCTGTGTGCAGTATATATAGTACCCCTCAGCCCTGTCCTGTCCTGCACGCTGATGTCACGTTACTGATGCCTGTACCCGGGTACCTGTGTGCAGTATATATAGTACCCCTCAGCCCTGTCCTGCACGCTGATGTCAGGTTACTGATGCCTGTACCCGGGTACCTGTGTGCAGTATATATAGTACCCCTCAGCCCTGTCCTGTCCTGCACGCTGATGTCACGTTACTGATGCCTGTACCCGGGTACCTGTGTGCAGTATATATAGTACCCCTCAGCCCTGTCCTGCACGCTGATGTCACGTTACTGATGCCTGTACCCGGGTACCTGTGTGCAGTATATATAGTACCCCTCAGCCCTGTCCTGTCCTGCACGCTGATGTCACGTTACTGATGCCTGTACCCGGGTACCTGTGTGCAGTATATATAGTGCCCCTCAGCCCTGTCCTGTCCTGCACGCTGATGTCACGCTGCTGATGCCTGTACCCGGGTACCTGTGTGTAGTATATATAGTACCCCTCAGCCCTGTCCTGCATGCTGATATCACGTTGCTGATGCCTGTACCCGGGTACCTGTGTGCAGTATATATAGTACCCCTCAGCCCTGTCCTGTCCTGCACGCTGATGTCACGTTACTGATACCTGTACCCGGGTACCTGTGTGCAGTATATATAGTACCCTCATCCCTGTCCTGTCCTGCACGCTGATGTCATGTTACTGATGCCTGTACCCGGGTACCTGTGTGCAGTATATATAGTACCCCTCAGCCCTGTCCTGTCCTGCACGCTGATGTCACGTTACTGATGCCTGTACCCGGGTACCTGTGTGCAGTATATATAGTACCCCTCAGCCCTGTCCTGTCCTGCACGCTGATGTCACGTTACTGATGCCTGTACCCGGGTACCTGTGTGCAGTATATATTGTACCCCTCAGCCCTGTCCTGCACGCTGATGTTGCGTTACTGATGCCTGTACCCGGGTACCTGTGTGCAGTATATATAGTACCCCTCAGCCCTGTCCTGTCCTACACGCTGATGTCACGTTACTGATGTCTGTACCCGGGTACCTGTGTGCAGTATATATAGTACCCCTCAGCCTTGTCCTGTCCTACACGCTGATGTCACGTTACTGATGTCTGTACCTGTGTGCAGTATATATAGTACCCCTCAGCCCTGTCCTGCACGCTGATGTCACGTTGCTGATGCCTGTACCCGGGTACCTGTGTGCAGTATATATAGTACCCCTCAGCCCTGTCCTGTCCTGCACGCTGATGTCACGTTACTGATGCCTGTACCCAGGTACCTGTGTGCAGTATATATAGTACCCCTCAGCCCTGTCCTGCATGCTGATGTCACGTTACTGATGCCTGTACCCGGGTACCTGTGTGCAGTATATATAGTACCCCTCAGCCCCGCCCTGTCCTGCACGCTGATGTCACGTTACTGATGTCTGTACCCGGGTACCTGTGTGCAGTATATATAGTACCCCTCAGCCCTGTCCTGTCCTGCACGCTGATGTCACGTTACTGATGCCTGTACCCGGGTACCTGTGTGCAGTATATATAGTACCCCTCAGCCCTGTCCTGTACGCTGATGTCACGTTGCTGATGCCTGTACCCGGGTACCTGTGTGCAGTATATATAGTACCCCTCAGCCCTGTCCTGTCCTGCACGCTGATGTCACGTTACTGATGCCTGTACCCGGGTACCTGTGTGCAGTATATATAGTACCCATCAGCCCTGTCCTGCACGCTGATGTCACGTTACTGATGCCTGTACCCGGGTACCTGTGTGCAGTATATATAGTACCCCTCAGTCCTGTCCTGTCCTGCACGCTGATGTCACGTTGCTGATGCCTGTACCCGGGTACCTGTGTGCAGTATATATAGTACCCCTCAGCCCTGTCCTGCACGCTGATGTCACGTTACTGATGTCTGTACCCGGGTACCTGTGTGCAGTATATATAGTACCCCTCAGCCCTGTCCTGTCCTGCACGCTGATGTCACGTTACTGATGCCTGTACCCGGGTACCTGTGTGCAGTATATATAGTACCCCTCAGCCCTGTCCTGCACGCTGATGTCACGTTACTGATGCCTGTACCCGGGTACCTGTGTGCAGTATATATAGTACCCCTCATCCCCGCCCTGTCCTGCACGCTGATGTCACGTTACTGATGTCTGTACCCGGGTACCTGTGTGCAGTATATATAGTACCCCTCAGCCCTGTCCTGTCCTGCACGCTGATGTCACGTTACTGATGTCTGTACCCGGGTACCTGCGTGCAGTATATATAGTACCCCTCAGCCCTGTCCTGTCCTGCACGCTGATGTCACGTTACTGATGCCTGTACCCGGGTGCCTGTGTGCGGTATATATAGTACCCCTCAGCTCTGTCCTGTCCTGCACGCTGATGTCACGTTACTGATACCTGTACCCGGGTACCTGTGTGCAGTATATATAGTACCCCTCAGCCCTGTCCTGCATGCTGATGTCACGTTGCTGATGCCTGTACCCAGGTACCTGTGTGCAGTATATATAGTACCCCTCAGCCCTGACCTGCACGCTGATGTCACGTTACTGATACCTGTACCCGGGTACCTGTGTGCAGTATATATAGTACCCCTCATCCCCGCCCTGTCCTGCACGCTGATGTCACGTTACTGATGTCTGTACCCGGGTACCTGTGTGCAGTATATATAGTACCCCTCAGCCCTGTCCTGTCCTGCACGCTGATGTCACGTTACTGATGCCTGTACCCGGGTACCTGTGTGCAGTATATATAGTACCCCTCAGCCCTGTCCTGTCCTGCACGCTGATGTCAGGTTACTGATGCCTGTACCCGGGTACCTGTGTGCAGTATATATAGTACCCCTCAGCCCTGTCCTGTCCTGCACGCTGATGTCACGTTACTGATGCCTGTACCCGGGTACCTGTGTGCAGTATATATAGTACCCCTCAGCCCTGTCCTGCACGCTGATGTCACGTTGCTGATGCCTGTACCCGGGTACCTGTGTGCAGTATATATAGTGCCCCTCAGCCCTGTCCTGTCCTGCACGCTGATGTCACGCTGCTGATGCCTGTACCCGGGTACCTGTGTGTAGTATATATAGTACCCCTCAGCCCTGTCCTGCACGCTGATGTCACGTTGCTGATGCCTGTACCCGGGTACCTGTGTGCAGTATATATAGTACCCCTCAGCCCTGTCCTGTCCTGCACGCTGATGTCACGTTACTGATGCCTGTACCCAGGTACCTGTGTGCAGTATATATAGTATCCCTCAGCCCTGTCCTGTCCTGCACGCTGATGTCACGTTACTGATACCTGTACCCGGGTACCTGTGTGCAGTATATATAGTACCCCTCAGCCCTGTCCTGCACGCTGATGTCACGTTACTGATGCCTGTACCCGGGTACCTGTGTGCAGTATATATAGTACCCCTCAGCCCTGTCCTGTCCTGCACGCTGATGTCACGTTACTGATGCCTGTACCCGGGTACCTGTGTGCAGTATATATAGTACCCCTCAGCCCTGTCCTGTCCTGCACGCTGATGTCACGTTACTGATGTCTGTACCCGGGTACCTGTGTGCAGTATATATAGTACCCTTCAGCCCTGTCCTGTCCTGCACGCTGATGTCACGTTACTGATGCCTGTACCCGGGTGCCTGTGTACAGTATATATAGTACCCCTCAGCCCTGTCCTGCATGCTGATGTCACGTTGCTGATGCCTGTACCCGGGTACCTGTGTGCAGTATATATAGTACCCCTCAGCCCTGTCCTGCACGCTGATGTCACGTTGCTGATGCCTGTAACCGGGTACCTGTGTGCAGTATATATAGTATCCCTCAGCCCTGTCCTGTCCTGCACGCTGATGTCACGTTACTGATGCCTGTACCCGGGTACCTGTGTGCAGTATATATAGTACCCCTCAGCCCTGTCCTGCATGCTGATGTCACGTTGCTGATGCCTGTACCCGAGAACCTGTGTGCAGTATATATAGTACCCCTCAGCCCTATCCTGCACGCTGATATCACGTTACTGATGCCTGTACCCGGGTACCTGTGTGCAGTATATATAGTATCCCTCAGCCCTGTCCTGTCCTGCACGCTGATGTCACGTTACTGATGTCTGTACCCGGGTGCCTGTGTGCGGTATATATAGTACCCCTCAGCTCTGTCCTGTCCTGCACGCTGATGTCACGTTACTGATACCTGTACCCGGGTACCTGTGTGCAGTATATATAGTACCCCTCAGCCCTGTCCTGCATGCTGATGTCACGTTGCTGATGCCTTAGTACCCCTCAGCCCTGTCCTGCACGCTGATGTCACGTTACTGATGCCTGTACCCGGGTACCTGTGTGCAGTATATATAGTGCCCCTCAGCCCTGTCCTGTCCTGCACGCTGATGTCACGCTGCTGATGCCTGTACCCGGGTACCTGTGTGTAGTATATATAGTACCCCTCAGCCCTGTCCTGCACGCTGATGTCACGTTGCTGATGCCTCTACCCGGGTACCTGTGTGAAGTATATATAGTACCCCTCAGCCCTGTCCTGTCCTGCACGCTGATGTCACGTTACTGATGCCTGTACCCGGGTACCTGTGTGCAGTATATATAGTACCCCTCAGCCCTGTCCTGTCCTGCACGCTGATGTCACGTTACTGATGCCTGTACCCGGGTGCCTGTGTACAGTATATATAGTACCCCTCATCCCTGTCCTGTCCTGCACGCTGATGTCACGTTACTGATGTCTGTACCCGGGTACCTGTGTGCAGTATATATAGTACCCCTCAGCCCTGTCCTGTCCTGTACGCTGATGTCACGTTGCTGATGCCTGTACCCGGGTACCTGTGTGTAGTATATATTGTACCCCTCAGCCCTGTCCTGCACGCTGATGTCACGTTGCTGATGCCTGTACCCGGGTACCTGTGTGC